>NC_081861.1:26645977-26954815 GCF_963259705.1 Myotis daubentonii | reverse complement strand
GGTGATAAAAATGTTCCAGAACTAGACAGCGATGATAATTGTGAATGTACTAAATGCCACTAAATTGTGCACTTTAAAATGGTTAAAATGCTAAGTTTTGTGTTTATATTTTACAATGAAAAATTCAGAAGCTTGGATTTAGCACTTTCTTCTCTTTTGTGTGTCTCTAGCTCACAAACAGCTCTGAGATAGTGGCCATGGACTGATAATCAGGTACCTTCTACCTCAGGGCAGGCTAGCAGTTAAGGCTATGAGGTGCTCACCCTCTCTAGGCAGATAGCTCACAAAATGGCTGGACCCCACACTCATCTTCTTCAAGTTGGTGGTGTGTTGACTCTGTTGGCCTTGCCCCTGACCTGAGCCTATGTAGGAGGTGTAAGAATAGTAGGAAAGGTACTAGCAGGAATGGGAGGATTAGGCTGAGGCCCAGCAGAAATAGTGGTGATTACCAGAGGGGAAGGAGAGTATGGGGATATAGAAGAGGATATAAGGGGAATAAATGGTGATGGGAGGATACTTGACTTGGGGCGGTGAACACACAATATAATATACAGATGATGTATTATAGAATTATACACCTGAAACCTATATAATTTTATTAATGAATGTCACCCCAATACATTCAATTAAAAAAAATAATAGTGTCCAACTCAAAGCCAACTGCTTCTCAGTCAGGCCACTCAAAACTGATCAGCCCTGATGGAAGCCATTGACAGCTCTGTTCTTGGAAAACATCAGTGTTCACACTACGGCAAAGAGCCTAAGGAGGCTCACGTGATCATTAAGCCCCAAATGTACCCGCCTTGAGCAATCACCCAACACTCTGAATGCCAAGATTCTTGAGTTGCAACCAGGAATGTCTCTGGAGTGAATTAATTTTGGGAGGATTGAGCAACAGGCTTCAATCTGGGGTCTAGAGGGTGACTGGAGCATTTGAGATTTGTTACCCAATAAAAATCCCTGCTAAGGCCCAAGACTGAAATAACTCAGCTGGGCTCTGGACTCAGCAGGGACCATTCATTAGCTAACACTTCTCATCTGTGATAGTTACAGACAGGTTTTTTCATGCCCCCTGAAACGGGCTTCAACGTTGCAGCTGGCAGACAGCTGTGGCCTCACAGTGTTTACATTACCCAGGCTAATACAGTCTGTGCAGGAGACACAGAATGAATCTGATTTAGCTTTTGGAAAATGGGATTTTGAAAAGCTCCGTGGTTTTCTCTCACTCCTCCCTTCCTGGGCTGCAGAAAGACTGAAGTGGAATGAAACAGGCACAGTTAGAAAAAAAGGAGACTCTTATTTCTGACACTTTTCTTTGTTTGGGACTTCTTTGTTTGACATTTCCAGGTGGTGGGAACTGAGTTGAGACCATAGGATTAAGATGGCCCAATGTCAGTTCATCACTCCGGAGCCTAGTCTTACTGGTCAGGCACAAGCTCTCTGGGGACTCCGCACAGCTGGCACAGAGACAGCTGGTCAAAGTCCCCTCAGCAATGGCCTAGTGTCTTTCACGTCTAGATGTGAAAACAACAGAAGGGCTAGGGTCCTCATAGACAGCTGGTTCCATGACCAATTGCCACAAAGTGGAAGCAGGGGCTGGCTAATCCTACTTGGGTCTATAGGCCTACCGCACTGCCTTGTGGGGAACCTACCCCAGTTCAGCAGCCATTTAAAAACTTTAAAAGTATGTTTTTATTGATTTTAGAGAGAGGAAGGGAGAGGGAGAGAAAGAAACGTTGATGAGAGAGAAATGTCTATTGGCGCCTCTTGCATGCCCCCTACTGGGGACTGAGCCCACAACCCTGACCAGGAAACTAACCATGACCCCCTGGTTCATAGGTGGACACTCAACCAACTGAGCAACACTGGCTGGGGCCATTTTGTTTTAATTTTCCCAGGGCAATGTTAGTTAAATTTCCCAAGACCTCTCTATTCTTCCTTCAAACTTCATCTGACAAGTCCCATTTTTTTCTGTCACCATTGCTACTGCTTGGAGTCAGGGTCGTATTTCCTCATAGCTGTACCAGGGCAACATCTTTCTAAGTGATCTCCTCTCCCTGCCATTTTCAAATGGTCCTTCTGAAGATCTAACCTTATATCCCATCACATCCTGTCCCATCTCATCCCATCAATAAACATTTTCTAAGTGCTGACCATGGGTTAAGCTTTTTTTTAGGCATTAGGAATATACATATCAACCAGACACAAGCTCTTCCCACAAAAAAATCAGTTTGAGGGGAAGAAGAACAAGGGAGCAGAGAATTATAGGAAAGTGGGACAAGTGCTTTGATAGGGCCCAGGGGATTGTGGGAGCCCAGAACAGAGAACCCAACCCAGTGTTTAGGGAGGGTGAAGAGAAGGCTCCCCTGATGTCATTTTCATCTGGCCACTCACCTCTTCAAAACCCTACCTTGCCTCCACAATCTGCTTCCAAG
The DNA here is from genome assembly GCF_963259705.1 of Myotis daubentonii. Classification (NCBI taxonomy): domain Eukaryota; kingdom Metazoa; phylum Chordata; class Mammalia; order Chiroptera; family Vespertilionidae; genus Myotis; species Myotis daubentonii. The sequence continues at coordinate 26,952,380 of NC_081861.1, read as the reverse complement.
TTTCTTTTTCAACCAAATGTCCCATGACTCCCTTAAAAGAAATCTCTATTCCAGAAAGATTGGTCCCCTGACTGTTATTATACATACATCAACTCTCCTACCTTCTCAATTTTGCTCTTGCCCTTTGCCCTTGCCCTTGCCCATGATTCATCTTATTTTGGGGGTATGTGGCTTCTGCTGGATAGGCATCATGTTTTCTCCTTCCCCCCTCTTGTCTTCCTCCAGCTCATGCACAGTGCCTGGTACATAGTGTCGTTATCCTACTAAGTACATTTTCTTTTCACTATGGTACAAATCTCACTGCCACAAGCAGGATAAATGGGTTTGCTGCTATTAGACAGGGCTACCAGAAAAATCTATGAATGCACATGAAGGTGTTTGGAAACTGCTACGTTTCAGTCACACTGTCCCCAGCTATGTCCTGCTCTCCTGGAAAGACAATATTGTCAATAATCAAGTGGAGATTAGCAGTGTCAAGAGCTCCAGTAGGCGTATAGTTGGATATATTTTCCATTCTGATTTAAATATTTAGCCTGATTTGTTTTTGGCTTTATTTATTTTTGTGTTTTGTTTTGTTTTGGTCCCAGGCCTGTTGGTCAGGGCTAATTTGTACAGCTGCTTTTTCGTTCGGTTTCTTCCAAGAAAGCAAGAGGAAATAAGGTTGCCAGCAAATTTGCAGTTACCAAGGTTTTCCTAAGATGAATATTATTTTTCTCTTCTAATACTGCCAAATAGAGTATAAAGAAAAGCATGTGATTATTCCACAAATTTAATTGTACCAGGGGTCAAATCCTGTATTCTGTCCACATCCTGATGTTGTGAGACCTATAATGCAGATTTCCTGACCCACTATTTATTCAACCATATTTCCAATTGTACCATATTTCCAAAATTGTAAATTCACCCTGACTTTGAGCTTTGATTCTCAGACTCACCTCCTCCTGGATTTCAGCAGAAAGGGCCAAAGGGGTTGCCTTGGGTAGGGTAGGGAAAAGGGAGGCAATGGAGAAGCCAGAACAGGAAAATATCAGTGGAGTGGAAGTTGAGAGCACTGGGTTCTGGTCTTTGCTCTGCCACTGATTAAATGTGTGACTTGGGCCAGTCACTTCCTCTTTCTGAGCATCTCCACAGGGAGGATTGGAATGGATATGCTCTAAGGCAGTGGTTCTCAACCTTGGCTGCACATTAGAATCACCTGGGAATCTTTTTAAAATCCTGATTTCTGGGCCTCATCCCGGAAATTCTGTTTCTTTGTTATGGGATGGGGCCACAACATTAGTAACAAAGAAACAGAATTTCTGGAGGATGAGGCCCAGAAATCAGGATTTTAAAGATTCCCAGGTGATTTTAATGTGCAGCCAAGGTTGAGAACCACTGCTCTAAGGCCTTTTCTGGTCAAATATTATTGGGCTCTGAGACTTTGTATTGGATGTGTCTATAAAGGCTAATCAACAAAATGCAGAAGGCTTGTGGGTATTAAAGAGGCTTTCCCCTCTGGTCTGCCTATAAGGAAGTACTTGTTCAAGTTGGTACTTGTTTGTGCTAAAGCCTGAGAAAAATGGCCTGGAAGACAGCATCCATGTCCTTACTAAAGGAACACAAGTCAAGCCTGAATAGGTGGTACTGAGTCCTGCTTAGGCCTGGAGGCTACTTTTTTAACAGCTTTATTGAGATATTACTCCTATACCATACATTCATCCAGTCACAATACAGAGGTGGGCAAAAGTAGATTTACAATTGTAAGTACATGAAACAGAGTTTATTCTTGTATTATTAGGTATTAATTATTGCCTTATTTCCATATGAACAACTGTAAACTTACTTTGCCCTCTATGTATATAATTAGTGGTTTTTAGTATATTCATAGAGTTATGTAACCATTACTACAATCAATTTTAGAACATTTTCATCAGCCCGCAAAATACCCTGTACCCTTTAGCTGTCACATCCCCAATCCCAATTCCCCACCTCTCCCAGTCTTAGACAACTGATAACATTTCTATTTCTATGGATTTGCCTGTTATGGGCATTTTATAAAAATGGAACCATATGATGTAGTCTTTTGTAACTGGCTTCTTTCACTTAGCACAGTGGTCAGCAAAATCATTAGTCAACAGAGCCAAATATCAACAGTACAACGATTGAAATTTCTTTTGAGAGCCAAATTTTTTAAACTTAAACTATATAGGTAGGTACATTGTTATTAACTTAATTAGGGTACTCCTAAGGCTTAGGAAGAGCCACACTCAAGGGGCCAAAGAGCAGCATGTGGCTCGTGAGCCACAGTTTGCTGACCAAGGACTAAGCATAATGTGTTTAAAGTACATCTGTGTTGTAGCATGCATCAGTTTTTCGTTCCTTTTATGGCTCAGTAAGATTCCATTGTATAGATATGCCACATTTGTTTATCCATTCATCAGCTGATGGATATTTGAGTGGTTTCCACTTTTTGCCTATTATGAATAGTGCTATTGAACATTCATGTACGTGTTTTTTTGTGTGGACATTTGTCTTCAGTTCTCTTGGGTATATACTTAGGAGTAGAGCTTCTAGGTTATATGGTTACTCTGTAGGACTTCCAGACTGTTTTTGTAAAGTGGCTGCACCATTTTTACAGCTTCATTTTTACAGTTTCTGGAGGCTACTTTTTAATCCAGTCCTATTGGTAGAAAATACTTTCCAGGGTTGAGGGCTTGGAGAAGCCATCTCCCTGGGATAGTTTGACAATGTAATATTAAGTTTTCAAGAGGATAATTTTAATAAGCAAGTCATCTCCATTTTGTTACATGGTAGTTAGACCCTGAGAGAAGTTGACTTGGGAAAAGCCATGATTGGCCTTTGAAATGTACAGGAACTCAGTGGAAATACTTCTAGCAAATATGATAAAGTGACTTATAATAAGATGCCATGGGTGTGTAGTGGGTTCATATCAGTTTTAACCCTTTTACGCTATTTTCTGTCAGCACTAGAGCATTTCTGAGGTCGAGGGAGTGGAGGAGGTTTTGGTATATCTGTCCACTCAGTCTCAGTCTAGTAGTGCCTGAGAAGTTGGGTTGAAACACAAGAAGTAAAAAGGAAACCTAGTACTTCAAACAGGGAATATATATATTCCTTTGCCAAGGATGGTCCCAGTGTATATCTGCTCTTCCACTGTTATTAGTAGTAGTGTGGCATTTTCACCCTCAAAAATGTCCCAGTTTGGGCAATAAACTGAATGGTCACCTCAGTTTTAGGCTGCAAACATATGTACCTTCCATCAAACTCAAAGCTATAAAGGACACAAAATTTCACATCTTGATGAGCTTATTTCTCACTGGTATACAGAAAGGCTCTCTCAAACTTGCTGAAGGTTGGCTCCAAAATGACAGAGTGAGCCAGGATCGTATACAATAGAAACCAAATGCTGATGAGATTCAAACTGTAGGAAAGTGCACTTTAGAGAAAGGGGGGTAGGTGGGATGGAGTGTGGGGATGGAAGTTTATGCAGGGAAGGCTTCCATGGATGAAGTGAAGCTTAAAGAAAACCTTGAATGAAGAATAGGATTTGGGCGTTCCAAGTTCCCTGACAGACCAAGGTCCCGAATATCCTTCATCCTTGTTCTAATTAAAAAGCACTGTGCTCCCTTGTGCTTGGGCAGACAATTCACATGACCTCCCAGTTCATTTGGCAGCACTTGGGAGAAATCTGGCCTTGCAATCAGACTAAATGATGTGTTACCCTACACTTAATCTCCACCATCCATCAAAATCCAGGGGCCTTGGCCTCAGCCCCTCGACAAGAGGCCCACAGTACCTGGGTAGGATTTCATCCAGGGAATGAATGCAAAGCCCCTAATTCTCCATCCATCTCAGCCCTCTGTAAACAGTTAAAGACTGTAGCCAACAGCAAAAGAACTGCCAACCCAAATGAAAGCAGTGAGTCAGCAAAATAAAGACAGATGGCAATGGATTAACTGTAACGTAGGCGGCAAGAAGCAGACCCTCCTTATTTCTGACCAGATTCCCTCCCCTCAGTTTCAGGCAACTTAGTGCTCACACAGAGCCCCTCATGAACTATGCTGGGTGTGGGGGAAAGTATTTGCTGCACATAGGGTGTGTGCAGCCATAGCAATCTAGGAGAACACTGCTTCAATCCATTGTCTCTGGGTGGTCCAGACAAGGGGAAGGAGACAGAGAGGACAGAACAAATGGGAAGACATTGATAAGGCTTTTCCCCAAGCTATTACATCTCCCTTGTCACTGGGCTTTTTCCTTAGATGGCCTTATTTTCAAATATTCTTCTCTGTTACTCCTTAGCCATATTTATTGGAACACACAATACTGTTTGTGGTAACATCAGCATCGTCACCATAACTTGCTCAGTTCTTTACTCAAGCTTGAATTTTGGAAATGGTAAAAGGTTGGAATTATGTCTAAAGACAATTTTTGTGCTTGTATGTGAATTTCTTTTATCCATGTGTATGATGATGAATTCCTAGCACTGCACTTCCTAGAACATAGGAGGTGCTCAATAAGTATTTGTTAAATAAAAGAAAGAATGTATGAATGAAAGCTCTTATAGAAAATGTGACCTGAACACCATAAACAAGATAGTGATGTGAGATCCTTTGTGTAAATGTCTATCTATTCAATCAAGGAATCAATGGATCAACAAGAATTTCCTAGCATTCCCCGAAGTACCCAACATATTGTGCTTACCCAGCACCTTAGCTACATCAACATTCACTCAAGACTTTCTTCAAAAGGTTAGCTTCTTAAACTGACCTATGTTTTCATGCAGGCTTCCAATATTTCTAAAATCTTTGATATTTGGGGTTTCTTGGAAGTACTCCCAACAAATAACAACTGCTTTTTTATGATGAGCAGTCCTTAGAGAAGTGGAAAATTCTTAAGAATAATTCCAGACAATTTTTGGATATGAACAGGAATGGAAATAGGAATGAACACTTGACTTATCGCAACAGGAAAGGAATAAGCATAAGAACATGGTGAAAATGGGGGTGAAGAATAAAATATCTCCCACTTTATACCCAGCTAGTATACCACTTCCCACAACTACCCAGTCTGCCCAGAGTCAGAACTGGGGCTTCTCTAACCTAACTTTTCCTAAGGTTACCATAGTATTATTATTTTAAAAAATAATAATTTATTGAAGTGAAATTCACATAAAATTAACCATTTTAAACTGAACAATTCAGTAACATTTAGTACATTTACATGTCATATAGCTATAATCTCTATCAAGTCCCAAAACATTTTATCACTCCAAAGTGAAACCCTTTACCCATTAAGCAGATTTTTCCCATTCCCTTCCTCCATCCACCCCCTGACAACCATAAATCTACATTCTGTCTCTATGGACTTACCTATTCTGAATATTTTTATATAAATGGGATTATACAATATGTGGCCTTATCAATTGGCATTGTTTACTTAGCATACAGTGTCTTTCAAGGTTCATCCAAGCTTTAGCATGTATCAATGTTTCATTCCTTGTTATGGTTGAATAAGTTTCCATTGTATAAATATACAACACTTTTAAAATTAACTCATCCATTGATGGACTTAGGGCTATTTTCACCTTTTGGCTCTTGTGAGTAGTGCCGCTATGCTTTTGTACTAGTTGCAGATGTTATTTTTAATTACTTTGGGTATATACTTAAGAGTGAAATTGTGGGGTCATATGGTAATTCTATATTTAACTTAACTCTTTTTCTACCCTATTATTTTAATACCTTCAAGGATGTGTAAACACAACAATAAAGGTGACCAATTCAAAGTCAACAGTAGCTGTGATGTTGACTGAGATATCCCTGGGTTTTTGTCCCAGCCCTCTGGGGGTTGCCTCAGGATTCTGAAGTATTGGCACTAGTGTTAGCATATAACCCTCTTTCTTTCCACCCTTCCCTCTCCCCTTCTTTCTTGCTTTCATTTATATAACAAATATTAACTGAGTGTTTGCCATATTTTAAATAGTTCACTAGATATTGGGGCTACCAAGATGAACGAGATGCAGTTCCTGTCTTTAAGGTCACTGTAAATGCTGAGGAGATGGTGTATGTTCAAGTCAAGGTGCCAGATATAGTAGCTAGAAGAGTTCTAAATGTGGACATGCTACCCCACCTAGACACTAGACTATGAGCTCCTCAAGGGCAGTAAATGTGTGCCTGAGACACATTTGCTGTAAGAAAAACAACTTCAGGAAGGTCTGAAGCAGGCTGCCTGGCCACATCAGCCCATTGCCCTTGTCCAGCATCCTGGGGCCCATTTGAGCCATCTCTCTCCCCTTAGTTCTGTCTTAGGCAGGTGGCAAAGAGTAGATATACTTTTGGTACTGCTTTCTCTGACCTCACTTCCATTTCAGAATGAGCTCTTTTTCAAAAGTGTTTCTATATTTATAGTTTCATGATCATTTCTTCAAAGAGGAGCCCAGATTATGCAAGAATGTGACACCATATTTTCCAGGAATTAAATTCACAGTAAACAGGAAAACCCTCTGTCACCAGTTTGATTTTTGTCTCTAGAAATCATCTTCTATCTGACTGTAGCTAAGGGTGGAGGTGGGGGCTGAGAAGTGGCAGAAGCCTTCCCAAATGCTCATGGTGTTCCATGATTTTGGTATGCTTCCCTTTCAGTTCAGCCTGTGTTCTGCTTTCCTTGGACTTGATTGCTAACCACAGAAGTTTCCAGAAGAGAACCTAGGAAAGCAATGCATAGATGTTGCCAATTTCATAAACTACTACTTCAGTTTATATTCTCAAAACTCCTCCTGGACAAAAGTAATAAAAAACCTACAGCGTCAATGGTGAATAAAAGGAGAGAATTGAAGAAAAAGATGAAGATAGAGGGAAAGGTGTTTCAGATTAGATTGAAAACAAGAGAAGTGGAAGTGTGGGATGAGGATCCCACACCCTCACTGCAGAGAAGTAAAGAATCCCTGGGTAGGAAAGCTGCTTTTAAATCGAAAAGCCCTGGGGTAGTCTATAAACCTTTTAACTCCTGTTAGTCTCAGCTCCTTTATGGCTGTTAGCCTTGTCTCCTTTGGGATTGAACCTTCTAGGTCCATGCTGGAATGCACCCTGAAAGGAGAGTGGGAAAGGACTCTTCCCCAAGGTATGCCCATTGTAATCACACAATTGAAGGGTTTGGTAGAATTTTCCTTTTTTTCTTTTAAAGACCCCAAACCTCAAACAATAGACTGGTGGGAACTCCTTTTTTAAACCTGCCTGCCAGCTTATGGGTTGTTAGCTCTAAAAAATTTCTATTTTATTCCTACTGGTAATGCCAAGTACTATGTTAGGCACTTGGAAGTACAATTATGAACCAGACACGGTCCCTGCCCTCAAGGAATTTATAGTCTAATAGGGGAGAGAGACAAGCAGACGGCTAATTATAACATGGAATGATGAGTGCTGGAAGTTTCTGGGGGAGGACAGAGGATGAACATTTAAATCATGCTGGAGGGTCAGGAAAGGCTTCCTGAAAGACATGATGCATAAACTGAAGAATGAGTAGGAGTAAGCCAAGTGAAAGGGAAGGAGGAAAGGATATTCCAGACAGATGGGCTTTGCAGGAATAAAGCTTACAAATGGAGATTAAAGCAAGAATTTATAAAATATACAGTCACAAAAAATGGAAAATTGATTCATATAAGCAAAAGCTTGATCATTGGAAACACAATTAAAATGGGTTAGCAAGTTAGCAACTTTGCTTTTAAAATCCAAAAAACAAAACAACAAAAAATACTCAAGAGTAAAAAAAAATAGTGAGAAAGGGAGAAGGAAAGAGAGAGAAGAGATACAAACATTTAGAATATATTAAGTAGTATAGGAAAATATAAATATTCTTAGCAATAGCAATTGTGTAAGTCCTGGAATAGTTATAAAGTTATAAATAACTGGTATTTTATTTTAATATGTATACTAATGAATTTGAAAGCCAGATGAAATGGACAGTCTCTTAAGGAAACATAAATTACCAAAATTGGTTTGAGAAGAAGGTGAAAATCTGACCACACCAATAAACAAGAGAATAAATTGAAATAGAATAGAATCAAAGATGCATACATCTCAACCCTCTTAACACATACACAAAAGTTTTAAAGGTAGATTGTACAAAACCTTTAAGAAACAGATATTCCTCTTGTCAAACTGCTTTGGAGCATTGCAAAAGATGAAAAGCTTCCAACTGATTTTCCAATACTATCATTACACCACTTGTATAAGAACAAAAAAAAATTAACACTATACAAAAGCCTTAAATAAATTATTAGCAAATCAGAACCTGTACTTTTGAAAATAATAATATAACATAAGCAAGTAGGGTTTAATCTCAGAAAAGCAAGTTTGGTTCACCATTAGAAACTATATAGATGCAATTCATTATATTTGTATATTGAAGGAGAAAACCCTTATGATCATTTTAGTAGATGCAGCAAAAATATTTGACAACCTCAGCACCTATTTGCCCTTAGAAAGTTCTAATAAAACTAGGAATAAAATAAAACTTAAATTTGATAAAGAGTATCTTTTAGAAATCTACAAAAAACTGCACACTTAAAGAGGAAGCAAGCATAGTAGAGTGTTTAAAAACACAGTCTCTGAAGCTAGATAGAGGAGGTTTGAAACTCTATTCAGCCACTTGTTAGCTGTGTGACCTGGGGTGAGTTACTTAGCTTCTCTGTGCTTCAGTTTAATCATCTGTAAAATGAAAATAATAATATCTATCTCATAACATTTTACAAAGAATAAATAATTTATAAAGTGTTAATGATAGCGCTTGGTATACACACACACTATATAAGTGTTTTAACAAATTTTGAAACATTAGATATTTTTTCTCAAAGTCAGGAACAAGACAGGAATGTCTAGTACTACTGTCAGTCTACTATTCAACATTTTGCTGAAGGTCCAAGTCAGTGTAATAGAACAAGAAAAATAATAGAATTAAAAAGAAAGGAACAAAACTGTCAATATATGCAGATAATATAATACTCTAACCAGGAATTAAGTCGACTTCAGTTCAAAGAGGAAGTAAAAGAAAGAAAGTGAGATAAATGGGTAAAGAGCGTCAAAAAGTTTAAAAAAGAAAATTATACCCTCTAGGACCGTGGTCGGCAAACCACGGCTCACGAGCCACATGCAGCTCTTTGGTCCCTTGAGTGTGGCTCTTCCACAAAATACCACGTGTGGGCGCGCATGTCCAGTGCTATTGAAACTTCGTGGCCCATGCGCAGAAGTCGGTATTTTGTGGAAGAACCACACTCAAGGCGCCAAAGAGCCGCATGTGGCTCACAAGCCCCGGTTTGCCGAGCCGCAGTTTGCCGACCACTGTTCTAGGACATTTGGCTATCATTATTTCTTCTAGACATTTCTACTTGGATATCTTACCATTGTTTCAAATTGAACATTGAATTAATTATTTTTCCTCCTTGCCTAGCACTCCTCTTGATTTCCATTTTTCTGTCAATGACACCACCACTTCCCAATTCACCTAGACTCAAAACTTTGGAATTCTTTTAGACTCTTCAAACAGTGGATATACCTCAGTCCATCTGTAAGTCACTGAATGCACCACAGGCCAATCTTATTCTAAAACCACTAACCTCAAGTCATTCTCTTGCTTGAAAGTCTTGGTGGCTTCTCACTTCATATCATATCCAATCTAAACTCCTCTGCTTAGTGGTCATGACCTAAGCTGCACCTAACTTTAAAAAGTTTTATTTTTTTCCTGCTACCCTTTGCTTTTATAATACCAGTATCCTCAGCATCCTCACACATCTCCTTTCCTTTTTAAATTCAGTGTCTTTATTTAATTCTGTGCCTTGTACTGTTCTGTCTCTCTCCCCAAATGTCTTCAAATCTTCTCCCATTCTTCAATGGTCAGTTTAAATGGTGCCTTAATGATATCACTTGTTCAACACTTAACTATGTGCCAGGTACTGTGCTAATTTAATGTTCTCAACAGGCTTATGTGATAAGTATTTATTAATTTTCATTCCATTTTCTGGATTGGGTATAATGATTTGCTTAAGGTAAACATTGCTAGTAATGGTTGATCTGGAATTTGAAGCCATGTTTACTGCCCAACCCCAGAGCACATGCTCTCAGCCTCTCTGTTCTGGTGCTCTAGGATGCCTCCCCTGGCTGCATCAATCCTCACTGACCTTCTCTTCATTGTTTTGGCTGCTATGCATTATTATCTAATGTGTACAAGTTTAGCTCCCAGCAAAACTGTAGGTTCCTGGGGGTCAGGGCCCACATCTCACACTTCTCTGTGTCCCCACAGAGTTGGGCCCACAATGGACCCTTGACTAATTGGTAAAGGTTGATCAATTATAGCTAAATATACAGGAATTTGGCCTTAGTATCCAGTCTTGAAAAACTAAGGCTGGAGTAGCTTGAGAATAACATAGCCCTACCCATTATTCAAAAGCCTGGATTTTAGCTCCAGAAAGGGAAGGGAGAAGTAGAATTACTAAATTTTTCAAGATCAACCTCTATCCCATTTTGTCACCCTTGATGATCAAGCTTTTCTCCACCTAGCTTAGATCAATGTTGCATGACAATTCTTCCCTTTACATAGGATAAGACCAGGCGAGATTTTATTAGTATGTGAAAATGGAGCCAAATCTGTCGGTTTAAAATTGTGCAAATCGGACTCCTGGGCATCTTCCAGAAGTGAGCCAAGGGAACACTAATAGTTGTCCTACCTACCTCACAAGGTCATGGTGAAAATCAAATGAGATAATGGATATGAGCATACTTTGGAAAGTAACAGTGAAAAGCAGCTTGCTTGTTGAGCCTGGAGTGGAGCAGTTAGAGCTCTTTGGAGATATCACAGTCTTGGCCAGGTGGAGGGTGTGAGCTCTTCTGAAACACTTGGACTCACCATTTCCCAAAGGTTGAAAGACTTGCTTTCCAGAAATTCTTGGGAAAATTTACTTTATCATGAGACTTCTTCAGCTGCATGGGAATTTATACTTGATTTTTTTTCTTTTTCTAATTTTACTTACTCAGCTAGTCCACAATACTCTGGGGGCTTCTGAAAGATTAAGCTAACTTTCCCTCCCTTTGGTGCATTGAAAAGACAGTATTTTGCTGATGGCTTACATTTATATTTCCAACTTTTTTATAAGGTCAAGAGCAAGTCATATGGGGAAAGCACATTGTGAGATTGTTATAGATGATTTGTGGATGATCTATAAATTATGATAGATGTTACTAAATAAATAAGGCGTGCCTTCCTGCTTCCTCTGTAGATACCAAATCCCGTTGAAATTCAAGCATTGGAATTAGCCTCAGTGGAATAAAGTTAGAAGTAAAAGAAGAGATTTTTGTAAAAGAGAAAGTTTGGGTTCAAAATATTCTGATTCTGAAAGTGAAGGGGAGCCAGGGGAGAGTGAGCTCAGCTTGGACAGAGAGGAGGAGAAACTGCTGACTGTGCAGGAACCTTGGCCAAAGGGCCCTGGATCAAGAATAGACTGGGCTTGCAGAGGTAGCCAAAGGTATTCTGAACAGGGAAATGAGCAAGATTTATCACCTAAGTTGGTCTAGACTGGACAGAGCTTGGCTTTGAGTCTGTGTTATGTGTTGGGCATGCATTCATAACTCTTTACAATTGGAGCCTTCAGATAGTGAGCCATCACTCTCAGTGAAATGGGGACAAGAAGAGGTTGCTGCTGGTGTCAATAGTGGGGACAGAATCTGAGAATCAAAGCTATAGAGAGTATTCCTATGCCTCTAATGGTAGCCATGCAGTCAGAAAGTAGCAGCCCCCAGCTTCTGGGTCACTGGCCATCCTGTCTGTATTAAACAGTGTGTACCTTGCCAGCTGTCCAGAAAGCTCACCATTGTGCACCACCCTATGCACTCCTATACCACCAGATTTCATGCTACATATCTATTGCTCCACTTTTGATTCTAGAACACTTCCGTGACAAGCTGCTGCATTGAAGTGTGGCAACATTGTAGGGGTGTGTGCGTGTATGTTTTGGGGGTTCCTGAATAGCCTCAGCCTCTCTGACTGCAGGCTTCAGAGGGTGCCAGTACCTATGAACTTTGCTCAACTGTGACTGCTGTACAGAGAGAGATGAGAATAAGCCCCTGCTGGTTCTATCCCACACTCCCCGTTATGATAGGCAGTGAAGCAAATCATTTGGGCAATTGCCTGACCTTAATGGGAGAGAGAGGGCTCCTCTCTTGCCTGAAAGGAACATCCAAGTATGTGCTTACTGTTTAGTTTTCCTGGAAAAATAATTTATCTGGCAGGCAAAGAGGGTGAATATGCCTTAAGAAAAGGATTGTGTCATACCCGTAACTCCTGCAGCCCCCTCTGTGCATTTCCATGGCTGAAAAGCTTACATTCAGTAGAAGAGTAACTAACCAACTGCTAAGGAAAGTTTTTAGTTTTTACTCAAAGAAAACTGTGTTGCATAAAGTAAAATAGAGATACATTATTGGGCAGCTCTTTGGGGGAAAAGCCAGCAATCTATTGAAATCCAGAGATTTTTGAAGGAGAGTGTAAAATATAAAACAGGTCTGACCGCTCAGTGTTACAATTTTAAAGGAACCCCGCCTTATTGGAATTCTGTCCTTTAGGAATCCATCTTTTTGTAATTGAAAGACCTTTTGAGTCTTCCAGAGTCATGTGTAGAAGAGTAAAATATGCCTGAGAAAGATCTCACTTTAAACCAGATCAGGTGATAACAGCTCTCTTCAGTGAAGATGAATATCCTTGGGATAGGGAGAGGAGAATCTCTGAGATCAGCAGGAATAATAAGCCTAAGCAACAAGAGGAAACAAGGGAATGAAAGGGAAAATGAGTGGATACCAAGACTAGGCTAATTTAGGATATCTTAGATGAAGGGAGACCTATAGACCTATACACCAGTGTCTCTCCCCGCCGCCCCGTACCAGAAAAAAACTATTCCACACGTTTTTAAACATTGGAGCCCTCTATTCAAATCAGAGCCTCAATATGCATAAAATGAATACAAGTGGGGTTACTCTGCTTAAAGTGGGGGTAAGAGCCCTGGGGATCTGTCTACAGAGCCCCTCTTTCTGCTGCTGAGGCTAAGAGAAAAGCGACGTAGCACTATACTCAGCTGAATAGTAAGAACTGATGCTCAACATAAATTTGGGTAGTTTGTTAAATACAGTCATTATTAAAAATTAAATTATATAAAGTTACACTTAAGTTTTATTAAAGATAAAGCTAATGAAAATTTAATACTAATTACTTTCTCATAATTTTACTACACTTTACTACTATCTATGCTCATGATTTATGTCTATTGTATCTGTGCGGTGGAGATACTCTAAAGTGATATTCTGCTGCTTATGTCTTTCTAAGTCTTTGTTCAGTGATGTCATGTTGGGAACTTGAAATTGGCCATGGTGGGAGTATTTACACCATGGAAATCATCAAACACTATAAATCAGCACCCTTCCCCTCATCAACTGAGAGAGCCAATTGGTAAGCATTTCCAGGCACACCACTCATTTACACTGTAAGTCCTCACTTCTCTGGAAGCTATACTTCCAGGAGCCTCAATCATGAGGAGCACAGCTTAGAACTCAGGAGAGGAAAAGGAAATGCAGCTAAGTGACCATTCCCCCAAAACACATACACTTTACTCTCTGGAAGAGACAAGTCACTGCATGGCCCCAGCCCAGGCAAATATGTGTTCAATAATGGGGCAGATGAGAAGCAACATGGTGACAACAGCATGAATTGACAGCTGACATTTGGAGGCCCTGGCATTAAAATCTTGAACCTTACATGTACTCTAAGGGCAAACAACCCATGTGTTCCTAACAGCCTCAAAGACCTCACTCTATCACAGCCCAGCACAGTTCAGGAAGTGGTAGTGTTTATCCTTATGATCCCCTCAAAATGGGCTAAATTACAACAGAACATGGTCCATAAGAAGGCTCCAGATCTGTGAAGTTCACCAGTGCTCACAGCACTTGGCACAGTGCTTTGTGCATAGAAGGCCCTTAAAAACAATTATTTATGGAAAGAATGAAACCAATTTTTGTAAGCAAAGTCCTTGTCTATTTCACCATTATTTTCAGAAAAGGCAATTCAGGATGTTTTTTTGTTTCAGAAAGCAGTTGAGTATGAATACATTTTGAAAGGCTGTCTACCCAAAACTGAGTTCCAAAAGTATTGATACCTAAAGGGCTAAGTGTCCATTGTTAGATAATTCATTGGTGTGAGACCTCCAATGCCCCAATGGTGTCTGATAAACAGGAAATTACTTCATCCAGAAGGTGAGCAGATTGTCAGTAACACAGGTCCTCCCCTTACTGTCCCTACTGGAAACATGTTTGTAATTCCTCTTCTCTTTCTTTCGTGATGGCTCCCTTCACTTTCCAGTCTCTCATCCCCCTGCCTGAGGCCCTGCAGGCTTGAGATTGCTTCCCCCATACCCAAACAGTATCTTTAGTAGACAAGTCCATTTGTCTACAGCCTTTACCAAAGAAAACTCATCTAAAGCCAAATACTTTTCACATTTCTCAATTTATACTGGTGGTGGTGGTGGTGTGTGTCCCAAATAACTGTGCTGTGCCCAAAGCACCTTTTATGCCTTTATCTCTTCACAACCTAATTTGGCATACCTAGAGTTTACAACATTGCAGAAGAGGATCTTAGGCATATTTCCTGATTTTAATTAAGCCTTTTTGGGTTATAGTGACCCAGATGCAACTATCTAGCTGGTTTAGGCAGACTCCAAAGGAGCCTAGGCAGGAATTTCTGGGTTATCTGAAGGCTTTTGTCAGAAAAGACCCAACTTGGCAGGTCAAGCGGCTCAAATTGTATGCATAATTGCTGTGATGGTGTTCTTTAATTCTCTGGTGATAAGGTTAGTGATCCAACTGTTGTTCTTAAGGACATTTTGGGGTCCTTCTAAAGGACTTTGAAGTTTGTGGCCAACCCTAGTGAAATTAGTTATTTCTGTTCCCTTATTCTGCAGGTGACTGCCCTCATGTGAGTGGTGAGACTGGGTCCTACAGGCTAACTCCATACCCATTCCAGACAACCTCATTTTGCAGATGAACCTCTCACTATAGGAGTTGAATCAATAGGGAGAGACAATCCAGAAGTCAATTTGAGTTAGGAAAAATAATCTGAAAGATTCTAGCAGGCCAGCTGACTTCTAGAAGCTCTGCTACTAAATAGGTGAGCAGTGTTGGTAATGTTACTTAATTTCTCTGTGCCTCAGTTTCCACATCTCTAAAATTGCTTGATGATAGCACCCAACTCACAGTGTTGTGATGAGGACTAAATAAACAATATATCTAATATGCCTACTGCAGCACTTAGCATACAGTATGTGGCTTAAAGGGGGGTTCAGTTAAAAGTTTTAAAAAATTCAAGATTGTGGATTTCTTAATAGACATAGTAGAGTTGGAATAAAGTGAATTGCAAGATTCTTGAGGCCTGATCCCTCTGCTGTAAGACCTGTGACTGCCCCCTGCCATTGTGGTCTGTGTGTCTGTGCCACTGAATAATGGGGCATGTGGAAGTGTTTCCAAGTTAGCAAGCTCACAGAAAATGTTCATGGTAACAACAATGTTAGGGAATTGGGAACTGTGGTGACAGCTTCTGAATGTCACAATCATTGGGACCAGTGTGTGCCTGTGCGACCACATATGAGAATCCCAGTCCAGACCCCTTGTGCACTTGCTGATTCACTTCTCCTCAAGTCCCTCCATCATTCCCAAAGGTTCTACTAGTAACTCAGAGGCCATGTTGGCAGGCCCTGGGCCTCTTGGTACCCTTTACTTACCCTATCTCCTGCCAATCTTCCAGGCTTATACCAAAGACCCCACACAGAGCTACCCACTTTTCTCTGCGTGTTTTTTTTAAATCCTCATCTGAGGACATGCTTAGAGAGAGGAAGGGAGAAAGAAATATCTATATGAGAGAGAAACATCAATCGGTTGCCCTCAGTACATGCTCCAACTGGGGAACAAACCAGCAATCAAACCAGCAACCTTTTGGTGGGCAGGACTACACTCAACCAACTGAGCCACTCTCGCAGGGCTGTTTGTTTCTTTTACATTAAGTGAAAAACCAATCTTTAAAGAGTTGAGATACTATCTCTACCTCCACAACACTTTGATTTAGAAAAGACAGGGGACTTCGGTGTTTCACACTGAAATGTGAACATTTCAGGCAATGTGACAAGTCAATGGGGTCCCCTGGCATTTTTGGTCCCTTACATGACATAGAGACCTGGCTGCCTACTCTATCTAGTGCCAATTCTGAGGATGATTCAGATGCAGAGCAGGGTTTTTCAGGACTCCTGAAGGGATCTATTTGGGGTTAGTGCATGGTTTCATGGGTCACTCAAGGACGCACAGAACTTTGGATCTTGTTTCATGGTTGTCCTTGAAACATTGTAATTGGGATTCCTAGGACTGCTTCGAGTAGGGGTTGAAGTCCACAAATCTTAAAATAGTATTTCTTAAGGAGACGTATTTCTTCAAGTCCATATCAGGAATGATAATAGGATGGCTGCCTCCCAAGGTTTGCAAGCTGTGCAGGATTTAGCTAAAAAAAAAAAAAAAAAAAAAAAAAAAAAAAAAAAAGAAAGAAAGAAAGAGAGAAAGAAAGAAAGAAAGAAAAAAGAATCCAGCCCCTTTTTGTTAATTGTGCCAATGCTTTCATTTTTCAGGCAATTTCAGTTCAATCCCAGATCTGGTTTCTAGAGTCACATTTTTCCAATCAAATCCCTCCCATTTACAGAGAGGAGCCTTATGTCTGACTGTGGAATTTGAATTTGCCCAGGTGCTGGCAGTTAGGGAGGGTTTTCATATTCAAAGCTGCACATGCTTTGGAAATGTGACCTGCATGATTGCAACAGGAGGCAATTATCTTTGGTGGGGAGGGGCAGGGGCAGAAGCTCATATGGGAGATTGTGGGCTCTGTCCTTGGACCTCAGAATTTCTCTGGCATCTTGCCTTATCTCTGTCTAGTCTCATGCCTTTGACTAGCACCATTAGTAGAACTTTCATTCCTCAGAGCAGTTCTGTCACTGGAACTCCAGCCCTACTTCTGCAACTGTTTATGGCAGCATTGCCCAAGCTTGAGAAGTTGTTCGAAAAATACCCAAGTGATTCTTATGATCAGGCAACTTCAGGAAGCCCAGGCAATTTCCACCCAAATGCCCCCCACATCACCCCAAGCACAATGTGATTAAAGCCATACACTCATTCTAAAAGCAACTCATCCTAAAAACTGTGCTGAAAGAATAAGGAAGATCTACATGTGGTCATATGGAACAATCTCCAAGAAGGCATATGAAATTATAAAAAGCAAGCTGCCAACATTACTGTGGAAGCTTGCCTACCTGGCCTCTGTGGATTTAACTCTCAGTATTAAAGGATGCTCTCCATTTCCCCCATAAAACACACTGCTATTGTATGAGCTGGTATGCTTCTGCTTAGAAGGTCCAGGTACTTCTTTAAAAAATATTTTTATTCATTTCAGAGAGGAAGGGAGAAAGATAGAAACATCAGTGATAAGAGAGAATCATTGACTGGTTGCCTCCTGCATTCCCCACACTGGGGATCGAGTCCACAACCCGGGCATGTGCCCTGAATGGGAATCTAACCGTAACCTCCTGCCACTGATCCACGCTGGCCAGGCCAGGTACCTCTGCTTTAACTGAGTTTTAATTAACTGACCAACTACTCCTCTAATTACACAAATAAGAGAGAGCCTATTGTACTTAACAAAAAGATTTATAGTCTAAACCAGGGGTGGGCAAACTTTTTGACTCGAGGGCCACAATGGGTTCTTAAACTGGACCGGAGGGCCGGAACAAAAGCATGGATGGAGTGTTTGTGTGAACTAATATAAATTCAAAGTAAACATCATTACATAAAAGGGTACGGTCTTTTTTTTTTTAAGTTTTATTCATTTCAAACTGGCCGGATCCGGCCCGCGGGCCGTAGTTTGCCCACGGCTGGTAAACCCATCTATTTTTTTTTTAAAAAAATCTACAAATACATATATAGGCTTGTAAATGCACATCAAATTTCAGGAAATGTGAACAGTAGTTGCTTCTGGGAAGGAAGTAGCTTGTCTGGGGTAGAAATGTTCACTATATATCCTTTTGTATTATTTTAACTTTTCCTAAATTTTTACTTTGAAAAACTTCTAACATACAAAGAGATTGAAAAAGCAGTACAATGCACATACCTATATCCATTAATATTCCACAAGTAACATTTTGACATATTTGCCGTTTATATACTACCTATTCTTTATTGAATCACTTGAATGTGGCATCGTGATATACTATCATAAAATCTTCAGATGACTCTCCTAAGAGATTCTCCCTTCTCACCACAAAATAATCCCAAATCAAGATTTGTGCATTGCATTTACTATGTCTCTTTAGTGTTGTTTAATCTAAAACAATTTTTTTTGTGTGTGTAAGATTGACTTTTTGAAGAGTTCAGGTTAGTTGTACTGCAGAATATCCCAAGATTCTGAATTTGTCAGTTTCCTTGTGGTATACATTATTTTTTCAATAGAAAGATTTAATAGCAGTAATAATTAA
This sequence comes from Myotis daubentonii, assembly GCF_963259705.1. Lineage (NCBI taxonomy): Eukaryota > Metazoa > Chordata > Mammalia > Chiroptera > Vespertilionidae > Myotis > Myotis daubentonii. Next base: position 26,933,800 of record NC_081861.1, on the reverse strand, counting down.
GGATATCTGGCCCTGTTTCCAATGAACAGCAACTTTCCAAATAGCTCATCTTCCCAATATCTCCAGCAGTGGAAAGACCCAGTCTTCTGTTCCTCAAAGCTGATTCTTTAATTCGCTCCCCCTGCCTTCTTCATATTCAACCAGTTCTCAGATATGTTAACTTGCTCTTTGACATGCCTCATGTTTCTCTGCCTTCTCCAGTGCCATTATGTCCCTCCCCCAGGTCAGGCCTTCAATGCCTCACCCTAAATTGCTGCAACTGCTTCCTAAATGACCCCTCTAGTATTAGAATCTTCCCATAAACATCTGTTGGCCCATAAATATAGAAGAAACACTGCTTTTGTCAAGTTGCTCCTCTCTAAAAAACAATCAAAGCTCCCTATTTCCTACTTTTCTGCAAAAGCCCATTTTTTTCAGTCAGAGCCAGCTTTGAACAGCCTTCACCATCAGACAGTTATCTATTTAAATCCCATAACTGCCAATTACTTGCTGAATGGCCTTGGAAAAGTTCCTTAGTTTATCTGGCCTTCCATTTTCTTACTTGTAAAATAGAAATAACAATTGTGCCTGCCTCTCTAGTTTCTCCAGCACACCTGCAGAACTCTCGCTTCTTCTAAGGGTCTCTCCAAAACTCATCCTTTCTTTGAGTCTCAGATCAAGCCCTGCCTCCTCCAGGAAGACTTCAGATTCACAGCTGCCCTCCTCTAAATTTCTATAGCACTGTGGTCTATAGGGAATAACTTAGCAGATGCTAGTTGCTATGGACTAAATGTTTGTGTCATCCCCTGCCCCACCAAATTCATATGTTGAAACCTAATCCCCAATGTTTACATTTTCATCTTATCTGCTAGTTTGGATGACTAGGGCTCCATGAGGGCAGGAGCAGATCTGTTTCTCCCAGAGCTTCCAGAGCTAGAGCTACATGGAACACTCAGCAACTGAGAGCTTATCACAGGACTGAATGTGAAAAGATGGTCTGTGGGTCTTTAGTCTTCCATTTAAGAGAGGGTAAGTGTGTTGCCCAGGGTCACCTAGTTATTAACTGCTGAAACTGGAATTTGAACTCAAGTCTGTCTAAATACAGAGCCAATAATTCTTTCCCTGTTGCCTCGGTAGTAACAGTGAACATTGTTAATTGAAGGAAGAATTTATTAGAGTTGCTGTGAATAGGACCAAATTTACTCCAGTACTATCCTTTATAAACTAGAATGTCCACTCTGACTGTAGTGTTGTATTACCAGTGATGGAACAGCTTCCATGAATCTGTCACCCCTCATAAACAAGGCCCAGAGACAAGCTTCTCTGTGGCCAAGGAAGAAAATGAAGCAGAGCAGCCTACTACACTGGAAAAGAAGTTAGGGTCCCCATCTCTGTTTCAAAGGGCCTTAAACTGACCATAAGGGTTAATGGGAACTTCCAAAAGGTTAAAAGCATTGATAAGGAATTGAGTGGAAAAGCAAAGAAAGGGAGAATAAGTTGGCAACTAAATGGGGAAAAGAATAGCTTAGAAATTATATGTTCAGGGGAATCCCACATGAAACCCTAATAAAAACAACCTGTGCAATTGGGGAGTGGTGTGTTTGTATGTGTATATGATATTGATTTTGTGTGTATGTTTGTATATATGGGTACATGATATTGATTTTATATGCATATAGTTTGTGTTTATCCAATCTTTGAATTTAAATAAAGAACAGACCAAATTCAGAGTTAAACTGCCTTCTTCTCAGCAGCCACTTCATCACTCCAGCATCACATTTCCCAGCTGGAGGGCAGTAATTACATGGCCAGATCTGGACCCATCTGGGAAACACCAGGGTCTTCCTGAATCGTCATACTCGATGCCAGTCGCCAAAGGCATAAGGTTACCTAAGTGAAGCTTTCACATAGGCCATGTGCATAGAGTCATAAAACCCCAAGGGAATGTGGCAACAGAGGCAGAGTTGCTGTGCCTTCCAAATTTCCAAGGGGAAGAAGCAACTTGCTGCATCTGTATTTGTACCCAGCATTGGAAAAATGTGTCTCAGTCACTGAAACTGAAGGAGGTGGCCTTCACCTTCATAGGAGAGCCATTGTTTATAGAAATACTGTTGAAGGCCTGATATATGCGTGTGTTTTTATATAAACAGAATTATATACTCACTTTGCCAGATTTCATCTGCTACCTGCTTAACATTTTACTCTGGTGCTTTAAAACAACATTTTGAAAGTCAGGATAATCTGTTGCCTCTATAGTGTTTCCAGTTTAGTATTTTGTTTTGAGTATAAAAGAAACACACATCTGGTACTTACCATTGAGATAGTCACTAACTTAATGAATTATACCTACTTTCATTTGTTAGAAACCATATCACTTGGACAGAGCTCATTCACAGAAATGGGGGGCACACCATGGGGGTATTGATAATTCTTAGAGAAACCAAGTAGTGAGCTGGCTGCTTGTAGTGCTTCCTGTTGCCAGCATAGTCTTTCATTTCTTAATTTAATAAACATATGCCAAGTGCATCAGGACCTGTGCTAGGCACAGGGAATACAAAGCAAATAAAACATGGCCCTTATTGTCCTAGTTTTCCTCAAGGATCTCATGTCCAAATGAGAGGTAAGCCTCTTTAGAAAGGGCATTCAGGGATTTCTGGTCATTTTGCAGGCAGCTCGTCCTTCACTTCAGGTGCATTGTTTTAAAATATCTTAAATATGTAATACAGATCAAAAGCAAAAATCAATAAATTCTAGTGTCAGAAGTAAAGAAATAGCTCAAAGCAACAGCAGTGAGCAAGAATTGCAATTACACATGCTACAGAGGAATCAAAAGAAGACATGTATCCTGGGTGCAGGGTTTTTTAATAACAGGGTAGAGATACGAGTGGGATCTGAGTTCCTATAGAAAGCCAATAGCTGGAAGGAATGGCTCAGAAATGGGGATAGCGGTAGAAAAGAACACAGTTCAGAAGTGTACTGATCACTTGGAGCTGAGAGTGGGAACAGGTACTCAGGCAGGCCTCCCAGGTAAAACAATTCCTGCCAAATTGCAGTAATAACAACACTAACCAAGTACTTAATTATGTGCTGAACACTGTACTAAGTGCTTTGTTTATATTAACATATTCTTAGAACAGCCTTCTTTTACAGATATTGAAACTAAATAACAGAGAGATTAAGTAGCATGCCTAAAGTCACATAGCTACTGAATGGCAGAGCCTGAATTCAAACCCAGGTAGTATAGAACATGAATCTGTGTTTGTAATTACAACTGTGAAGATGAACTTATAACCAAAACTTCCTAAGTTCATTAGGAAATAAACCACCATGAGACTGGTACAACAAATGGGAGAATTCACACCATAGGAACTGAATCTAATAGACAAATCTGAAAGAGACTTTAAAGTAACTATGCTTAGAATGTTCAAATGATAAGTGCTGGTGAGAATATGGAGAAAAGGGGACCCTAGTATACTGCTGGTGGGAATGCAAACTGGTGCAGCCATTATGAAAAACAGTATGGAGTTTCCTCAAAAAATTAAATATGGAACTGCCAATTGACCCATTGATCCCACTTCTAGGAATACATCCTAAGAAAACCAAAACACCAATTAGAAAGAATATATGCACCCCTATGTTCATAGCAGCACAATTTACAATAGCTAAGATTTGAAAATAGTCCAAGTGCCCATCAGTAGATGAGTGGATAAAAACGTTGTGGATGCCCTGGCTGGTTTGGCTCAGTGGATGGAGCGTCGGCCTGCAGACTGTTGTGTCCCAGGTTTGATTCCAGTCAGGGGTACATGCTTGGGTTGCAGGCTCAATCCCCAGTAGGGGATGTGTGGGAGGCAGCCAATAAATGATTCTCTTTCATCATTGATGTTTCTATCTCTCTCTACCTCTCCCTTCCTCTCTCTGAAATCAATAAAAATATATTTTAAAAAAAAGTTGTGGAACATTTATACCATGGAATACTATGCAGCAGTAAAAAATAAGGATCTCTTACCCTTTGAGACAGCATGTAGGGACCTGGAGAGTATCATGTTAAGTGAAATAAGTCAGAGAAAGACAAGTATCACATGATCTCACTCATATGTGGAATCTAAGTAACAAAATAAACTGATGAACAGAGTGGATCCAGAGACATGGAAGCATGGAACAGAGTGCAGAATCTCAGAGGAAAGGTGGGGAAAGAGTGGGTCGATGGGAAGTAATCAACAAAGAACCTTGTATGCATATATGCATGGCCCATGGCCACATACAATGGGACAGCAAGGGCCTGGGGTAGGGGGAGGGCCTGGGTGGGCTGGAGGTGGTCAATGGGGGGGGGGGAAAGAGGAACATATGTAATACTTTCAACAATAAAGAACTATTTTTAAAAATAAATAAAACAAAAGTGTAAAAGAGTAACAACAAAAAGAATTGAATCTAATAGACAAATCTGAGAGGGACTTTAAAGTAACTATGCTTAGAATGCTCAAAAAGATGATGTTGTTTTTTTAAAGAATTATAAGACAAGAATAGAACACTTTGAAAAATATGGCTGGAATTGAAAAAAAAGTGATCATTGATTGAAAATGGAAAAAACACACACACACTCAATAGATGGATTAAAGAGAAAATCAGACATGGTTGATGCAAGGATTAGTGAAATAGAAGTAGGTCTGAGGAAATCATCCAGAATGTAAAACAGAGGAATAAAGAGATGGGAAATATGAAAGAAACATTAAACTACATAGAGGATAAAACAAGAAGTTCTAACAAGTGTCCAGTAGGAGAGGATAGAGTGAATGGGGAAGAGGCATTATTTGAAAAATAATAGAGGAACTTTTCAAAGTTGTTGAAAACCAGGAATCCTTTAACTTCCTGCCTTTTTAAAAAAAAATATTTTATTTTTTCCTTTTTTAAATTTTTATTGTCTAAAGTTTTACATATGTCTCCTTTCTCCCCGCTTTAACTTCCTGTCTTAATATCAAGCTCAGGCACCTGCAGGTAGGTCATCAGTCCTCATGGGAGGAGGCCAGCATCTTAGCTCTGCCACTGCTACTATAATATCTCAAAAGCGCCAAGTTCTTAATATAATATAGACCAATGTTTCTCAACCTTTTTTTCATTATTGCCTCTCCCTCCTCCAATGAGCCTTTTTAGACACATTTTCCTAATCACTCTTCCCCCCTGCCATGAAATTTTAATACCAAAGATATACTGTATATCTTTTTATGTACTTTATGTATTGTATTCTAGACAAGCATGACACAACTGCTCTCATCACCTGAGAGGAAGACTATTCTACTTTGTTCTCCCTCCTCCTTTGACTGGCTTACTTCTCATTTTTCAGTTATAAGGTTAAATGTCACATCTGGAACCTCCCAGAACAGGTCAGACACCAATGTTATATGATCTCCTTTAAAATTTTGTGAAAAGTGTAAGTAAATAATGATCTGTGTATGCTCTATCTGGTTTGGCTCAGTGGATAGAGTGTTGGCCTATGGACTGAAGGGTTCCCAGTTCAATTCCAGTCAAGGGCACATGCCTGGGTTGAGGGCTCAATCCCCAGTGGAGGGCATGCAGGAGGCAGCCGGTCAATGATTCTCTCTCATTATTGATGTTTCTATCTTTCTCCCTCCCTCTCACTTCCTCTCTGAAATCAATAAAAATATATTTAAAAAATGATCTGTGTAATTATTGATTGAGCAGCTCATCTCTCTCTTGCATTCTGCTGTGACTACAGAACCCAGCACAATGGCTGCCACATGGTAGATCTCAAATAGCTGAATAAATGAATGAGTACAATGAGTGATATTACCTGAGAAGATGAGAGGAAAATCACAGCCTTGGGAGGGTCCTTGGAAAATTATTTTAACTGTTCTCCAGTTTATGAGCAGAACTGTTGTATAACTACTTCTGAAAGAGCAATGTATATCCTTTTCTTAAAACCACACTACAGTAGTTCCTTTTTCCTTTTAATAGTTCTCATTATTTGGAAGCAAAGGGTAGTCAGGAAGCTGTTGAGAATAGAGACAGACCTCTTTTTGAAAATATATAAAAATAACATCTAAAATCATTTCCTATTTTAGAAGAGCCAAGGAAATTGCCAACTTCAAAGAAACCTTGTAGTAAATCCTTTTGTTACAGGGAATAATGGACCAAGTTGAGTGAAGAGTCTCTTTTTATCCCAAACCAAAACAAACAGGTTGAAATTTTGTATGGTCACAGTAGTTACTCATATCACCTTATGAGAGTCAATTATTAAATTTTCAGAAATTTGAGAGCTGGTTATTAAATATAACCATTATTAGAAATTAAATTATAGAAACTCACAATTAAATATATTAAATTTAAAACAAAGCTAATAAGTACTCAAAACTCATCACTTTCTAATTATTTTACTACACTTTACTATTATCCATGCTGTTGAGATTAGCTTTGTCTTTTATATCTGTAGTGGAAATACTATATAATGTTTTGCAACTACTCATCTCTTTGCAACTCTATGTTCAGTGATGTTAAGTTGGTAGTTTGAAATAAACCATAGTAGTAATATTTACAACATGGAAATTAGCAAATGCTACAAATCAATGCTTAACTTAGTTTCCTTAATTAATATTTTATTACATGTATATATTACATTTTCTTTATCTATACAACCATCAATGAACATTTAGGTGTTTCCACACCTTGGTTATTATGAATAACGCTGTAATGAATATGAGTGCAAGTGCAAATATCTCTTTCAGATCCTGATTTCAATTTTTTGGATAAATACCCAGAAGTGTGATTGCTGGATCATATGGTAGTTCTATTTTTAATTTTTTGAGGAACTTCCATATTGTTTTCCATAGAGACTGAACCATTTCAAATTCCAACAATGTACAGGGGTTCCAATTTCTCCACATCCTCACCAACAGTTAACTTTTGATTTTCTTTTACCTCCCCTGCCCAACCTTTCCTTTTGGTAGTCACCATACTGTTGTCTGTTTTTTGATTTTTTGGTAATAGGCATCCTAACAGCTGTGAGATGATAACTCACTGTGGTTTTGATTTTTATTTCCCTGATGATTAGTAGTCTTGTGTATCTTTTCATGGACCTGCTGGCCATTTTTATACCTTCTTTGGAGAAATGATTATTTAGTGTTTTGCCCTTGTTTCAATTGGTTTGTTTGTTTATTTATTTATTTATTTATTTATTTATTTATGGTATTGAGTTATAGGAGTTTCTTATATTTTAAAAAAATTTCTCTTTTTTTGTTGAAAGTATTACAGATGTCCCCCTTTATCCCTCATTGACCGCCTTCTTCCCCATTCCTGCCTCCTCAGATATCAACTCCTATCAGATAAATCGTTTGCAAATATTTTCTCCCATTCCATAGGTTGTTTTTTCACTCTGTTGTTTTCTTTGCTGTATAGAAGCTTTTAAGTTTAATGTAGTCCCACTTGTCTACTTTTGCTTTTGTTGCCTGTGTTTCTAGTGTCCTAACCAAGAGATTATTGCACTGGTCATATCTGGAGGCAAAGATCTGTGGGGATTCTCTAAGGTTTTGAATAGATTCATGGTTTCCTTTCTTCAATTGGGTCTGAGAAAAGCTACTAACCTGAAAACAAACTTACATCTGAGCTGTCTTAAAGCGTTTGAGTTATAGCTACAAGCTCTTCATCTGATCATAGGGAGGGAGGAGGCTGTCTAGTCCTTAAGGCCTTGAGCTGCTTGGGAAAATCCTCAGGAAGATATAACATTTCACTTTCGTGACAAGTTTGTTGATTTTACAGATAACATCCACATTTTGCCCTCGAGAAGGAGCACTCAACAAGGACATTGGTTTTTATGTTTTCTCTAAACAGTCATTAGTACAAATTAATAAATCTTTTTGTTAAGGGAACATTGGGCTATAATTCATCTTTGTCCAGCTATCAGAGAAAAAAGGAATACATTTCCTTGGGTTCAGGATATGAAGAACAAGAATGTTTGAAGTTATATGGCCCTGGCACATGCCCCTAAGTCACGCTAAGGACACAGTGCACTGGTTATGAGCATGAGCAGAATACTCATGAATACATTCTTGCTTTTCTCTGGCAGTGGGATTTAGAAACTTCTAGAAGAGAGGTTCTTAAACTTGAGAGTGTATCATAATCAGCTGGAGGACTTGTGGAAAAATAGATGAATGAGTCCCACCCCCAGAATTAGTGAATCACCAGGTCTATGCTGGGGACCATAAATTTGCATTTATAATCAGTTCCCAGATGATGGTGATACTGACACTGCTGGTCTGAAGACTATACTTTGAGAACCAGTTGTCTAAGAAGAAAGCCCCTGTGTTCCAGCAGCCTGGTTTTGATTATAACCTGCCTTGAGATTTTCCCTACAGAGTTATTTTGACAGTTTGTGGTCATCTAAGAAAACTGGAAAATGCCTTTCTCCCGCAATTCACACAAACATAGGCAAAAAGCTTGGCTGATCTAAACCTGGATCATTTCAACCTTAGGGAAAGTCAAGTCCATTCCCATCAGAAAGCCCTTTGGAACCTGAGTTAGTGTGTCAACTCCTGTTAAGGCAAAAGACCCAGAGAACCTGGGCCGCTGATTTATGCTGTTTCATAAAAGAATCCAGAGGACCAGAGGATCCCAGCTGCAGTATGAGGTGATGTGCAGGTTAGCACATTGAATTTTTGGCACTATTTAGTTTCAGTTCTATCTGAGGGAAGAGGTGAAAGAGGGGATAAAAAGCAAGCCTGGAAACAATCCTCATAGCACTACTCCCAAGAAAATGAAAGTAATGGTGGTACTTCCTTTCTCTATGAGCCAAAGTGACACCACGGAGAGGTGGAGTGTTAGAGTTGGAGAGTGCAACACAGCATCTCAAAGTCTCCAGTGGTTATGTTTGAGGGTAGAATGGGACCATGGGTAATTGTCTCTTTCAGCTTCTCTACATTTTCTAAGTTAAAAGAAACATGTATTGATAGCAAGCTATCTTACAAAGCCACTGTTCTCAAAACTGCCTTGTGCTGGCACAAGAACAGACATATAGATCAATGGAACAGAACAGAGAACCCAGAAATTATGAACAGAGAACAGAGAACCCAAGCCATTATGCTCAATTAATATTTGACAAAGGAGGCAAGAGCATATAATGGAGTCAATACAGTCTCTTCAATAAATGGTGTTGGGAAAATTTGACAGATATATGCAAAAAATGAAACTAGACCACCAACTTACACCATACACAAAAATAAACTCAAAATGGATAAAGGACTTAAACGTAAGATGGGAAACCATAAAAATCTCAGAAGAATCCACATGCAGCAAAATATCAGACATATGTCTTAGTAATATCTTTTTTTTTTTTCAGGAGGACAACAGCTCTGGAGGAACTGAAACAAGTTTATTAGCCACACAATCCTATTTATACATAAGACACTGAATAGGAGGTCTGTCAAGAGGAATGTATTCTTTGTTCCTCTTAATCACTAAGGGAGAGACACAGCAGAAGGACAAGTTCTCAGTACAGCATATCTCAGTAAATAGTTACAGACTTCTTGGTAAGCCATGAAAGGCTGTTCTCATTCTACAAAGGTTGCTCTTATTCTACTGATAATCGCCATCCAAACAAGTCTGGGAAAACTGTGTGGGTAAGGGTCCCAGCCTTGCTAGCCCCTTCAGGTGCAAGGACCTTGCCAGCTTACATCTGGCCCCCAACATCCCACCATGTCTTCAGCAGGGCTTTACCAATACAGCTCCTAGGGCAATGGAAACTAAAGAGAAAATAAACAAATGGGACTACATCAGAATAAAAAGCTTCTGCACAGCAAAAGAAACCACCAATCAAACAACAAGAAAGCCCATTGCATGGGAGAACATATTTGCCAATGTTATCTCTGATAAGGGTTTAATCTCCAACACTTACAGGGAACTCATACAACTTAACAAAAGGAAGATAAACAATCCAATAAAAAAAATGGGCAAAGGACCTAAATAGACACTTTGCAAAAGAGGTCCTATAGAATGCAAGAGACATATGAAGACATGCTCAAAGTCACTAATCATCCGAGAGATACAAATCAAAACAACAATGAGGTACCATCTCACACCTGTCACAATGGCTATCATCAACAAACGACAAGTGCTGGTGAGGATGTGGAGAAAAAGGAACACTCGTGTACTGCTTGTGGGAATGCAGACTGGTACAGCTACTGTGGAAAACAGTATGGAGTTTCCTCAAAAAATTAAAAATGGCCCTGGCGGGTTTGGCTCAGTGGATAGAGCGTTGGCCTGCAGGTTCAAGGGTCCGGGGTTCGATTCCAGTCAAGGGTACATGCCTAGTTTGTGGGCTCGATCCCCAATGGGGGGTGTGCAGGAGGCAGCCAATCAATGATTCTCTCTCATTATTGATGTTTCTATCTCTCTCCCTCTCCTTTCCTCTCTGAAATCAATAAAAAAAATTTAAAAATGGGACTTCCATTTGACCCAGTAATCCCACTTCTAGGAATATATCCCAAGAAATCAGAAACACCAATCAGAAAGGACATATGCACCCCTATGTTCATAGCAGCACAATTTACAGTAGCTAAGATTTGGAAACAGCCTAAGTGTCCATCAGCAGATGAGTGGATTAAAAAACTGTTGTACATCTACACAATGGAATACTATGCTTCGGTAAAAAAGAAAGAACTCCTATCATTTGCAACAGCATGGATGGAGCTGAAGAGCATTATGGTAAGTGAAATAAGCCAGTCAGAGAAAGATAAATATCACATGATCTCACTAATTTGTGGAATATAATGAACAACATATACTGATGAACAAAAGTAGATCCAGAGACAGAGAAACATTGAACAGACCCTCAAACCTCAGATGGCAGGCAGGGGAGATTGGGGGGCGGGGTTAAGAGATCAACCAATGGACTTGTATGCATGCATATAAGCATATAAGCATAACCAATGGACATGGACACTGGAGGTGGGGGTGTGGCATATGCTGGGGGTGGGAGTGGCCGGGGTGGGGGAAAAGGAGACATATGTAATACTTTAAACAATAAATTTAAAACAAACAAAACAAAAAAGAAACATGTACATATACTAATTAATAATAAAATTTCTATTTAAAAAATTGAAACATAATTCATATAGTTAAGTACATAACTTCCACTCACCTTAAGTGTAAGCTTCATGATTATTTGTGTATGTGTGTGTATCCATGTAACCAGAATCTAGATTAAAATGAGAACATTTTCATCTCCCCAAAAAGCTCCTTCATGCTCCTAGTCAATATTCCTTAAGAGTAGCCACCAAGTCACTGACCTCTGTCATCACTGATTAGTTTTGTCTAGTGTCTTTAGCTCAATCTAATGCTGGTAAGATTTATCCAAGTTGTTGCCTGTAACAACAGTTCCTTTCATTTTATTGCTAATTAGAATTCCAGTGTATGGACACACCACAATTTATTTATCCATTCTGTAGATATACAGATTTGGGTTATTATGTATGTAGCAGTGGAAAAGTTAGAATGTAACAGTGAAAATGATACACTCCCTAGTGGTAATAGTGGCCTTTTATTGAATATCTATTCTGTACCAGATATTTTACATAGTTCTAACCCTCCTGTCAGCCCTGGGTGAGACAATGCCATTATTCTCTTTTCACAGGGGAGAAAATTCAGACTGAGAGAGACAGGTTGGGTTCTTTGGGAAGCAGATGCTGTGACAGTTAAGAGTGCAACTGTTGTAATGAGAATTAATAGCTGTAAAATAAAAGGGGAGGAAACAGATTTGGGCAAGGAATCTATCAGACCATGGTGCAGGCCTATCAAAATCTACCAGCTGGCCAAAACCGGTTTGGCCCGGTGGATAGAGCGGCAGCCTGCAGACTGAAAGGTTCCAGGTTCGATTCCGGTCAAGGGCATGTACATTGGTTGCAGGCACATCCCCAGTAGGAGATGTGCAGGAGGCAGCTGATCGATGTTTCTCTCTCTCATCGATGTTTCTAACTCTCTATCTCTCTCCCTTCCTCTCTGTAAACAATCAATAAAATATATTTTAAAAAAATATACCAGCTGAAAGGGGTGCTCCAAAGCAAAGACTGCCTTTTAGAGTAGTCTTCTGTGTGGTGGAAATGGGCCTTGGATTGCCTCCTCAATCAGTCATTGGCTGGAGGCCAACCCAAGAACAGCATGACCTTGGCTCCAAAGCTGAGGCAGACCCTAAATGATCTAACAGCTGGAGGTTTTCAACTAACCACACTCTTCTCAGCTGGGCAGTGGGCTCTTTCTCAACAGATATTGGGACCATTGTGTCTCCATGTCCATCACAGCAAGTAAATGCAGAATCAGGGACTCAAACCCAGGTTATCTGGAGCCAAAGCCTGTTCCTGTTTCCACTCTGACACCCTGCTTCCCCCAAATCAAGGAACTCTTCTGGTCAAGAGGCAAAAAATATATTCACAGCATGAGCCAGAGTCATCAGGTACTGGATAGGGCCAAAACTAGGAGGAGGTCAGGTTACCTTTTTGTCCTCAGCAGACTGCTTCAACTGTCAGGTGCTCACTGTTAATGGAGTCAGCAAAAGTGGGAAGGACATGTACAGAGTAAATTAATTGCCATTTGCTGGGGTTCTTCCAGAAGTGTGTGGCTACATGTGAGGCAAACAAAGTGTATGAAAGAGCATTTTCCTTTGAAATAAAACAACAACGACGACGACGACGATGACGACGACGACGATAAACACCCTTAAACCAAGCTCCTCTGCTTCCTTAAGTCTGGGGTCTAACTACAGCTTAAACTCAGAGTGGGCAGTCTTGAGGGGGTTAACATTGGATAAAGTGTCCAGCTAAAGGAAAAGGGGCCTCAGTCAGAAGGAAAGACTTTTCTTAAAGTCAAGTCAACATGCTTACAAAGAGAAATCAGGTCTACATTGAAGATTACTTTCCAGAGAAAGGAAGGTTAGTTCTGGAATCATGTGTAACTTTCCAACATGGCTTGCTTCTAGGTTGTCATTAGACCCAATTTCAGTGACTACTGTTTCCCTGGGCTGTGCCCTTTCTCTGCAGTGTAGAGGGATAAAAGGCCTTTGGGTGTGCTAGGCCTGAAACATTGGGACTATTATGGGTCCTCCATATCTGACCATTCTTTTCTGTCAGTTAAAAATGCTGTGGACCAGAAACAAACCAGCATATTTATAGTCAATTTACTTTTAACAAGGGTACCAAGACAATTCAATGGGGAAATAATAGTCTTTTAAATAAGTGGTGCTATGACAAGTGGATATCCACATGCAAAAGAATGAAGTTGGACTCTTACCTTAAACAGTATAAAAATTAAATCAAAATAGCTTAAAGGTTTAAATAAAAGAGCTCAAGCTATAAAACTCTTAGGAACAAACATAGGTGTAAATCTTTCTGACCTTGGATTAGGCAATGGTTTCTTAGTTATGACACTAAAAGTACAAACAATCAGAGAAAAATAGATAAATTGGACTACATAAAAATTAAGAGCTTTTGTGCCTCAAAGCATATAATCATGAAAGTGAAGAGGCCACCCACAGAATCAAAGAAAATTTTGGTGAATTATAATCTGATAAGAGATGTATCTAGAATATATAGAACACTTATAACTCCATAGAAAAACACACAAATAATTCAAATGTGATCAAAGTATCTGAATAGACAGGCTTCCAAATAAGATATACAAATGGCCAATAAGTATATGAAAAAATGCTCGACATAAGCAGTCATTAGGTAATTGCAAATCAAAGCCACAATGAGATAACAATTCACACCCACCAGCATGGCTATAATAAAAGATAAATGGAAAATAACAAGTGTTCTTGAGGATGTGGAGAAATCACATCCCTCAGACGTTGCTGGTGGGATTATAACATTGTGCTGCCACTTTGAAAAAGGCAAGTTGGTACTTCCTCAAAAAGTTGAACATAAAGTTAGTTTCCCTATAACCCAGCAATTCCACTCCTAGGTATATACCCACACAAAAATTTGTATATGATGTTCATAGCAGGATTGTAATAGCCAAAAAGTGGAAACAACTCAAAAGTCCATCTCAACACATAAAGAGATAAACAAAATCTGGTATATCCACACAATGAAATATTATTTAGCTATAAAAAAGAATGAAGCACTGACACATGCCACAACATGATGAGCCTTGAACACATTGTGCTAAGTGAAATAAGTCAGCTACAAAGGACCACATATTGTATAATTCCATTTATATGAGATGTCCATGATATGCGAATTCATAGGGACAAAAAGTAGATTAGAGGTTTCTAGGAGTTAGAAGGGAGTAGAGAACCAAAGTGACTGCTAATGGCTTACAGGGTTTCTTTTGGAGAGATGATACTGTTTTTGAATAGGAATGATTGTTTTGCAACTATGTGACTGTACTATGGTAGGTGAATTATATCTACATAAACCTGCTATAAAAAATGCTGTGAAACTCGAATAACCTGGCACTCACATCCTTGAATTCCTCTGAGCAGCCCTGGATGGGTGGTCAGTTTTATTCAATTCTAAATTCCTGGACCTGTACAAACAGTCAGAAGTTAGATATTAAGACTGGAGCTGCCTTAATCTTTTGCTCCCAAGAAATGTTTTTCTAAATGATGTTAGCACAGTGCAGCCTTTCTTCTGAAGCAGCTATTATCAGAAGGCCATTTTGGGCATATGTCCCTTGGATATTTTTTACCCTGAATGTAGTATCTACTTCAGAGGCTATGCTGGGGATTGCTTCCTTCTTAAAGATCCACATCTGGTTATCATGTCTATAGCAACATAAAGCTGTAGTCAAGAATACACACACCAAAATGGCAAGAATGTATATAAAATGCAACCCTCATATTTTGCTGGTGGAACTTTAAATTAATAAAACCACTTTTGTAACAGTTCATTACCTACTAAAGCTAAACAGATGCATGTCCTATGACCCAGTGATCCCTCTCCTGAGTGTACACCTAATATAAATAATTAAATGTGTTCATCAAAAGACTAGTACAAGAATAGACGTAATAGCCTCAAACTAGAAATAACTCAACTGTTTGTCAACTGGATAAAGGCTAAATTGTGATATAGCCATACAATAAAACACTACTCGGCAATCTAAAAAAAACTACTGGTACACATGAGAATGTAGATATATCTCATAAAATGTCATGTTGAACAAGAAAAGTCAGACACAAAACATACTACATGATTCTATGATTCTATTTATATCAAGCACAAAAAAATGCAGAACTAATAATCTATGGTGATGAAGGTCAGAATAGTGGACTATAAGGGAGCACCAGGAAGCCAGCAATTTCTAGATCTTGATAGGAATGGTATATACAGATATATAAACAGGAACACATGTATGTAACAATCTACAGAGCTGTACCATGAAATTTGATCACTTTAACTGAATGTAAATTGTACCTTAATTAAAGAAAAAGAAAATATAAATTAAGGTGAGAAAATATGTTGTTATAGAAAGTGAGAACTGGAAAGGGCCATAGGGATCATATCTAACCCCGTCTGTTACAGATTAGGAAACCAAAAGAATAAAAGATTTGCCCCAAAATAAATTAAAATTAAAAAATTTGCCCAAGGCCACAAGGTAATTGATGTAAGAACCAAGACAGATAATAACAGTTTGCCATCTTTGAACATTTATCATATGCCAGGAGCTGTTTTCAATTAAGAGATTTAGTACTCGCATTAACTCTATGAGGTGAGCGGATATTATTATTATATCTATTTTATAGATGAGGAACCTAAGGCCACATAGCTACCAACTGATGGGGCCAAGATACCAGTCCAGGCAGTAATATTCCAACGCCCACACCCACAGCCACTCTTCCCAGTGTTGAATGCCTAAACTTCTAATCTGGTACACTGGATCCTGGGTATCATGCTCTATTTTTCATTTTTCACAGGGATATCTCTTTATTTCCTAAAAAGGGCCTCTGAGAGTCTGGAAAGGACTGGTGGTAGGTCTAAGCCCAATCATAATGGCCAGTTCACTCCTGTCTATAATAATTCCACATAAGTGAATCATTCACAAAAAGGTTTTGAGTTTAAAAACAGAAAGTCCTAGGATTTAGAAAGATTTTCCCCTGGCTGCTCCAAATCTCCCTTGGTTTGAGGCAGGATGGGCTAAGTATGAATCTTCCAAATCAAGCCTTCTCCCACCCGACCCAATCTCCCAGTGACCAAGTACATTGTTGTCTTTAACCAAAATCAAATGAGCAGTCGTTACCCTGGTGGCAATGAGGCAGGCAGGCCCATTGGAAATAGGTCTGCCTTTGGGCAATGGCCTCCAAGACACTGCCTCCCAAGGTGGGGCCTAGGGCCTAGTTCTGGCCTTTGTGCTCTGGACTGGGAGGAGGGAGTTCACCCACAGAGGGGTCTGCTAGGCCTGGATATCAGTCCACAGTGGCAGGTGGGAGAGCTGTGCCATGAGGGGCTACCTCTTCTTCTGGCCCTTCCTACTTTTCCAGGCAGGATCTTCCCCATGGACTTAGTGGTCACATGTGGTTCAATTAAGTTCATCCAACATCTCCAGAGTGTCTACCCTAAGAATCCAGGAGTGATTTGATTCACCTGCCCTCAAAGAGTTTATTTTCTAGTGGGGCAGATTGCAGAGCCAGATAGCTTGGGTTCAAAGCCCGGCCTCACCATTTCCTACCTGTGTGACACTGGGCAAGTTCCTTAACCTTTTAGTTTCCCAGTTTCCTCATCAATAAAGTTAGGATACCAATATCATTGTAGAGTTGTAACGATTCAATGTTAATACATGGGAAGGATTTAGAGCAGTATGAGCTATTATTATTATACAATGTGAGAAGTACTGTGACAGAATCACAGCATTTTGTGGGAGCACTGAGGAGAAAGGCCAAACTCAGAGGGAATCAGAGAAGGCTTTCCAAGGAAGTGAGTCTTGAAAGATGAGTAGGAGTTAGGATGGAGAAGCAGTGGGAAGAAAACATTGTGGACAGAGTAAAAAGCATGAGCATCAGCTGAGGCTGGAAATTACTTGGAATAAGCAGGGTACTGAGTCTTAGAGCAATGGTATATGAGGCTAAAAAGGTTGTTGGGGTGGGCTCCGATGGCGGAGGGCCTTAAAAACCTGACTACTCTCCCTGAAATCTCCTTTCCCTCCCTCTGAATCAGGCCAGCCTGCTTTTGGCCATGGGACTTGCCCTGGATTTCGATAGAACCTTGGCTGGGGTTCACAGAAGGCTGTAACAATCTCCAGGAAATGCCGAGGTGATGAGGATGGCCCTGCATACGGCTAATGTAACTGTCACTCCAGTTTCTCCCTCTTTACCCCCCTTCCCCCCAAACACATTTTTGTCTCTGTCTCTGGAAAACATGTGTGAAAGCAAAGTTTGGCTGTGTGGCAGATGAAACTTTTTTTTTTTTTTACAACAGCAAGGCATCAACAGTCCAACTACATGAGAGCCCCCAACCCAGCCTCATATGTTCACTTAAAAAATAAGTCTGAAAAGCCCAACTCCCCTGGGTGGTCCCATTCCACCTTGGGGACTGTCCTTGATGCATCTGTTTCCCACTGACCTTACAGCAGCGATCCAGCAGGCAAAGGGACTCTACTGCCTCATGCTTGAGGAATGCCTCCTAAGCTCCCTCCCACCTCCAGCCTCCTGGCTTCCAGAACTCAACAGCTTGCCTCTTGTGGGCCAATGTTTGCAGAAAATGTTTGCAGACTTCATAGCATGCCACTTCCAGGAATAATTAGCAGTCAGGCAGCCAGTCTTTCACTCAGGTCTGGTGAACGAAAACCTCAAGAATGTGGGTGGGAGGGGTAAAGGAGGTTAGGGGTATTTGCCTAAGTGAAGCTTGCCAGCCTGCCTAGCTGGCTGAGTTTGTTAGCCCCTGAATCCCAGTGTCTGAGCACACATCTATCCACCCAAGCACAACATCCAAGAAGCCTGCTCCCCCTGCCCTCCACAGATCAGAGGGTCATTGGCTAATCTTTCTGTTGTCTCATGAAATACCAAGTTATAGTGCCTCCAGTCCTACCACACAAACAAGGAAAAGAGTTGCCTGAGCTCATACCAAGAGCTAGTGGTCATGGGCACCATTCCCAATAATGTTCCACTGTCTTGAAGATTTTACATCTGAAAATCCCCCTCCCCCATTGTCACCTAACAAACACATTGCTGGATTTTGAGTTCATAGACCCATCTGGGCATCAACCACATGGTAAGCAGTTGGGGATGTTCTGAGAAGACTGTGATCTATGCTATGCTTTGTAGTTTCCAGCACTATTTTGCAGAATCAAAGCAGAGTATGATTGCTTTGCTTCCTTGTTTTTTTTTTTTGTTTTTTTTTTAAGTTAACCCCTTGGAATGAAACTCCTGTGACACATTGGTTTTTGTCAAGCATCCAACTTTTGGCTAAGACCAGTTTCTCCCTGTGAAAATACAGTGTTATTAGTTTTATATACAGGCCACTGAGTAAATTTTGCAAAGAACTTACTATCCTGCTGAATTGCAAACTAGCTGAAAAGACTGGATAACAGGGTATTTTTGCAAAATAAAATTTAACAGAAATAAATGTAAAGTCCTGTAATTTGGTCCAAAAATTAATTGCACAAATATAGGATAGGGGAAGACTGGCTTAATGGTATAATATATAAAAAGAGGGGGTGCTTAGGAGTTTCTGGTGATGTCAGCCCACTGTAAGTTAATGTGTAATGTGACCAGTAAACCAAAACAAAAATGTGGTTTTAAGTTGAATTCATAAAAGTCTAGTCTTCAGAATAAAGGAGCTCTGTCTGGCCCCAAAGACCAAGCCAAACCCTCATGAGTCATTGGGTTCCATTTTGGGTACCACAGACTGGTGGGTAAGGGGATAGAGAGTGATAAGCTGGTGAGGGAGTTCAGTTCTTTTATTACCTATTCCTCCACTAGACTGTAAATTCTATGAGGGTAGGAGTCACATTTGTTTCATCCACTGTTGTATCCACAGTACATAGTACAGTGCCTCTCACGTAGTATGTGCTCAGTAAATAGAACTGAGAGACTGAATAAACAAAAAGAAAATCTTTTTCAGTCAGTTGTTCAAGACAGCAAAATCTTCTCTGGAGGTGAGATTCCCACCACTGGAGGAGTGCAAAGAGAGGCTGGTTAGCCATTTGGTATAGGGACTCTTGAGTGGGTTTCAAGAATCATTAGATGACCTTGAAGTGCCCCTCCCCATAAGTTCCAAGGGCTTAAAATAACATCCACTGTGGGAAACTCAGAGGCTGACATGTTCTTTCTGGGTGGTCCCAATACCCTAGCTGGCTGTGTACTCAGAGGCATCTGAAATATGAGTTCTCTCATGTACTTCCTTGCTCAATCTCTCTTGCCTTTTATTTTAATGCTAAATAATGTCTCTGGAGTGTCCTCCTGTTGCTGCACTAAAATCAGGCAATACTTTGTTATCTTCCTCAAGGACTGAGAATAGTGATGTTGCCAATTTAACCAGCTGTTTGGAGAAACATCCTCACTCTGAGGAAAATGTCTTTAAATAAGTATTAACCGCATGGTAAAAACTCATGGTTCTGATGAAAAGAGCAAGGAACTTATTCAGAAATCATAATTGCTACCCCCAAAGGGGGCTTCATTTGAAGAAGCCCTTATTCACAGTCTATACTCATGGACAATGAGGGGGTGACTACTTACTTACTGCACAGAAGTGTCTGCATTAACAATGCTGTACAATAGGGACTGGCTGGTGGATGAGGCGAGGGGCCAGGCTCTGGATTTAAGAGACTGGATCTCATGAGTTTTTCCTCTTTATTGAATACACTGCTCGGCATGTCCACAAATCTTGTCATTTCAGAGTCTCCTTCAGCAATACTATTATAGGCAAACTTGAGACTTACTGGGGGCTGTGGGGAGGTTCAAATTCCTTATGCAAGTCATGAGAAGATGGATTTTTCCCCTCTGTATCTGTTTAAGCTGAAACAGCCCCTTTGGGGAATCAGTCAGTGCTGACAGGGAGAAAGGTGAGAGAGAGAGAGAGAGAGAGAGAGAGAGAGAGAGAGAGAGAGAGAGACATCTCAGGCTTGTGAACTTACTGAAATTATACTGCGTAAGCCTCTCCAAGTTTATTGAGAGGAGGAAAGAAAGAAAGAAAGGAAGGAAGGAAAGAAGAAAGAAAGAAAGAAAGAAAGAACGAAAGAAAGAAAAAAGTGGGAAAGAAAGGAAAGAGGGCAGAGAAGGAATCAGAAGGGAGGAAAGTAGGAAGAAAGGAAGGAAGGGGTGGGGGAGGGAGGGAGAAAATAGGAAAGGACGATGGGAGGTGGAAAAGAAAAAGTTGAGTGGATTTATGACAGGATGTGAGAAAGGAAATGGCCCTTTTCCATGGCCATTTCTGTCCAGGCCAGAAACTCTATCATGTGAAAGCCTCATCATAATCCTAAAAATTAAACTCTAAACACAGTGAGATTTAGTGCTCCAAATTATCTCCAATGAGAATGGCATAGGATGCAGTGCCCATCCTGGTACCCAAGCCCTCTGGCCTAATGAGGCTGCTCCAGATTTCTATCTTGGTAGTAGAGAAATGGTGTTTATTCATAGTGAGTGTCAAATGCAAGATAAATTTGTGGATAATTAGGTGGACACTGCCTTTTTATCTCTATCTACAGAGGGAGGAATGGGGTTCACCTTGTTCTCTGACATAACTTAATCCCAGAATTAAGGCCCAAAGAACTTTTAACAATGTGACCTAGGCACTGCTGGTCAATCTACAAATTTTCTTCATTGTCTTTTAATCTTCTTTACATTTTATGATTTTTATTAATGATAAAAAAGTCACTATAGAGAAAACCAAGATGGCAGCATAGTTAAATGCCTGTACTTGCCACCTCCCACAACCACCTTAAAATTACAACTAAAATACAGAACAAACATCCTTCAGAACTGCTTGAAATCTGGCTTAATGGAAGTCCTACAACTGGAGAAGTAAAGAAAAAAGCATTGAGACTGGTAGGAGAGGTAATGGTACAGAACAAGCTGGACCTACACCCACGTGTGGCATTTTTTTTTAATCCAAAGGGATATCTCCAAGGCCTCCCATGAGAAGCAGAGGTTCCTAGCCCTGCACCAGAACCTCAGCCTAGGGTTCCAGAGCTGGGAAGAGAAGTCCCCATAACTATGGGCTGTAAAAACCAGTGGGGGTTGTGGCTGAGTGACACAGAGGCTTCTGGAGTCCTAAGTGTTCCTTTTAAAGAGCTGGGCACCAACTTACATGGTCCCAATTCCTCTGAGCTCCAGTGCCAGGTGGCAGCTTTGAAGAATCCAGGGACATATGGGGAAGAACTTAACTGTCTGGCATCAGGGCAGGAATGGGGGAAGAGGCAGTTTACTCCCAGATAGGGGTGCTAGCAGGGTTCATTGCTCCTGTACTGGGACCTCCCCCATCACAGAGCTGCTGACTGGCAGCCATATCTAAGTTTCCATCAGCTTGGCCCACACTGTTCTCTCCATCCTGGTGATTCCCTGAGACCCTGCCTCATCCAATTTGCAGCCTCATCTAAGCTATTTGCAGCTGCTTTTCCATATGAATGGCTTGTCCTGGCTCAGGCTTCAGACATTGCTAAAGTCTCTCAAACAAGCAGCAGCTGGAGTCAGTGTACCCCAAACCTATCAATAAAAGGCCCAAGACTTAGCACTAGCACCAACCTGCCTTGCCTCACAGCTGGGCCTTACTTGGGCACTTCCTAGCCCAATACAAGTAGTAGTCATATGCAAACCTCTCTGTAGCTCCTGCTAGGTGGCCCCAGGCAGTGGCTGACTTTGCACCTCCTGTGAAACCCTAGAGCTAGTGACCTAGTGTACAGCTTTAGACCATACCAGATTACAACTCTACGCATCCACAAGTGACACACTCAAGGGGCAGACACAATGAGCACCAAAGCTTCACTGAAGCAAGTCCTGCTCCATAGAAGTGTCTCCTTTCCATTGTAGATGCAGTTGATCCTCACAGCCAATTGGCCTGGAGGCCAATTTCTTCCAGTATGCCAATCAAGGCTCAACTACAACAAGACTGTGCACATAGCCCACACAGGGGTGAATCTAGAGTGCCCAGCTCAGGTGACTAGAGAGGCTGAGCCACTGGGCCCTACAGGACACCTATTACACAAGGCCAATTCCAGGAAACATAATAATAGCTCTACCTAACACATAGAAACAAACACAGGGAAGCAGCCAAAATGTGGAGACAAAGAAACACACAACAAATGAAAGAAATGGAAGCAAGCAAGCTACTGGAGACTGAGTTCAAAAACATGGTTATAAGATTACTCAAGGTTCTTAATGAGAGCTTCAAGGAACTTAGTGAGACTTTCAAGGATCATAGTGAGAATGTCAAAGACAAAAAAAGACTGATCAGAAATTAAGCATACACTAAGTGAAATAAAGAATAATTTACAGGAATTCAACAGTAGAGTAGAGGATTCATATAATAAAATCAAGGACTTGGAATATGAGGAAACAAAAAACAACCAATCAGAAGAGCAAAAATAAAAAAGAATCCAAAAATATGAAGATAGTGTAAGCAGCTTCTGGGACAACTTCAAGCATATCAACATTCACATTATGAGGGTGCCAGAAGGAGAAGAGAGAGAGAGAGAGCAAGCTGTTGAAAACCTATTTGAAGAAATAATGACAGAACACTTCCCCTACCTGGTGTAAGAAACATACTGACAAGTCTAGGAAGCCCAAAGAAGAAGAACCCAAAGAAGCCCACACCAAGACACATCATAATTAAAATGACAAGGGTTAAAGACAAAGACTCTTAAAAGCAGCAAGAGAAAAGCAGTTAGTTACCTACAAGGGAGTGCCCACGACTATCAGCTAATTTCTCAACAGAAACTTTGTAGGCCAAAAAGGAGTGGCAAGAAATATTCATAGTTATGAATAGAAAGGACCTATAGACAAGATTACTCTACCCAGCAAAGCTATCATTCAGAATTGAAGGTCAGATAAAGAGCTTCACAGACAAGAAAAAGCTAAAGGAGTTTATCACCACCAAACCAGTAATACATGAAATGTGAAGGGTATTTTTAAGAAGAGGAAGAAGAAAAAGACAAGGAAGAAGAAGAAGAAGAAGAAGAAGAAGAAGAAGAAGAAGAAGAAGAAGAAGAAGAAGAAGAAGAAGAAGAAGAAGAAGAAATATAAACAATAAAATGGCAATAATTACATATCTATCAACAATTGAATCTAAAAATCAAAATAAATGAATAAGAAGTGTAATGAACAAAATGAACTGATGAATAGAATAGAATCAGAAGTATGTAAATGGAACAGACTGATGAATCTCAGAGGCAGGGGGCATGGGGGGGTGGGAAAAGATTAACCAAAGATCTTATATTCATATATGCATTATCTATGGACACAGACAATAGGGTGGTGAAGGCCTGGGGAGGGGCAGGAACCAGGTGAAGGTGGGCAATGGAGGCAGGGGGAAGAGGCATCTGTAATACTCTCAATAATAAAGATTTAAAATAAAAATATAAAAATAATTTAAAAATATCACTGTAATCTAGCACAGGGCTGGGCAGCATTGTTCACGCTGTCTATCTATTCTGGAGATGAAAGGGAAAATGTTCAACAGATGGATATTTCTACAGGCTACCATCCTTTTTTTTAAAAGTTACACATCTGTTAGATGTGATTACAATTCCTTAGAGGGATAAAACACCAGACACTTGCCTTGGACATCAAAATCTTGGCCCAACAGCCCATTTGGGAGCCATTTAGGATATGGCCTTTTTTGTGATATTTCACAAGTTTAATGGATATGGGAGGACACCAAAGTTATCCAAATGCACCTGATATCATGGATCTTCCCCAGAAATTTTAGCTTCAGGATGACACGTGGAAAAATAGTCTAAGCACTGAATCCTAAAATTCATTTTGTCAGGTTTATGCCTCAAAGTCTCTTGGGAAGCTAGAAGAGGACTCAGGGAAGCACCATCAATCTTTGCAAAGCTAAGAGAGCCTCCATCTCACAGGCCATTCAGTAAAGAAATGGGTGGGGCTGGGCTAGAATGTGGGGAAGTTTCTGTGTCTTTGGTAGACCCAAATAAGGAAAGCTCATACATCCAGTAAAAGGACAAAGTGAGAAAGGACCCTAGACAAAATAAACTTCATTCCTAGAGCTTTCTTCCCATAACCTCAATCACATGCACTATGACCCCCAAGTTTCTATGGTACACTAAAATGGGAAATTTAGAGTTGTAATGAACAAATATTAATAGCCTCTCAAATGGGTTGACTGTAGTCCCCACTTTCCTATGACTTACAGTGTGACCTTTATATGACTATATTGATTTCACTTACACATTGTTCAAGATAGACCACACAAAATGCTTTGGCACTTTCAGGTTGTTGAAGAAATTATTTTCAAGGAAAACTTGAAAGTGGTTCTCTCACTGGTTTCTCTGCCTCTTCCTGTCTCTTTAGCTGGCAATACAGATTAGACTCAATCTTTCAGCAGAATGGGGAAAAGAAAACTTGGGGAAAACTGTGCCCATAAAACGATCCACAGGATAGAAGTTTGAGAATGTTTGATAAGGAAAAAATGATCAAAGAAACATCTGTTTACTAGCCTCAATTCCTGATACAGGGTCTTTGAGTAAATCATGAGACTGCCTGGATCTCAGTTGCAATGTTATTGTGGAGAGCAATAACATTGATTCAGAGAGGCGAATTGGGGAGCTGAATTGGTCATCACATCAGATCACATCCAGCTTTGCAATATAGGCTCACAGGCTTTGTTCTACTCCCATTGACAACCATTGTTGCTGAATTCTGTTAATGGCTGAAACAGTATATTAATCCAGAAGAAAATGCAAGTTATTATATCTCAGCAGAGCCCAGTGCTGCCATCTGGCCCCTTCCTCCTTTCTTATGCTGGAATTTGAAAAAGGCAAGTCCAAGACAAAAGCTGATGAGGTTTGCTTGTCCCCATAGACCTCTCCAAACAATTCCTCTAACTGTGGTCTGGATAGAAATAAAACTGGTCTTTTCCTCCCTGCTGCCTCTGTCCTAGGAGGATTAAGGCAGAGTTGAAACTCACAGTGTGGACAACCAAGACAGAAAATATGAGCTCACAAGACTCCTTTCGGGACAGAGATGGAGAGCCTGAATTCCCAGATGGACAAGATCACCACATCATTGCTCAACCCCCTGTTGTTCTGAGTGAGGCAGCCTACCCTTTCTGTCTACCCCAAAGGTAGAATGTATGCTAGCAGAAGCAGGAGCAAAAGGGGAGGCAAGAACAAAAGAGTCTTTCTTTAGCAGAGTGACCTTCCATAAGTCACTTAACCCTTCCATGCCCCTTGCTGCCATGTGACTCAAGTCATAATTTATTGGTTACAAACGTTTCAGTTGCTCAATGAAAAGTAATGGAAAAAGGGTGAACTTGTAGAGTTATTCTACTAAGGAAACTTTGTCCATTCAAAGTCAGGTTACAGAGTGGCCTTTATTTTAATTAAAAAGCATCTGGAAATTGAAAAACCTGTTTGGCCCAGGGCCTCCTTGGAGAGTAATTGATGCATGTCATCTGGCTGAGCCATCCCATGGCTCCCTCAGTGGGGCTGCAGGGGTGGGGGAGTGGAGGCTGCCTAGCCTGGTGCATTTTTTTGTGATTGGAGCAGATAGACTGTACAGCACTTACTGCTCCCTCCAAAGACGGTATGGGGCTGCTCCTGCATATCATGCTCAACTAGTCCACACCCCACAGATCCAGCGTTCCATGCCTTTGGCTTTGCTAAGTGGAGGGAATGGGATCTCCAACTTTAAGCTTGTACTTATTTCCTGAGAGATGGCTAGAGAAATAAATGCCAGGGTCTGTTCCTGCATTCCCTGACAACCAGCAGCTGATAGCAAAAACATTCTAGATAACCTCTTGTAACTGGGATTTTATGTGGGCAACATGCTCTAGGCACTGCTCCTCACAGTACACAGGATGACTGAACAGAATGGAATGCTCATTAGCTGGGGAGACATAAAACCTATCTCATTTCTGACTGTGGCTTCAAAGAGGTCCGTTCTCTTTCAGGGCCTCACTGTCCTCATCAGAGGATATTTATCTGTGGGTCTCAAACAGAGCTGATCAAAGAATCTACTGTGCAGTGGCAGTAGAATTGTGGCTAAGAGTATGGAATGCCTGGGTTTGAATTGTGTGCTGTGCGCTGTACTAGATGCTGGGGATATGGCACTGAACATGCCAGCCATTAATTCTGTCTCAATAACCTTACCTTATAGTGGAGAGAGACAAATATTTAATAAGTAACCATATAAATACAGAACAAGTTAAATAAATATCTGATATAATATAGTTTCAGAGAGTAATAAGTGTTCTGAAAAAGCAACAACAACAAAAATAGGATTTCTGTCAGGGTCCTGGTTTAATGAGGGTAATCTGGGAGGCCTCTTGGAGAAAGTGATAGGGAGGTGTGGGGCAGAGGGGGTCAATAGAGGGATAAAGGAGACCTCTGTAATACTTTCAACAATAAAGATAAATTTTAAAAATAAAATAAATAAAAAACATGAAAAAATATATAGCAGTTTAAGTAAAATAATAAAAATAATAGATCTACCATTGTTGGGAAGATTTCAGTATATTTAACTAAAAGAAGTATGTAATTTTTAGAGACCACCCATATTACTATCTAGGGAAATAGCTAGTGCAAAGGCCCTGAGGTAGGAACAAGATGAAAATATTCTAGGAAGAGAAAGAAGACCAGAGTGGCTGGACTGTAGCAAGTGAATGTGAGAATAGTAGGAAATGGGATTGGATTTTATTTTAAGTGCACTGGAAAACCATTGAAGGTTTTAAGCCAGGGGTGCTATGTTCTCACTTATGCTTTTAAAAGTTTGATTTGGCTGCTGTATTGGAAATAGACTAGGGAGGCAAGAGTTGAAGCAGAGAGACCAGTTAGAAGGCTGTTATCATGGTCTAAGTAAGAGATGATGGTGGTTTGGATAAGGATGATAGTGGCAGAGGGAGAGAGAAGTGGTCAGACTCTGGATATACATTGAATATGAATATGAAGCCAACAGGATTTTCCAATGGATTAGATGTAGGGGATAAGGAAAGAGAGAAATCCAGAATGATTCCCAGGTTTCTGGCTTGAGCAACTGGATGGTGATATGACCTCTCCCATTCTATTGGCTGGAATCAGTGCCTGTACATATGTGCTTGCCTTGCTGATGAACATCATTTTCTACATAGCAGCTTGGCTAATTTTCTCAAAATGTGAATCAGACAGTATTACCTCCTTGATCTCCAACCTCAAACAAGTGGTTTTCCATAACACTTAGAAGTCAAAGTCCGTTCCATGGTCCACAGTTCCGTATGTGTTCTGGTTCCTGCTAACCCCTCCAAACTTATTTTCTGCCACACTTCTGGTCAGGTCTATGGAACACTCACCCTGTACCACCTTGTTCTTTTCCAAACATGGTAAGTAGTCTTTTAAAGGCCTTTGCACTTGCTGTTCCCTCTGCCTCTAGCACCTTCTCCAGACCTTTCTATGATTTGCTCCTGTGCTTCAGTTCTCTACTTGAATGTCACCTCTATCAAGAGGCTTTCTCTGAGCACTCTATCAAAAGTAGCAGCCCCTATCATCACCTATTTTCTTGTCTTCTTACCCTGCTGTATTTTTCTCCTTAGCAATGTTGTAGTATATTATATTAATCCTATCTTATAAAAGGGTAATATGCAAACCAACCATCACTCCATCACAAAGATGGCAGCGCCCATAGCCACAAGATGGAGGTGCCCAGTTGTCTCAGCCCTGCTGGAGTCCCCCAGTCCTGGGGGAGGGGAGGCGGCCACTGAGAGTGAGCAGCATGAGCAGCCTGGTGGAATGCTTGCTTCATCGCTGCAGCGACGAGGCAAGTGTTACACCCCAGCTAGAGAGGGCCTCTGGGCAGCGGGCATGGAACGCAAAAGTTCCTGGGTGTGTGTGTGGGGGGAACTTTGTGTCGTTGCTCCTGCGATGAGGCAAGTGTTCCATGCCTGGCAGCAAAAGGCCATTGGCCAGGCCGGGCACGGAACACTGCGTCGTTGCAGGCCAGGCTGAGGGATCCCCACCCCCATGCACAAATTTCTTGCACTGGGCCTCTAGTTATATTATACTAGAGGAGGCCCGGTGCATGAAATTTTTGCACTGGGGGGGGGGTGTCTGTCAGCCCAGCCTGCACCCTCTCTAATCTGGAACACCTCGGGGGATGTTTGACTGCCGATTTAGGCCTGATTCCATAGGAATAGGGTCTAAACTGGCAGTTGGACATCCATCTCACAATCCCGGACTGCTGGCTCCCAACCATTCACCTGCCTGCCTGCCTGCCTGATTGCCCCTAACTGCTTCTGCCTACCAGCCTGATCACCCCCTAACCACTCCCCTGCCAGCCTTATCACCCCTAATCACTCCCCTTCCAGACTGATCAACGCCTAACTGCTCCCCTGCCAGCCCAATCACCCCCAACTGCCCTCCCCTGCAGGCCTGATCCCCCCAACTGCCCTCCTCTGTAGTCCTGGTCCCCCCCAACTGCCCTCCTTTGCAGGCCTGGTCCCCAACTGCCCTCCCTCCCCTGCTGGCCTGGTCACCCCAACTGCCCTCTCCTGCCAGTCCAGTTTCCCCAACTGCCCTCTCCTGCTGGACTGCTCACCCCTAACTGCCCTCCCCTGCAGGCCTGGTCCCCTCAACTGCCCTTTTCCCCTTCCAGCCATCTTGACGTGGACATCTTGTGACCACATGGGGCGGACATCTTGTGCCCATATGGGGGCGGCCATCTTGGGTGAGGGCATGACAGTCAATTTGCATGTTACCTCTTTATTATATAGGATTATATTATATTATATTATTTTTTTCTGATTTTTTTTAAATTTTATTTTATTGCTTACAGTCTTACAAAGGGTATTACATATGTGTCCCTTTTTTTCCCCCGCCCTTGACAATCCCCTGGCCTCCCCTACCCCCCAGTGTCTTATGTCCATTGGTTATGCTTATATGCATGCATACAAGTCCTTTGGTTGATCTCTTACACCCCTCCATCCTGCCCCCCACCCCTCCCCGGCCTTCCTGCTACAGTTTGAGAATCTGTTTGAGGCTGCTCTGCCTCTGTATCTATTATATTATATTTATTATATTATATAGGATTGGTCAAAAGTAGTTTTACAGTTGTAAGTACACAAAACACAGTTTATTCTTATATCATTATTAATTATTGCATTATTTTCCAAATGAACAACTATAAACCTACTTTTGCCCTATATTGTATTATATTATTATATTATATTATGTTATGTTATGTTATGTTATGTTATGTTTGTTATGTTATATTATATTATATTATACTAGAGGCCCAGTGCACAAAATTCATGCATGGAGGGCAGAGGGTTCCTGAGCCTGGCCTACAGCCTCTTGCAATCTGGGACCTCTCGGGAGATGTCTGACTGCTGGTTTAAGCCTGATCCCTGTGGGCAGTCAGACAACCATCTTGCAATCTGGGACCACTGGCTCCTAACTGCCGGCCTGCCTAATTGCCCCTAACCACTCTGCCTGCCTGATCAGCCCTAATCACACTGCCTGCCTGCTCATCACCCCTAACCACTACCCTGCCTGCGTCATCATCCCTAACTGCTCGCCTGCCTGCCTCATCGCCCCTAACCCCCTCTACCTGCCTGCCTGATTGCCCCTAACCACTTGCCTGCCTGCCTGATCACCCCTAACCATTCTGCTTGCCTGCCTGATCACCCCTAACCACTTGCCTGTCTGCAGATCCTCCCTAACTGCATCTGCCTGCCTGCCTCATCACTCCTAATCACTTGCCTAAGTGCCTCTGTCCTCACCATCACAGCTTTGTCTGGAAGGACGTTCAGAATGATGTCTGGGAGAAACCAAGATGGCGGCATAGGTTAACACCGGAGATTGCTGCCTCGAACAACCACCTCAGAGATATAACTAGAGGACAGAACGGACATCATCCAGAACCACAGGAAGGCTGGCTGAGTGGAAATTCTACAACTAGGAGGAAAGAGAATATCATACCCAGACTCAGAGGAGGCGCAGTGCTGAAGTGAAATACTAAGGTGCGGAGTGTGTGCGGAGCAGTCTGGAGGCGGAGGGCGCGGTTGTTGTTTTCAATCGGGAGGGAGTTTCAGACTCTAAGCTCCAGATCCAGGCGAGTCTCTGGGGACCCAGACTCAAACGGGAGAAGCAGGACTGTCTGGCTTCGGTTGGAACTCGAAGGCAGCTTTCTCTCCAAGGTTTGCAGCAGTTGCTGGGACTCTGAAAGGCAGAGCCCCTAGGGACGGAACTGAGAGCAGCCATAACTGCTTGCTCCACCTGCCCTGTAGATCCCCGGGGACACGCCCCACCCAAGCCCTGCGCAGAGCCATTTGCCGGATAGCCTCAGGCAAAGGCTAGATTAGCACCGCCCTAGAGATCCAGCACAGAAGCTCTCCCACTGCAGACACAGCTGACTTTCATAGCCAGTTGGCCTGGAGGTCAAATCACCCCTGGTATTACCGACAACAATCAAGGCTTAACTACAAGACTGTGCACAAAGACCACTAGGGGGTGCACCAAGAAAAGATAAAAAAATGCGGAGACAAAGAAACAGGACGCAAATGTCAGAAATGGAAGATATAGAGCTCAAAACCACACTTTTGAGGTCTCTCAAGAACTGTCTAGAAGCTGCCAATAAACTTAGTAAGGCCCTCGAAAAGACTGGTGAGACTGCCGATAAATGTAGTGAGATCCTCAAGAAATCTAATGAGACCCTCGATGTTGTGATAAAGAACCAACTAGAAATGAAGCATACACTGACTGAAATAATATTATACAGACACCCAACAGCAGACCAGAGGAGCGCAGGAATCAAGTCAAAGATGCAAGCAGTTGCTGGGACTCTGAGAGGCAGAGCCTCTGGGGACAGGAATGAGAGAAGCCATAACTGCTCCCTCGGCCCACCCTGTTTGATCCCGTGCGACCCACCCCGCCCAAGCCCTGCACAGAGCCATTTGCCAGATAGCCTCAGGCAAAGGCTAGATTAGCACCTCCCTACAGGACAGAAGTTTTCCCACTGCAGACACAGCTGATTCTCACAGCCAGTTGGCCTGGAGGTCAAATCCCCCTAGTATTAACTACAACAATCAAGGCTTAACTACAACAAGACTGCGCACAAAGACCACTAGGGCGTGCACCAAGAAAGCATAAAAAATGCGGAGACAAAGAAACAGGACAAAACTGTCAATGGAGGATATTGAGTTCAGAACCACACTTTCAAGGTCTCTCAAGAACTGTCTAGAAGCCACCGATAAAGTTACTGAGATCCTCAAGAAATCTAATGAGACCCTCGATGTTATGATAAAGAACCAACTAGAAATTAAGCATACATGGACTGAAATAAGGAATATTATACAGACTCCCAACAGCAGACCAGAGGAGCACAAGAATCAAGGCAAAGATTTGAAATGGGAAGAAGCAAAAAACACCCAACCAGAATAACAAAATGAAAAAAGAATCCAAAAATATGAAGATAGTGTAAGGAGCCTCTGGGACAGCTTCAAGCGTACCAACATCAGAATTATAGGGGTGCCAGAAGATGAGAGACAGCAAGATATTGAAAACCTATTTAAAGAAATAATGATAAAAAAAACTTCCCCTACCTGGTGAAAGAAATAGACTTACAAGTCCAGGAAGCACAGAGAACCCCAAACAAAAGGAATCCAAAGAGGACCACACCAAGACACATCATAATTAAAATGCCAAGAGCAAAAGACAAAGAGAGAATCTTAAAAGCAGCAAGAGAAAGAAACCCAGTTACCTACAAGGGAGTACCCATACGACTGTCAGCTGATTTCTCAACAGAAACTTTGCAGGCCAGAAGAGAACGGCAAGAAATATTCAAAGTGATGAATGCCAATAACCTACAACCAAGATTACTTCATCCAGCAAAGCTATCATTCAGAAGTGAAGGCCAGATAAAGAGCTTCACAGATAAGGAAAAGCTAAAGGAGTTCATCACCACCAAACCTGTATTATATGAAATGCTGAAAGGTGCCCTTTAAGAAGAGGAAGAAGAAGAAAAAGGTAAAGATACAAATTATGAACAACAAATATGCGTCTATCAACAAGTGAATCTAAGAATCAAGTGAATAAATAATTTGATGAACAGAGTGAACTGGTGATTATAATAGAATCAGGGACATAGAAAGGGAATGGACTCACTATTCTTGTTGGGGAAAGGGGTGTGGGAGATGCGGGAAGAGACTGGACAAAAATTGTGCACCTAGGGATGAGGACAGTGGGGGCGTAAGGGCAGAGGGTAGGGTGGGAACTGGGTGGAGGGGAGCTATGGGGGTGGGGGGGAAGAGGAACAAATGTAATAATCTGAACAATAAATATTTACTAAAATAATAAATAAATAAATAAATAAATCACTCGGGGGGAGGGGGGGAAAATAGATACAGAGGCAGAGCTGCCTCGATCAGACTGTCATACTACAGCAGGAAGGCCGGGGAGGGTCGGAGGGCAGGAGGGGGGTGGGTAAGAGATCAACCAAAGGACTTGTATGCATGCATATAAGAATAACCAATGGACATAAGACACTGGGGGGTAGGGGAGGCCAGGGGATTGTCATGGGCGGGGGAGAAAAAAAGGAGACATATGTAATACTTTTTGTAATACTTTAAGCAATAAAAAAAAAAAAGTCAAAGATGCAAAACGCGAAGAGGCAAAAAACACCCAACTGGAAAAGCAAAATGAAGGAAGAATCCGAAAATACGAAGATAGTGTAGGGAGCCTCTGGGACAACTTCAAGCGTACCAACATCAGAATTATAGGGGTGCCAGAAGATGAGAGAGAGCAAGATATTGAAAACCTATTTGAAGAAATAATGACAGAAAACTTCCCCCACCTGGTGAAAGAAATAGATTTGCAGGTCCAGGAAGCACAGAGAACCCCAAACAAAAGGAATCCAAAGAGGACCACACCAAGACACATCATAATTAAAATGCCAAGAGCAAAAGACAATGAGAGAATCTTAAAAGCAGCAAGAGAAAGAAACCCAGTTACCTACAAGGGAATACCCATATGACTGTCAGCTGATTTCTCAACAGAAACTTTGCAGGCCAGAAGGGAATGGCAAGAAATATTCAAAGTGATGAATACCAAGAACCTACAACCAAGATTACTTTATCCAGCAAAGCTATCATTCAGAACTGAAGGTCAGATAAAGAGCTTCACAGATAAGGAAAAGCTAAAGGAGTTCATCACCACCAAACCAGTATTATATGAAATGCTGAAAGGTATCCTTTAAGAAAAGGAAGAAGAAGAAAAAGGTAAAGATACAAATTATGAACAACAAACATGCATCTATCAACAAGTGAATCTAAGAATCAAGTGAATAAATAATCTGGTGATCATAATAGAATCAGGGACATAGAAAGGGAATGGACTGACTATTCTTGGGGGGGGAAAGGGGTGTGGGAGATGCGGAAAGAGACTGGACAAAAATCGTGCACCTATAGAAGAGGACAGTGAGTGGGGAGTGAGGGTGGAGGGTGGGGCAGGAACTGGGAGGAGGGGAGTTATGGGGGGGAAAAAGAGGAACAAATGTAATAATCTGAACAATAAAGATTTAATAAAAAAAAAGAAAAAAAAAGAAAAAAAAAAGAATGATGTCTGAAAGGTCGTTTGGCTCTCCAGTCTAATTAGCATGTTATGCTTTTATTAATATACTAGCGGCCTGGTGCACAAAAATTTGTGCACTCGGGGGAAGGGGGGACCCCTCAGCCCGGCCTGTGCACTCTCTCAGTCTGGGACCCCTCGGGAGATAACGACCTGCTGGCTTAGGCCTGCTCCCGGGTGGCAGAGGGCAGGCCCAATCCCTAGGTGCAGCCTCTGGTTGGGCTCAGAGCAGGGCCCATTGGGGAGTTGGGGCGCTGCCCCCTGTCATGCACAGAGCAGGGCGGATTGGGAGGTTGTGTTGCCACCCTCAGTCACGCTCAGGGTAGGGCTGATTGGGGGGTTGGGGCACTGCCCCCTGTCACACTCAAGGCAGGGTCAATGGGGAGGTTGCGGCACCACCCCCTCTCACACACGGAGCAGGGCCAATCAGGGGGTTGGGGCGCTGCCCCTTGTCACTCACAGAGCAGGGGGTTGGGGAGCTCCCCCCTGTCATGCACAGAGCAGGGCCCATCAGGGGGTTGAGGAGCTCCCCGCTGTCACTCACAGAGTAGGGCCGATAGGGGAATTGGGGAACCGCCCCCTGTCACACACAGAGCAGGGTGGATCAGGGGGTTGGGGCGCCGCCCTCTACCACCCACAGAGCAGGGCTGATCAGGGGGTTGGGGCGCTGCCACTGTCACTCTCAGGGCAGGGCCGATGGGGAGGTTATGGCTCTACCCCGTCACACACAGAGCAGGGCCTGTGGGGGGGGGGTTGGGGTGCCGCACCTTGTCACACACAGAGCTGAAGGGTAATCAGAGGGTTGGGGAGCTCCCCCCTATCAGGCACAGAGCAGGGCTGATCAGGGGGTTGGGGCACCTTCCCCTGTCAGGAACAGAGCAGGGCGGATAGGGAGGTTGTGGCCCCGCCCCCTGTCACACACAGAGCAGGGCCGATTAGGGGGTTTGGGCGCTGCCCCCTGTCATGCTGATCCCGGTGCCGGGAGGCCTCGCGTCTCCGCTGATCCCGGTGCTGGGAGGCATATTACCCTTTTACTATATAAGATAGAGGCCTGGTGCATGGGTGGGGGGTGGCTGGTTTGCGCTGAAGGGTGTCCTGGATCAGGGTGGGGGTCTTGCTTGGATGCCTGGCCAGCCTGGATGAGGGGATGATGGCTGTTTGCAGCTGGTCACACACCCTTCAGGGTGGGGGTCCCCACTGGGGTGCCTGGCCAGTCTGGGTGAGGGGCTGAGGGCTGTTTTCAGGCTCGTGGTGACTGAAGCTCCCAACTGCTCCTTTTTTTCTGGGCCTGCTTTAACTCTGTCTCCAACTCTGAGGCCTCTGCTGCTGAAAGCAGGTATCTGGTTTGTTTGGGTTCTATAATCGAAACACTGTATCAACTCCAGCTCTGAGATCCCGGCTGGCTGAAAGCAGGTTTCTGGGGATTTGTTTAGCTTCTATATTTGTAACAATGTTTCAAACTGCAAGCTCAGAGGCTGGCAAGGCAGGCAGGGAACATTGGAGTCCTCCGTCACTGAAGCAAGCAAGCCTCATGTTCACTTCAAGCTGCCTGGCTGCTGACTGCCATCTTGGCTGGCAGTTAATTTGCATATCGTCCTGATTAGCCAATGGGAAGGGTAGCAGACGTATGGCCAATTACCATGTTTCTCTTTTATTAGATAGGATTATATATTATAATATATTATACTATCATTATGTTAATTATATTGTGGCATTACATGTTACATTTTATATTCTGAGTCATATATTAAATAGCTATCTATTATTATCTATACCCCTATAATATAGTATAATTTCTATGAGATCAGGTACTTTGCTTTGTTTTCTACTACATCCTCAGTGCTTATAACATCC
Source organism: Myotis daubentonii (assembly GCF_963259705.1). Classification (NCBI taxonomy): domain Eukaryota; kingdom Metazoa; phylum Chordata; class Mammalia; order Chiroptera; family Vespertilionidae; genus Myotis; species Myotis daubentonii. The sequence goes on along the minus strand of NC_081861.1, from coordinate 26,898,271 downwards.
CTGGTACATAATAGGCATGATAAGTTGAATAATGGCCCCTAAAATATATGTCCATGTCCTAACCTCAAGAACCTCTGAGTGTCGCCATAACTGGTTTGGCTCAGTGGATAAAGCGTAGGCCTGCCAACTGAAAGGTCCCAGGGTATGTACCTTGGTTGCGGGCACATCCCCAGTAGGGGGTGTGCAGGAGGCAGGTGATGTTTCTCTCTGCTCTGTGCTTCTAACTCTCTATCCCTCTCCCTTTCTCTCTGTAAAAAATCAATAAAATATATTAAAAAAAATAACCTCTGAGTGTGACCATGTTTGGAAAAAGGGTCTTTGCAGATGTAATTAAGTTAAAGATATTGAGATGAGATCATATGAATTATTTGGGTGGGCCTCAAATCCAATGAGAAGTGTCCTTACAAGAGACATACAGAGGAGAGAGGAAAATGAGAAGGCTATATGAAGACAGAGACTGGAGTGACACAGTCACAAGTCAAGACATGCCTGTAAGTACCATAAATTGAAAGAGGCAAGGAAAGACTCTACTAAAGCCTTTGGAGAGAGCACAGTTCTACTGAGACCTTGATTTGGGTCTTCTAGCCTTCAGAAGTATAAGAGAATAAATTTCTATTGTTTTAAGCCTTACCAAGTTTCTGGTAATCTGTTACCACAGCCACAGGAAGTTCATACAGTAGGTTTGTAATACTGTATAATGTAAGAAGGAATGAATGAATATGAGCAAGAATAAGATGGGAAAAGGGCAGAGTCAAGAATCAGGAGTTTGGTATTAAACATACTGTCTGAGATGCCAATGACATGTGCAAGAAAGATGTCAAGTAGGCAGTGAATATATGAAACAAGAGTGGGTAGGCGAGGTCAAAGCTAGAGATGCACACATGGAAGCCATCAACCATGGGGCCAGCTTATATCACCACTGGAGACAGTATAGTTAAGAGTTCAGAAGATGGCCAAGGAGGAAGCTGAGTTTGCAGTGCTCCTCCTATTCAGCAATGGTTCTCAACCTGAGGTGATTTTGCCATTTGCCCCTAGCCCCTCGCTGCATAGAGCATCCAGCAATGTTGGAAACATTTTTACTATTGGCATCTGTTAGGTAGAGGCCAGGGATGCTGCTAAACATGCACAAGAAAGTCCCGACAACAAAGAGTTATCTGGCACAAAATTTCAATAGTTCTGAAGTCGAGACCCTGAAGTAATAGCTTAAGTGTCCTGGATTTGTGGTTTTTTAACAGTCTGTTTTGTGCTGCACACATTTTCTTTTTAAACCCTTACTTATAAAGGCTCAGGGGAAAGATTAAGAGGAAGAAACCAATGTTCCACTATGAGATTAATGTGTAACTTTGAGCAATACACTTTCTTTTCCTGAGCTTCTGGGTCCTTTGGGTGGTTATGCATGAAGGTGGGGAGGCGGTTGATTGCATTAGCTACATTCTGAGCTTCCTGCCAGGTCCTAATGTCTTTGAGTCTCATTTTTCCCCAATAAGAGATAAATTTGCACTTGATCAAGCCATTGGGCAGAGTTTTCAAGACTAGGTGGCAAAGAGCAGAATGCAAGCTATTTCCTAGGCACAGAAACTGACTTTTCTAGAAAAGTACCAATCTCAAACATTCTAAAACCTTGAATCCCCCAAAGGACATGTGTTCTTCAGTGTCCCAATATTTTTTAAAAATCTTTATTGTTGAAAGTATTATACATGCCCATGTTTTTCCCCCATTGACCCCTTCTAGCCTGCCATCACTCCCTACCCCAGGCCTTCACCAATAGTTCTGAAGTCCATGGGTTGTCTGTGTCTATGGGTTATGCATATATGCATACAAGTTCTTTGGTTGATCTCCCACCCCCACCTTCCCTCTGAGATTCAACAGTCTGCTCCATGCTTCTACATCTCTGTATCTATTTTGTTCATCAGTTTAGTTTGTTCATTAGATTCCACATATGAGTGAGATCATGTAATACTTATCTTTCTCTGACTGGCTTATTTTGCTTAGCATAATACTCTCCAGGTCTCTCCATGCTATCTCAAAGGGTAAGAAATACTTCTTTTTTACTGCTGTATAGTATTCCATGGTGTAAATGTATCACAGCTTTTTTATCCATTCATCTACTGATGGGCACTTGGGCTGTTTCCAGATTTTAGCTATTGTAAATTATACTGCTATGAACATAGGGGTGCATACATTCTTTCTGATTGGTGTTTTGGGTTTCTTAAGATATATTCCTAGAAGTGGGATCACTGGTTCAAATGGCAGTTCCATATTTAATTTTTGGAGGTAACTCCATACTGTTTTCCATAGTGACTACATCAGTCTGCATTCCCACCAGCAGTATACTAGGGTTCCTTTTTCTAGACATCCTCACCAGCACTTGTCATTTGTTGATGGTAGCATTACAGTAGTCCCTTTAGCATTTCTTGCAGTGCTAGTTTGGTGGTGATAAATTCCTTTAGCCTTTTTTTTTTTTTTTTGGTCTGGGAAACTCTTTATTTTACCATCTATTTTGAATGATAGCCTTGCTGAATATAATAATCTTGGTTTCAGATCCTTGTGTTTCATTACCTTGAATACTTCATGCCATTTCCTTCTGGCCTGTAGAGTTCCTGGTAAAAAAAATCAGCAAATAGCCTTATAGGAACTCCTTTGTAGGTAACAAATTGCTTTTCTCTTGCTGCCTTTAAGATTCTTCATCTTTAATTTTTGACATTTTAATTATGATGTGTCTGGATATGGCCTGTATGGGGTATCCTTGCGTGGGACTCCCTGTGCTTCCTGAACTCCTGTGACTTTTTCCTTCACCATATTAGGGAAGTTTCTGCCATTATTCCTTCAAACAGGTTCGCTATCCCTTGCTCACTGTCGTCACCTTCTGGTACTCCTATGATGTGAATATTGTTTCATGTTTTCCCACAGCTCCCTCCTGTTTTTTTTCATTGTTTAATTATTATTTTTATTTTTTGGTTCTCTCATTGAGTGGTTTTTTCTACCCTGTCTTCTAATTTACTGATCCAATCCTCACCTTCCCCTAATCTCCTGTGTATTACTTCTAATGTGTTCTTTTTTTAACATTAAAAAAATTATTACTGATTTCAGAGAGAAAGGAAGGAAGAGGGAGAGACAAATAGAAACATCAATGATGAGAGAGAATCATTTATCAGCTGCCTCCTGCATGCCCCACATTGGGGATAGAGCCCACCACCTAGGCATGTGCCCTGACCAGGAATTCAAACTGTTTCCTCTTGGTTCATAGGTCGACGTTCAATCACTGAGCCATGCCAGATGGGCCCAATGTTATTCTACATTTCTGACTAGTCTCTTTTCATAATTACTATATCTTTTCTCATGCTGTTGAGCATCCTTGCCATCATTATTCCGAACTCTGTATCTGATAAATTTCTTATCTCCATTTCATTTAGCTCTTCTTCTTGAGAATTCTCTTGTTCTTTTATTTGGGGCCTGTTTTTTTATTATTATTTATTTCCCGATTTTGGCTGCCTGTTTGGATTTGTGTCTATGTATTAGGTAGATCTATGACTCCAAATCTCTAGGACAGGACAATGTCAAAAGCTGTTTGTAACTGGCCCTGAGTACCCTGTGTGGAGCTATCAGCAATCCACAGTTTGTGGCTCCCTCTGCTGGGGCTGGGTGCCTTTGGAAAGGACCAAAATGTGCACCAATGTCTGCTTTTCCTATCTCCAGTCCCAGAAGGAGATCAGGCAAAGACTCAATGGCTCCAGAGATCCGCCTCTATCTGCAGGCTATTGACCACTGGGTGGGCAAGAGGTTTCCTAATAGGGTGGGGCAATTGCTTCACCCCCAAGGTAAAAGCTGCCTAGATGGTAAAGGTATGCTGGAGAAAGATGTCCTCTGCAGTATGAGGGAATGGTTCAGCACAGGAAACTGGGATGGCTGCCTTCTGAGCTCTAACCTCAGAGCCCCCAGCCCTGGATTCTGCTCACACAGCTCTAGTACACTCTATCCTCCCTCTGCTGGAGCCCAAGGTGAGTGGCTGCACAGGGAATTTTGTGCATTGACCCTTTAAGAGGGTGCCTGCATTTACAGCCATCTTTCTCTGGAAGACACAACCCTGCTGCTTTTCACAGCTGGATGCTATGTGAGCACCCTTCTCAGTTTGGGTGCTCTGGGCTGAGGGCCCAGCTTGGGGTTTAGACCCTAGAGTTCTCAGTGGGAACCCCCACAGCTGAATTATGGCACTGGAACTTCAGTTGCTGCCTGTGGGAGCTCAGTCAGCCCTTTCTTGCCTCCGCCCTTCCTACCAGTCTCTATGCGGTATCCACTTTCCATCCTTGGTTATCAAGGTTCTCTCCAGCTAGTCTTCAGTTGATTATTCAGGATGGTTTTTCTGTATTTTAGTTGTAATTCCAGTTTAGTACTAGGAGACTGTCAGTGTAGCTTCCACTTACTCTGCTGCCATTTTGGAATTCCCCCAGTGCCCCAATATTTTGATTTGGAAATTTCTCTCCTATCACTGACAGAGCACCAACTAAGTGCCACTGTCACTGTTCTAAGTGCTCTGCATGCATCACTCCATTTAATCTTCACAATATTCTTGGAGGTAGTACCATTATTATTCTCTTTGATAGATAGAAACTAGGGACCAGAGATTCAGTAACTTGATTAAAGTCACACAGCCAGCAAATGACAGAGCTGAGATGAAAAAAATATATGCACCCCTATGTTCATTGCAGAATTATTTATAATAGCCAAGATTTGGAAGCAGCCCAAGTGTCCATCAGTAAATGATAAAACAGCTATGGTACATTTACACAATGGAATACTACTTGGCCATAAAAAGGAAGAAAATTTTACCCTTTGCAGTAGCATGGATAGACCTGGAGAATATTATGTTAAGTGAAACAAACCAGTCAAAGAAAGACTAGTACTATATTATTTCACTCATATGTGAAATTTAGTGAACAAACTGAACTAACAAGCAAAATAGAGACAGACTCACAGATAGAGAGCAGGAAAACAGCTCTGGGTTATTGTGGATGTTGAAGGCATTGAGCAAAAAAGAAAGAAAATTAGAAAGAACTCATGGACATGGACAACAGTGTGGTGATTGAAGAGCAGGAGGGGTGTTAATGGAGGTGGAAGAAGGTATAGTGGGGGATAAATGATGATGGAAAAAAATAAAATGAAGAGAAAATAAATAAAGTTTAAAAAAGAAAATAAAATAACCAAACAATAATCCCCAAACTGCCATAATACTGTGTGTGATGAGAATCAAATGAGTGGTAAACACTATAGTTGTTAAGAGGGTAGATCCTCTTGGGAAGATGTCATTGAAGAAATGAGGCTTTCTTACTGGGTAAAGAAGTGGAGATGCTATTCCAAGAAGGGGGAATAAATTGAGCTAAAGTGCAGACATGGAGTGGCGATATACACTCAGTCTTAACCTGTGCACACACACATGCACATTCATTAATTCAACAACTATTTATTAAGCACTTACTCTGTGCCATGTCCTGGAGATATATCCATTTAGGAGTCTCTCTGCAAAGGACCACAAATTTAAAAGGTGCTAAATACAATGAAATGGCAAGGATGAGAATGGGAATGAAGAGAGTAAAGATAAAAACTATGAAGATAGCCCTGGCTGGTTTGGCTCAGTGGATAGAGCATCGGCCTGTGGACTGAAGGGTCCTGGGTTCGATTTCAGTCAAGGGCACATGCCTGGGTTGCGGGCTTGATCCCCAGTGGGGGGCATGCAGGGGCAGCCAGTCAATGATTCTCCCTCATCATTGATGTTTCTATCTCTCTCTCTCTCTCCCTTCCTCTCTGAAATCAATAAAAATATATTTTAAAAAAATATGAAGATAAATTTAAGCCCTATGAAGGCAGAGATCTTTTGTTTATTCACTGATTACTCCAGAGTGCTAAGCACACTACCTAGGACATAACAGGAACTCATAAAAATGTTTGTTAAAAAAATGAATGTATCAGCAGCAACATCATCATGGTTGGAACTAGATGGCACACTAGGAGGCTAATTCCAGTTTTTTATTCAGTTCCTTCTCCTCTTTGGGTATCAATTTCCCAATTTTTACAAAAAGGTACTTTTTTCTTGGCTTTTAATTTTAAAGATGTTACATAAATAAGGTGTCCTTACCGACTTATTACATTAAGAACCACATACATAAATTTGCTCCATTGCCAGTGATATTAGGTTTGAAATTGCAAAGGGGGAAAGATACAGTGACAATGGAGAAACTGGGCAGACACCACCATAAAAAAAAATCAAACTAACATGGTCTTGTGTCCTAAAGTTTCAGCATATATTGTTGATCATTGCCTGAATCCGTTATTAAGATGGTTGCACAATGGTAATATGCTAATTCTTATGATTTGTTCTATAGTTATTTTTCACACTCTTCTGGAAAAGTTGATTTTTAAGGACTTTTCTGGCTCAGATGTTCTGTGCTTCTAAAATTAAACCTGATTTCATGTATCTAGTAATGGGTACTTTGGAGAGTAGGACCATTGACAAATGAAGCTATTCTTGGAACCGCTGAATAAGACATGGATCCCAGGTTTCTGGCCCAGTTAGGGAGGCAAACAAGCTCATATGGGTTATGAGGGCTCAGGAAGGAAGGAATAACCCTTTGGCCAATGGCTCCTCCTGTCTAGAACAGGGTTATTAAGCCTGGCCTTGCCACAGGTGACTCCCTATCTGCTTTTGACTATAAAATGTAAGCTAATCAGATATTTTAGGACAGTGGTCAGCAAACTGCAGCTGGCGAGCCACATGCGGCTCTTTGGCCCCTTGAATGTGGCTCTTCCACAAGATACCACATGCAGGCACGCATGTACAGTGCGATTGAACTTCGTGGCCCATGCGCAGAAGTCAGTATTTTGTGGAAGAGCCACACTCAAGGGGCCAAAGAGCCGCATGTGGCTTGCAAGCCGCAGTTTGCCAACCACTGTTCTAGGAGAAGTGTCACATAAATCCCTTTATTTTTTTTTTTTTTAATATATTTTATTGATTTTTTACAGAGAGGAAGGGAGAGAGATAGAGAGTTAGAAACATCGATGAGAGAGAAACATCCATCAGCTGCCTCCTGCACATCTCCCACTGGGGATGTGCCCGCAACCCAGGTACATGCCCTTGACCGGAATCGAACCTGGGACCTTTCAGTCCGCAGGCCGACGCTCTATCCACTGAGCCAAACCGGTTTCGGCCACATAAATCCCTTTAAAGCCAAACTCAAACAGTAAGTGGAGATAAAGCAAGAGGGCATATGAACTCTTCAATTGTGAAACCAAGATGTCATTTCATCCTTGCCCAATTCATAAGTGGTAGAGATAAGTCCAAGAAATATGTGCAACATTATTTTGTGTGTGATTGATTTGTTCAGTTTCAATGCTTTCTTCTTCCCTTCCTCTATCTCCAGAATTTTCAGTGAAATTTCAGTACATTAAGAAAAATCAAGAGTTACATAACTTTAAAGTTTTCACTTTTTCTGTAACTGAAGCTACAAAATTGATTTTTCTTTTGTGGATTCAGCAGTGAAACGAGATTTGGCTTAGTCCCTTGGGTCCTGGAATCATCCTATAACTTCCATGGCCATTTCTCCCACTATCTGCAGAGATTCTAGAGATGTCACCTAGAGCACTATTTCTCCATCATTGCAGGCCTAGCCAATCTCCATCATAAATATCAAAAATGGAGGGGTGAATTTCAAAAACTGCTTCAGATGGGCCTACTTGAGGGAGACTAAAATCTAGGTTCTTTTTCTAGAAGAAAGTCTATTGGGCTCTCACCATATGATGGTACAAATATCTGTCACAAATATTTTCCACTATGGATTGCCAGAGGTTTGCAAACAGTGGCCTGGTATCATTTATCTTTCTCTGCTTCCCCACACAGGCTAATTCATCCCAGACTGAAAAAAGATGATAGGGTTGGCTTTTGGTAAAATCTGGGATAGGTAGGGTTCTTTCACAATTCTGTCCACAACACCAAGCCCAAAAATGGACTGTCTATGCAACTTTTAAAAATACTGCAAAATCACTCATGCTAGCTATTTGTGGCAAGAGGCTTGGAAGGATAATTATTATGCCATGAAAGGCCTCTGGAGCTGCCACAAATCAACACTGGCTTTGTGTCCAACCCCTCTTGGTGCCCACATTAGTCAGTGTGGGGACCATGTGTAAGGCCTGAAAATTGAGTTGGGCATCTTCAATCATGTTGGCCTAGATCTAAAGGCAAAAGCTAAGTTGGCATGCCCCCACTATAGGCAAGGTGACAGAAGTCTCTTGTATACTGCCTGATTGGATTGATCTGGGTTGGAATGCTCAGAAAGAGAGAGGATGATCTTCTGTCACCCTCCTGGGAAGCTGGCCACATCAAGTGATGATCAGTCTTGGACTAGAATTGGGCAGACGGATGGAATTAGAGAAAAGGACTGAGGATGGGACTTTTATATGACATGCACGAAATTGGTGGGCTTACCAAGAGTCTAAGTTGAGTTCCAAGGGGGGAAAAAAGTCCACTGGTGCTATGAGTTTTTCCCCATTACCCTCAAGAGAAGGATCCCTTTTGCATATTTCAGCCTCATCCCCAACTACATGAAGACAAATAAATGTGCCTTCAAAACTTCTAAGGGGAACTCAGGATTTGGCATCATTCAGGAACTAAGAGAGTTTTTAGGAATTGAATCTCATCTCTTCAATAGCTGGAATTGTATCAAGTGTTCTTCCATTAAAAAGCAACAACACTGCAGTTGTTCTCTGCTTTGGTCTAGTACCTTTTTATTTATACTTCTGCTACCAACGAATTAAAAACCTCACCCTAACTGGTTTGGCTCAGTGGATAGAGCGTCGGCCTGCGGACTGAAGGGTCCCAGGTTCGATTCTAGTGAAGGGCATGTACCTTGGTTGTGGGCACAACCCCAGTAGGGGATGTGCAGGAGGCAGCTGATCAATGTTTCTCTCTCTCATTGATGTTTCTAACTCTCTATACCTCTCCCTTCTTCTCTGTAAAAAAATCAATAAAAATATATTTTTAAAAATCTCAGTATTTTCATACTTGCATTCCAAGGATGTGTCCTAGCTACTTCCCATTGCCCTATTAAGCATGGCTTTGTAGCTAGTCCACTTCATACAAAGTCATCCACCATTTAATAGCTTCAGTGCCCTCAGGTCAGATGTTCATCCATGACTAAAGAAGTAACCATTCAAGTTTCAAAGAATAGTCTAGGGCTATTTTCTTCAGCAAGAACCATGGGCCATGTAGTTTCCCTTACAAGGAAATGGTGGAGATGCCAGAATCCATAACTTACATATCTGGTCTAAGATTTCTGTCAGCATAATGGCTTGGGAAGAGAGATAATTACAGCCCTACTGGAAAGCCATTATATCAGAATATGTAAATGGTTACCTCTTTCAGCTTTGCCTAAAGCTGGTCCTAGGCATATCCCTTGAATCACATAGAGTACATATAGGGCCATCCCTAACTTGAACTATGTAAGAAGACAGCCTCACTCTAGCTTCTTTTTTTGATGGTAGAAGGTGATAGTGGAGAATAAATGGCCTTTCCCAGCTTGGAAGGCTGCCTAGCTTGTCCAGAGGGCCTCAGCAGAGCAGCTGTCAGCCTCCAGGGAGAAATAGTTTTGGCCCTGCTAAGTGAGTAGCCATATGTCATGTGCCCTTCCTGAGGAACATGTTCCAACTTGTGTACCCTGCTACTATTTGAGCTGTTGAAAGTAGACCCAGCAGGAACTAAGCATCTCCAGCATTAGGCAGCAACACCAGATGATTACTTTTACTGAGTTGAGGCTTAGAGTGAAATAGGAGCTGAGCCTAGCACCAGAGACATAGGAATCCCTTTTCAAATTCCTCACTCCAGTGCCACTGTCCTTTCACTTAGGTTAGCTCCAAAAATAGTGCCCATTCGTTGCCACAGGCTGGTGGGTTCAGGGAGGAGAAGCATGCAAATATATGGAATACAGAAGGCTAAACAAAATGACATATTTTCTTTTTTTTGGTCAGGACTGGGGAAATACTGGTTATTTCATTTGAATGGAAAAACTGTGTCGGGAGTCTAGTGCCTGGTAGAAGAACAGGTAAGGTCTTCTGAGAAGAGCTCAAGCTTGAACTTAAAAGCAAATTTTCCAATAACAGAGGGCTAACCAGAATTTTTCAAGTAGTGGACTCTGTACATATCTTTGACAAGGAAAATTCAACATTTTGTACATTTGGACCTGTGGGGGAGAGGGGGAGGTAGGCAACAGTGGCTCTTTGGCACTATAAAAGCTTGTGTTCCCTTACCAGGACATGTAACCAATATTTTCTCTGCCTAGTATCTAAGGAGTCATTTTAAGACAGACATCTGTTCAGCAATCTGAGAGCCCTAGACAGAAGACAGAGACATTCATTTACCTTTACTCATAGTGCAGAGGCCAGGGGGACTGATTTTGTGACACTGTTCTATCCTGGCCTGTATCGCAGTTGATCTGGGAAGAACAATCCAGGATGACACTGAGGCACTGTCCAAACGGCCTTGGATTACAAAGTGAGCCCCAAAAGTCAGCTAGGAGAATACTTTGGAACCTGAAACAGATGTAAGCCAAGAGGCCCTAATTGGAGGACTGCCATTGATGAGGTTACAATGTGGTGGATTGGAAGAGTACTCATCCAGGAATCAGGACATCTGGGCTTTAGCCCACAATTAACTCACTTTATGACCTTGAGCAAATCCATCTCTTTCTCTGAGCTGCTCTCTCCCTTGTTTGTGCAACTAAGGGTGGAACTATGTGAATTAGGAGTCTTCCTACAGCTCTGTCATTCTATGATTTGAAGATAGGGAAGTTGATGGCCAAGACTATGTCTTGCAGGGTATAATACCAAACCTAGTGCATACCAAAGAGGGGCAGAATCACTAGTTTTTACTCTCTTGTGGGCTACTTAGTTTTATTGAAAAGTAAATAAACAGAGGAAAATGCCTTTTTCTGGCTGTAAATCCCACTTGATCTCAGCCATCCATCTTGTTTAGCACAGGGAGATCTAGGTGAGAGAGTGTGAAATACTTGGTATAAGCCCTGTTTACTGCTCAACCTTGAAACCAAGCCCTTCCCCGGGTGGGTCAGCAGGGGTGAGCTTCCTCAAGGTATATATATATATATATATATATATATATATATATATATATATCCTCCTTCAACTTCCTACAAATCATAGACAGAAGACAATGGGTCTTAGTTTGAGCTCTATATTCATTAGCCATACAGAAAGACATGTGCTGAGGGCCAGCAATGACCCTAAATAAATTTGAGAAGGAGCCTAGGCTTCTCTTGGTGGCTCCCTTCCAGAATCCCAATTGCAGCTTGTCCTTTGCCCCTAACTCTTCATCCAACATGACCTATAATCATGGTTCTTATCCTTCATATTGGAAAACAATGGGATGAACTAATTCCAATAAGAAATTGTGTGATTATTCAAGAAGTGACAATAGCCTACCCTTTAAGAGGACTTGCAATTTAATAGGGGGATATGTACAAATCCTAAAGTTTTCTTAGTGCCCCTCAAATCTTGTGCCACTCTTCAGACTGATGTATCAGTAAAGAGATTATGAAAGTGATGTTGGCATTAAAGCTCTGTAACAGATTGATCATGGAAGGGGCTAGATAGAAATAAAGTGCAGCCCTAACTGGTTTGGCTCAGTGGATAGAGCGTCGGCCTGTGGGCTGAAGAGTCCCAGGTTCGATTCCAGTCAAGGGCATGTACCTTGGTTGCGGGCATTATCCCCAGTAGGGGGTGTGCAGGAGGCAGCTGATCAATTTTTTTCTCTCCTCAATATTTCTAACTCTCTATCCCTCTCCCTTCCTCTCTGTAAAAAATCAATAAAATATATTAAAAAAGAAATAAAGTGCAAATTCAAAAATCACTTGAAATTACCACAGAAAATATGTGTTATAGTTTCCTCATCTAAAAGCACCTATAAACTTCTTGTTAAACCCAAACTCCCCTTTTACCCATATCAACGATAAGAAACATCTTTACAGTTTCCTTTGGACCATCAGTGGAGTCTGTCTTAGGTTAGATTTAAGATCGTTTGGCAAGTTCATTCCTGAAAAATATGATATGAGCCCTGACCAGTGTGGTTCAGTTAGTTAGGGGTTGTCCCGTGTACCAAAAGATTGCTGGTTCCATTCTCAGTCAGGGCACATGCCTGTGTTGCAGGCTTAATCCCCCCAGGGGGTGGTTGGTGCAGGAGGCAGCTGATTCATGTTTCTCTCTCACATTGATGTTTCTCTCCCTGCCTCCTCTCACTCTAAAAATCAATAAAAATGTTTTTAAAAATGTGATGTGAGAATCTTCTGGTTGCTAGAATCTTCTATGCCTTGGCATACCCTTTTCTTTCTTATCACTCTATGACAAAAGAGTGATGTAATGGAAAGGGCACTGGACTTGAATTTGTGCCTTAATAAAATCTATCTAACCTCTTTAAGCTTCACTTTCTTAATCCATAAAATGAGGGGAATAATAGTACTTACCTCATAAGTTTGAGATCTAAATGAGATAATGTTTATATAAAGCACCTAGCACAATGTCTGGCACATTGTCATTTCTCAATACATAGTAATTATTATTAGTTTTAGTGAGGCCTCACAGTACATACCTGGGGCTGTGTGATAACTATGGGCACTTGGAAGTAAGCCTGTAGACCAGTGGTTCTCAACCTTTCTAATGCAGCGACCCTTTAATACAGTTCCTCATGTTGTGGTGACCCCCAACCATAAAATTATTTTCCTTGCTATTTCATAACTGTAATTTTGCTACTGTTATGAATCATAATGTAAACATCTGATATGCAGGATGTATTTTCATTGTTAGAAATTGAACATAATTAAAGCATAATGATTAATCACAAAAACAATATGTAATTATATGTGTGTTTTCTGATGGTCTTAGGGGACCCCTGTGAAAGGGTCGTTCGACCCCCAAAGGGGTCGCGACCCACAGGTTAAGAACCGCTGCTGTAGACTATTGAAACTAGTTCTGGTCGCCATTAGTCTGAGGTGAGAACAGTCGATAGAGGGGTGCAAAAAGGAGAATAAAACCTTTAACTTGAAGAAGCAAAACTATGCTCCAAGGAAGCATCATCATCACTATAGCAGCAACAGCAGCAGCCAACCCCGGCACCAATACCTGCAGAAGGGCAGCAAGCCAGCAACCAAAATGAAGGCTTGACTATTAAACTGAAGACTTTTAGGGATCCAGGAGAGAAGACCTTCACCTAATGTAGCTGGCTCTTTGTGTACAATCTTCCTCCTGATATCACTGAGGAGGAATTGAGGGAATATTTGAGAAATATGGGAAGGCAGGCAAAGTCTTCATTCATAATGATAAGGGCTTTGGCTTTATCTGCCTGGAAACACAAACTCTAGCAGAAATTGCTAAAGTAGAGCTGGACAACATGCCACTCCGTGGAAAGCAGCTGCATGTGTACTTTGCCTGCCATAGTGTATCCCTTACAGTATGAAACCTTCCTCAGTATGTGTCCAACAAACTGCTTGAGGAAGCCTTTTTTGTGTTCAGCCAGATGGAGAGGGACATAGTTATTGTGGATCATTGAGGAAGGCCCTCAGCAAAAGGCATTGTTTAATTCTCAGGGAAGACAGCTGCTTGGAAAGCTCTGGGCAGAAGCAGTGAAGGCTCCTTCCTGTTTACCACATTTCCTCTGCCTGTGACTGTGGAGCAGTTAGATGGACCAGTTAGATGATGAAGGAGGACTTCCAGAGAACCTGGTTATGAAGAACCAGCAATTTCACAAGGAGAGGGAGGAGCCACCTAGATTTGCACAGCCTGGCTCCTTTGAATATGAGTATGCCAATCACTGAAGGCATTCATTGAGATGGAGAAGCAGCAACAGGATCAAGTGTATCACAACATCAAGGAAGCTCAAAAAACTGGAGATGGAGATGGAGGCTGCTCACCATGAGCACCAAGTCATGCTAATGAGGCAGGATTTGATGAGGCATCATGAAAGACTTTGGAGGATTGAAAAACTGTACAATCAAGAAGTGCAAAAACGAAAGCAGCTGGAGCTCAGGCCAGGGGAGGAGCACAGACAACATGAAGAAGAGATGCCATGACAGCAGGAAGAATTCAAGGGTTTCTTCCCTGATGCCAGGGAGCAGGAGATACAAATGGGCCAGATGGCTATGGGAGGTGCTATGGGCATAAACAACAGAAGTGTCATGCCCCCTGCTCCTATGCCGGCTGATACCTCAGCTCCTCTAGAAACTTCCGCTACAATGCCAGATGGAACCTTGAGATTGCCCCTACCAACTACCAAATGTTTTGGCCACACTGCTACAATGGAAGGAACAGGAACAATTGGTGGAACACCTCCTGCATTCAACTGTGCAGATCCTGGAGCTGAATTTTCTCCAAACAAAAATCGCTGACTAATAAAATTGAAGTATCTAGTTTCTCAAAACCCTTAAGAGAAGGACACTTTTTTGGGCTAGCCAGAATTCTACCCTGGAAACGTGTTAGAGATTCCTCCCAATAGTTAGGTCTTCCCTGCCTGTACTACTCTAGGGAATATGCTAGAGGCAGTGGGCAAGGGAGGGGCAATAGTTAACAAATCAGTTCTGTGTGATATATCATTTAATCATAACTGTGTGATGCATTCCTGAAGTCTCATGTGATTACTGAGGGCCTGGGAGGGGGGAACAATGGCAAAGTGGATCCAGTTAGAGCCCCCATTAATCTTGATCATTCCTTTCTTTGTTTATCTTGTTCTATTTGTGTTCTCATTCTTAAATTTCCCAACCCCAGAGATACTGCCACATATACCACAAAAACCATAAACACCCCCAATGACCTTAGCCCCATCATTCCATTCACTCCCAGGTTGGAATTCAGGCAAAATGTCCACAGAAGTCACAGATAATATACATACAGTTCTGTTGTGTCCCATATATTATCCCTTCATGTCCTAAGGAAGACATTTTATCTTAGAGATTTTCATTTTAGTATATCTTTAAAAAATCTTGTATTAACTTGCCTCCACTTTTTTCTTGGGTAAGGACAACCCAGGAATGCCCTTTTGTGTCTGATATTGCTGTACACAGCTTTTCTTGATAGGCCTAGTATAATCTTGGGAGCAGGGTTGCTGTATGCTGAAGGTTAGACAGTAGCTCTAAGCATTGCCTATCTTAGGTAGTTATGCTGTATATTTTTAAAATTGTGTACCATGTTTGATTTGTCCCTGATACTTCTGGAGCTTTTCTAAGAAATGGAGCAATAATGCAGTATCAAATTATTAAAATACATTTTAAACCTTAAAAAAAATCCTAGTTGTGAGGAAAGAAACAGAAGACAGGAAGAGAGGTGAAAGGGCTAAAAACAAACTTCATAAGTTTCCCTGATGACCAGCCCTGATTTTTTCCTGGTTTTCTAAACCAGGAAACTGGTTTTAAAGAAAAGGCTCCCACAGTACTTCTGTCTATAAATGTGTCCAGAGAAAACCATTTCCTCTCTTGCTCTCTTCTAAGAGCATAGCACAGCAAAACATCTGCTAAACCTGCCTTTTTTTTCCCCCCAACTCGGACATTTTCCAGTAGTTTGACTCACAGAAATCAGAGATGAGATTTTTGTGGGATAGCAAGTCCAAGAATTTTGTCAGTCATGCTTAAGGGGGTATAGCCTTTGATATACTGAGCTAGTATATAACAGACGACACAGCAAATATTGTCAATCTTCCCATTCTCTCTTTGTCAAATGAGGTGGTATTACGTGAAACCCTGATATAAATCATTCGGGCAGCTGTCATACTGCATTAATTGCAGAGGAGCTGGATTCCATACAAGGTGTTCCCAAAGGTTCATTACTAGATTCTCATCCAACAGTTCTTTGAAAGGTTGCATTGGGTAATAAGGACACTAAATCCTTCTATGCATTAGAGCTCCAAGAAAGGACAACTGGAAATTACACTATGGTTTTTCTCTCTTTTCTTTCCAGAAAAGAAAATTTGTAATTACTCACTTTGGCCATTCTCACCCTTCCTTGATGTTTTCTGGCTTTGAAGGCACTTAAGTGTTTGCTCCCTTGTATTCAAAGTCTTACACCACAATTTTTTTATGAAAACAATATGTCTTTAAATCAATGCTAAATAAAAATGAACATGTCACTGGAAGACCATCCTTGTATAAAGTATCCAGAATTAAAATGAATTTAATTACCTTTAACTTCTAACCCAAGCTCCAATCCCATATTTCAAGCGACTTGGAGATCCTCTCTACTTGGATGATCTACCATTACCTCAAACACCCTATATTCAAAACTAAATGTTTCACCTTTGCTCCAAACCATCTCCTCTAGTCACTTTTTTTCATTTCAGTTGAGGGCACTACCACGACCTCATCATCTAGATTTAGAAATCTTGGGGTCATCCAGGATTCCTATCCTTCCTCCATCTGCCCTTTTATAGATGACTAAGTCCTGCTTGTACTGCCATTTTAAAAAAATATTTATTTATTTATTTATTTATTTAAATTGTTGACAGTATTACACATTTCCTCCTCTTTGTCCCCCTCCACCCAGCCCCTGCTCCACTGCTGGCCTTCACAACACTATTGTCAGTGTCCATGGACTATGCATATCCTCTCTAATAAAAGAGAAACATGGTAATTGGCATACGACCGCTACCCTTCCCATTGGCTAATCAGCAAGATATGCAAATTAACTGCCAGCCAAGATGGCAGCCAGCAGCCAGGCAGCTTAAAGCGAACACAAATGAACCTTGCTTGCTTCAGTGACGGCAGACTCCAACGTTCCCCGCCTGCCTTGCCGGCCTTTGAGCTCGCAGTTTGAAACATTGTAACAAATATAGAAGCTAAACAAAACCCCAGAAACCTGCTTTCAGTGAGCTGGGATCTCAGAGCTGGAGTTGATACAGAGTTTCGATTATAGAACACAAACAAACCAGATACCTGCTTTCAGCAGCAGAGGCCTCAGAGCAGGAGCCAGAGATAAAGCTGGCCCAGAATAAAAATAAAAGAAAAAAAGGAGCAGTTGGGAGCTTCAGCCACCCAACAGCCTGAAAACAGCCCTCAGCCCCTCACCCAGACTGGCCAGGCACCCCAGTGGGGACCCCCACCCTGATCCAGGACACCCTACAGGGCAAACCAGCCGGCCCCCACCCATGCACCAGGCCTCTATGCTATATAGTAAAAGGGTAATATGCCTCCCAGCACCGGAATCAGCGGAGCCACGAGGCCTCCCGGCACTGGGATCAGTGTGACACGGGGCAGCGCCCAAACCCCCTGATCAGCCCTGCTCTGTGTGTGACAGGGGGCGGGGCCACAACCTCCCTATCTGCCCTGCTCTGTTCGTGACAGGGGAAGGCGCCTCAATCCCCTGATCGGCCCTGCTCTGTGCCTGATAGGGGGGAGCTCCCCAACCCCCTGATTGGCCCTGCTCTGTGGGTGATAGAGGGCGAAACCCCAACCCCCTGATCAGCCCTGCTCTGTGTGTGACAGGGGGCAGTGCCCCAACTCCCCTATCGGCCCTACTCTGTGAGTGACAGGGGGGAGCTCCTCAACCCCCTGATGGGCCCTGCTCTGTGCGTGACAGGGGGAGCTCCCCAACCCCCTGATGGGCCCTGCTCTGTGCGTGACAGGGGTCAGCGCCCCAATGCCCTGATGGGCCCTGCTCTGTGTGTGACAGGGGGTGGCGCAGCAACCTCCCCATCGACCCTGCCTTGAGTGTGACAGGGGGCGATGCCCCAACCCCCCAATTGGCCCTGCCCTGAGCGTGACTGAGGGTGGCATCACAACCTCCCGATCTGCCCTGCTCTGGGCATGACAGGGGGTGGCACCCCAACTCCCCAATCGGCCCTGCTCTGAGCCCGCCCAGGGGCTGCACCTAGGGATTGGGCCTGCCCTCTGCCACCCGGGAGCAGGCCTAAGCCAGCAGGGCGTTATCTCCCGAGGGGTCCCAGACTGCGAGAGGGCACAGGCTGGGCTGAGGGACCCCCTCTTCCCCCCCCGAGTGCACAAATTTTTATGCACCGGGCCTCTAGTCTATATATATAAAAGTCTAAGCAACCGTTATGATCAGTTGACTGAACGACTGGTTGACTGGTCACTATGACGTGCACTGACCACCAGGGGGCAGACCCTTAACCCAGGAGCTGCCCCCTGGTGGTCAGTGCACTCCCAAAGCCAACTTCCCACTGCTGGCCAACCTCCCACAGTCCCTCCCCCTGGCCGGCCGGACCCGATCAGCCCCAGCCAGCCCCAATCGCCAGCTACACCGAGGGACCCCCCCATGCACGAATTCGTGCACCAGGCCTCAAGTATGCATATAAGTTCTTTGGTTAATTTCTTCCTGTTCCCTCCATCCTCTCCCCTCTGAGGTCTGTCAGACTGTTCCATGCATCCATGCCTCTGGATCAATTTGTTTGTTAGTTTATTTTGTTCATTAGATTCCACATATAAGTGAGATCGTTTGATATTTGTCTTTCTCTGACTGGCTTATTTTGCTTAGCATAATAATCTCCAGTTCTATCCATACTCTCTCAAAGGGTAAGAGATCCTTATTTTTTACAGCCACATAATATTCCATGGTATAAATGTACCACAGCCTTTTTATCCACTCTTCAGCTAATGGACCCTTGGGCTGTTTCTAAATCTTAGCTATTACCAATAATGCTGCTATGAACACAGGGATGCATATCTTCTTTGTGACTGGTGTTTTGAAATTTTTAGGATATATTCCTAGAAGTGGGATTGCTGGGCCAAACGGCAGTTCCATTTTTAATTTTTTTTTTAGGAAACTACATATTGTTTCCCATAGTGGATGCACCCAGTCTGCATTCCCACCAGCAGTGTCCTAGGGTTCCCTTTTCTCCAAATCCTCAGAAGCACTTGTTTTTTGTTGATTTATTGATGGTAGCCATTCTGGCAGGTATAAGGTGGTACCTCGTTGTCATCTTAATTTGCATCTTTCAGATGATTAGTGACATTGAATATCTTTTCATATGTCTCTTGGCTATCTGTATGCCCACTTTGGAAAAGTGTCTATTTAGGTCCTTTGCCCATTTTTAAATCGGCTTATCTGTCTTCCTTTTGTTGAGTTGTATGAGCTCTTTATATATTTTCAAAATTTACCCCTTATCAGATGTATCATTGGTGAATATGTTCTCCCATATAGCGGGTTCCATTTTGATTTTGGTGATGATTTCTTTTGCTGTGAGAAGCTTTTTATTTTGATGCAGTCCTGTTTATATTTTCATTTGTTTCTCTTGCACTAGGAGATATTTCAGTGAAAATTCTGTTTTGTGAGAGGTCTGAGATTTTGTTGCATGTTTTCCTCTAGGATTTTTATGGTTTTGTGATTTACATTTAAGTATTTTATCCATTTTGAGTTTTTATTGTGTTTGGTGTAACTTAATGGTCTAGTTTAATTTTTTTTTTTTGCATGTACCTGTCCAATTTTCCCAGCACCATTTATTGAAGAGACTTTCTTACTCTATTTTATACTCTTGTATTCTTTGTCAAATATTAATTGACCATATTTGAGTGGGTCGATTTCTGGGCTCTCTTTTCTGTTCCATTGATAGACATGCTGTTCTTGTGCCAGTACCAGGCTGTTTTGATTACAGTGGCCTTGTAGTATAATTTGATATCTGGTGTGATCCCTTCAACTTTTTTCTTCTTTCTCAAGATTGCTGTGGCTATTCGGGGTCTTTTTTGGTTCCACATAAATTTTTGTAATATTTTTCTAGAGCTGTTAAATATACTGTTGGTATTTTAATGGGTATTGTGTTGAATTTGTAGATTGCTTTGGCTAGAATGGACATTTTAATGTTGTTAATTCTCCCAATCCAGTGGTCAGCAAACTGTGGCTTGGCAAACCATGGCCCCGGAGCCACATGCGGCTCTTTGGCCATGCACGAAGTTTCAATCGCACTGTATGTGCGAGCTCGCACGTGGTATTTTGTGGAAGAGCCACACTCAAGGGGCCAAAGAGCTGCATGTGGCTTGTGAGCCGCAGTTTGCTGACCACGGTACAATCCATAAAAAACAGTATATGCTTTCACTTGTTTGTATCTTCCTCTACTACTTTTTTTCAATGTCCTATAGTTTTCTGAGTACAGGTCGTTTACCTCCTTTGTTAAATTTATTCCTAGGTATGTTGTTTTTTTGTTGTTGAAATAATAAATGGGATTTTTTAAACTTTTTCTTTCTGAGAGTTCATTATTTGTTTATAAAAATACCAGTCTGCATTCCCACCAGCAGTATACTAGGGTTCCCTTTTGGAAATTGGACAGGTACATGCAAAAAAAAAAAAAAAAAGGCTATTAATTTTGTATCCTGCTACTTTGCTGAATTAATTTATTAAATACTAGGGGCCCAGTGCACGATTCATGCACCTTGAAAGGAACTGTGGGCCACGAGGTTGCCTTAGGCACAGGGGCTGGTCTCGGCCCATCCTCCGTGCACCCGCCCAGCCCCTCCTGCCACAGCCCCGTCCCTTGTCTGCTGGCAGCCCAGCTTCCACCACCACTGCTCCCATGCGCTGCTGGCACAGGCTCCACTTGCACCCGCTGTTGGCATGAAGAGATTGCGGTCAGTGCCAGCAGTAGGTGCGAGCAGGGCCGGCGCAGTCAGCGGGTGTGAGTGGCGGCTGCTTCCCCAATCACCGCCCAAGAGCAGGGGGAGGTGGAGAAGCCCTCAGGGGCGATCCAGCCACCACTCATACCTGCTGATGGTGCCCAGTGATTGGGACCAGTGCCGAGTGATTGGGACCAGTGCTGGGCACTGGCAGCAGGTGCGATCAGCAGCTCCAGTGCTGGCTGCAGGTGAGAGCGGGGCTGACAATGGCAGCAGGTGTGAGTTTCAGGTGGGACATCAGCACGTGGGAGCAAAAAATTTTCAGTAACCACCAGAGGCTCGCCTTGATGACAGAAACCAGCACCCTGCCTTGGTCTGGCGTCCCCGCTCACCTGCTCCACCATCCCACTGCGGCCAACGCTCACCATGTTCCACACATGCCTCTTGGTGGTCAGCGCACATAGTGACTGGTTGTTCAGTTGTTCCGCTGTTGGGTCCATTTGCATATTAGCCTTTTATTATATAGGCTAGTAGGTTTTTGGTGGAGTCCTTAGGGTTTTCTATGCATAATATCATGCCATCTGTGAGTAATGAGAGTTTGATTTCCTCCTTTCCAATTTGGATGCCTTTTATTTTTCTTCCTGTCTGATCACTGTGGCTAGGACTTCCAGTACTATGTTGAATAAGAGTGGTGAAAATGGACATCTCTGTCTTGTTTCTGTTCTTAGGGAAACATTTTTAGTTTTGCCCACTGAGCATGATGTTGGCTGTAGATTTGTTATATATGGCCTTTACTATGTTGAGGTCTGATCCCTCCAGTCCCATATTGCTGAGGGTTTTTTTAAAATTAAAAATGGGTGCTGGATTTTGTCAAATGCTTTTTATGCATATATTGATATGATTATGTGATTTTTATCCTTCATTTTGTTTATGTGATGTATTATACTTATTGATTTGTGGATATTGTACTAGCCTTGCATCCCCAGAATGAATCCCACTTGGTCATTGTG
The DNA here is from genome assembly GCF_963259705.1 of Myotis daubentonii. Taxonomy (NCBI): domain Eukaryota; kingdom Metazoa; phylum Chordata; class Mammalia; order Chiroptera; family Vespertilionidae; genus Myotis; species Myotis daubentonii. The sequence goes on along the minus strand of NC_081861.1, from coordinate 26,876,670 downwards.
TATGATCTTTTTAATATATTGCTGAATTTGATTTATTAATATTTTGTTGAGAATTTTAGCATCTATGTTCATCAGAAATATTAGCCAGTAATTCTCCTTCTTTGTGGTGTCTTTATCTGGTTTTGGTATTAGGATAATGCTGGCCTCATTAAAAGAGCTTGGAAGTCTTCCTTTCTCTTGAATTGTTTGGAATAGTTTGAGGAGGATAGGTTTTAGTTCTTTGAATGTTTGGTAAAACGCCCCTATGAAGCAATCTGGTCAAGGACTTTTATTAGTTGGGAGGTTTTTTATTACTGCTTCAATTTCACTAGTTGTTATCAGCTTATTCAGGTTTTCTGATTCTCCCTGACTTAATTTTAGAAGATTGTATGTTCCTAGGTATCTCATATAACTGGAATCATATAGTATTTATCCTCTTTTGACTGGCTTATTTCACTTAGCATATGCCTTCAAGGTTCATCCATGTTATAATATTTGTCAGAATTAAATACATTTTAATAAAAGAAAATGATCATATCAGTGAAATAATAGGTTTATAAAATGGCTATATCTTTTCTAATGTACATTAAAATATATATTTAAAAATAAAGTTTGTGTGTTTCAGTCCTATCACTAGTGTGCTCCCCTCTCTCCCCCCGCCCCCACACACTCTTTGGAAAACAGCTGATTTTATCATCTTCACAGATCTATCAAAACCTAAAAATATATAGATCACTGGAGCCATAATTTTCAATCTTGGTTAATTATCAGAATTCTTCAAGTAGCTTTGAGAAAGACCTGGGTCATAACCCAGAACTACTGAGTCAGATTCTCTAGGGATGACATTTGTGATAATTATCTAAGTTTAGAACCATTGCTCCATGACTGACTTGAGGGCAGGGTTCCAGTTCTATGCCTCTTTTATATTTCCAGTAGCACAGTGCTGGTCATAGAAGTAAAACTAAAAAATATTGTATTGACTGACGAATTGAGAATTCCAAGAAATAAAAGGGAGACAAGATTTTAAATCAATCTCTTCCTTTTCAGTAGTGTTCCCTGCTCCACCACATAAGTTCCTCTGTAAAATAGGAGTAATGACATCCTACCTTATGGGGTTTCTGTGACTCAAATCAGCTAACATGTGGGAAAGCAATGATGGTTAATATGAAAATTCATTCTACCCTTCCTAAGAGTCCAGAATCATGCTATGATCTGTGGAAGATAGACAAGTTTAAAAAAATGATTCCTGCTCTCACAGAGCTCGGGATATGCTTGAGGAAACCAAACTAACCCAGATGGAACAAGTGAGGAGCAATGACTTCTGAGTGGGGCAGAAATTCAGGTACACTCTGGGCAGGCTTCATGGGTAAGTCTTGAGCTGAGCCCTGAAGAAAAAAAAATAACTTGGAGAGTGAGACAGGAGGAGCCAGAACATTCCAAGAGAAGGGAATGGCATCAGATGTAGCTGATGTGGTTACTCATGTGGTATACTTGAGTTGGCCAAATAAGACTTGTCTCATCACACATTGACCCAAAATAACTCTGGAAATTTGACTGTTTAGAATTCTGTTCCTTACAAAGGCCCCTCTGAAAACGCAATCACACCAGGGCAAGTTTGTATATGACTTCACTTATACCTTAGTGTGCATTAGTTAAATCAAAATGCTTTCTCCCTAACATCTGGACAAGACAGGCAGGCTAAGGGATGGGACTCTCAATGGTAAAGGTCCAAGAAGGGGTCATTTTGGAGCCCCAGAAATGTTTCAGCTTGGAATCCAGAAAGCAGTATGGGGCCAGGAAGGGTGGTAAGTATCAAGGCTCTGAATTGTCGGCAATGACATTATTTTGAACATGAAGGGGACAAGTTCTAACCAGAACATGTTGTACTTTGTTTCTTCTGTTGATATGCTTAGAGTCTTTTGCAAAGTAAGGTAACATGTAGATTAATATTAGAAAAGCATAGGGCTTCCAAATTAGTCACAGAGAGGTTATTTTATGAGTATTTGGAAAGATGTACTGTGACAAACATGAAGATTTGGCTTTGAAAGGAGGGGTATAACAGGTACTCTTCTTTCATTTTATATCTAGGCTCTCCCTCCCAGTCCCATTTACAGTTTGACTCCTCAGGTTCACCTCAGGTTAGAAAAAAAGTTTCCTTTGCAAAGACTATATTTTTTTCTCCCAGAGTTTGCTGCTCTCAGCAGAGCCTGTTTCTTGAATAGCTATGATTAAAGATAGAGGCTATTTCTCTTCCTCCTCTGGGCTCTACGGAAGCAGATCTCCCCCACAACACTGCACTTAGGGGAGTTCTTCCTAGCCAGCCTTCCATTCCCTGCAGCCATTACATTAGTTAGCCAGCCAGCCTTTGTTTGGCTTGGCAGGTCCTTGGTTAACTTAGGCAAAGATATTTAGGAAAATTTTTAAAAAACTTGATTCTGAGAATTCAGGAATCAGCCTATGACAGGGAAGCCTGTCCACCTTTCTTTTATTTTACTACCTTCCTTACAGAGTCAGCAGTCGCCCTGCCTATGAGACACATTGTTTTTCCTTCTCCAATTAGGCACATCTATGAACATCAATCACTGAGTTAATTCACTAAGTAATCCTTCAGAACCCACACTGTGCTAAGCTTTGTGTGGTGGACAGGAAGTGAAAGTGGGGCCATATCTTCAGAGAAAAGATAATTTTCTCTCTCCCACACCCCACACCACACAGAGAAAACATTTAGTTCCCAAGATGAGGCGATAAAAGGTTAGGGTCAAAATTATTTTAGGGGAAGAGCAATCAGTGTCAACAGAATTTGAAATAGGAAGAGTGAGATCCAGGAGGGGGTAGTGGTCCAGTAAGGCTTCCAGTAGGAAGTGCCTGTATTTGGAAAGCATATTTGGATAATTTTATCACTCTTGAGTGAAAAATCTCAAATAATGCCTCCAGAATCATAGCCTGGCATTCAAGGCCTTTAATTGTATGGCCACACCTCCCTACCTTCCCCCTGCAACAGCAACTTCTAATGTTCTGCAACACAGCCTTCCTCATCTATCCCCATTTACTTCTGGAATTTTGAGCATGCCTAATTGTTTACACCTTGGATTTCTCTGTGCTTCACTTTAACTCCTCCCCTCCCCTACAATTCTGTGTTACTTATTTCTTACCAAGTTCAAAAATCACTACACCTGACTCCTCTGTGCCAACACACATTCAGTTATGTCTCCCTATCCTGAACTTATTATTTTTAATCCTCACCCAATTATATGTTTTTATTGATTTTAGGGAGAGAGGAAGAGAGAAAGAGAAGAACATTGATATGAGAGAGAAACATCAGTTGGTTGCCTCCAGCATATGCCCTGACTGGGGATTGAACCCAAAACCTAGGTATAGGCCCTGACCAGGAATCAAACCCACAACCTTTGGTGTATGAGATGATGCTCCAACAAACTGAGCCATGCAGCCAGGGCCAAAGTTGTTTTTAACACATAAGGCACGTCTCTCTCAGATGATACACCACATATAACCCACTTGCTACAATAGTTAACAATGGGATGTTATGAGATACAGCAAAAGCAGTTCTAAGAGGGGTGTTCATAGCAAAAATCTCAAATAAACAACCTAACTTTACAACTCAAGGAACTAGAAAAAGAAGAGCAAACTATGTGCAAAGTTAGAAGAAAAAAGAAAATAACAAAGATCAGACCTGAAATAGAAACTAAAAAGACAATAGGAAGGATCTATGAAACTAAGAGCTGTTTTTATGAAGATAAACAAAATAGACAAATTTTAGCTAGACTTACCAAGAAAAAAGATAAAACAAATAAATAAAATTATAAATGAAAGAGGAGACACTACAAGTGATACCACAGAAATTCAAAGGAACATAGGAGACTACTCTGAACTATGCCATCAAATTGGACACCTAGAAAAAAAATGGATAAATTCCTTGGTAAGTTGTATGATTCAACTTACCAAGACTGAACCATAAAGAAATAGAAAATGTGAACAGATTAATTACTAGTAAAAAGATTAAATCATTAACCCAAAACTTCCCAACAAAGAAAACCAGATGGTGTCACTGGTGAATTCTAGCAACCATTTAAAGAAGAATTAATATCAATTCTTTTCAAACTTTTCCAAAAAACACAAGAGGATATAACACTTTTAAACTCATTTTATAAGGTCAGAAGTACCCTGATATCAAAACCAGACAAAGACACTGAAGATAAAAAAAATTGCAGGCCAATATCCCCAATGAACATTGATAGAAAAAGCCTCAAAAAAATTAGCCAACTGAATTTAACAATGCATTAGAAGTATCATATGCCATGATCAAGTAGGGTTTATTCCAGGAATGCAAGGATGTTCCAACATCCACAAATCAATGTGATATACCACATTAGCAAAATGAAGAATAAAAATTATATGGTCATCTCAATAGATGCAGAAAAAGCTTTTGACAAAACTCAATGTTCATTCATGATAAAAACTCTGAAATAACTGGGTATAGAGGGAATGTACCTAGCCATAATAGAGGCCATACATGACAATCCCAGAACTAACATCATATTCAATGATAAAAAGCTAAAATTTTTCCCTCTAAGATCATGAGAAAAACAAGCATGCCTACCTTCTCCACTTCTATTCAACATAAGTAAGTCCTTGGTTACATCAGAGATCCATTCCTATGGCGCAACGTAATGGAATTTTCGCCTAAGTTGGAACCCACCTACATAAGCACCTACATCACTCACATGGAGCACATTCACAGCAGTAATGAAGTGAAACAGTAAAAAAAAAAAATTAAAGATAACAATTCCTGACTTTTAATTGTGGCAAATAAATAATAAAAAACATAAAGCACATATGTACATATGTCGAAATGATGAAACTTTTTTTAAAATAAATAAATGGGAGATGGCGACGTAACCACGAAACGATGTACGGCGAGTCTGACATAACCAGATGGCTGTCTGTATTGATTTTGTATCCTGCATCTTTACTGAATTTGTTTATTAGTTCTAACTGTTTTTTGGTGGGGTCTTTGGGCTTTTCTGTGTATGTTATTTGCAAATAGAGACAGTTTAACTTCCTCCTTTCTGATTTGGATGTCATTTATTTCTTTTACTTGCCTAATTGCTCTAGTTAGAACATACAGTACTGTATATAAAAATCAGTTGCAGATCTATACACTAAAAAATTATCAAAAAGAGAAATATTTTAAAAATCCCATTTACAAGTGCATCAAAAAGAATAAAACACGTAGGAATAAATTTAACCAAGGAAGTGAAAGCCCTGTACACTAAAAACTATGTTATTGATGAAGAAATTGAAGAAGACCCAAATTAAATGGAAAGATAGTTTATGCTCATGGATTACAAGTGTTAATGCTCTTCAAATGTCCATAGTACTCAAAGCAATCTACAGGTTTAATGCAATCCCTATTAAAATTCTAATGGCATTTTTCACCAAAATAGAAAAAAAATTATAAAATTCATATGGAATCACCAAAGATCTCAAATAGTACCCCCCATAAAACCTTCAGAAAAAGTATAAAACTTAATGCATCACAATTCCTGGTTTAAAACTGCATTACAAAGCTATAGTAATCAAAAGAGTATGGTATATGCATAAAATCAGATATATAGATCAATGGAACAGAATAGAGAGCCCAGAAATAAACCATATATGGTCAATAAACCATATATGGACAATTAATTTATGACAAAGGAGCCAGGAATACACAACAAGGAAAGGATAATCTCTCCAATAAATGATGCTAAGAAAACTGGAGAGCCACATGCAAAAGAATGAAACTCGATCACTATATTATACCATACACAAAACTAACTCAAAATGGATTAAAGAATTGAGCATAAGACCAGAAGCCCTAAAACTCCTAAAAGGCAACATATAAGAAAAGCTCCTTAACATTGGTCTTTACTATGAATTTTTGGATTTGACACCAAAAGCAAAGGTAACAAAAGCAAAAATAAACAAGTGGGACCACATCAAACTAAAATGCTTCTGCACAGCAAAGAAAACCATCAAAAACTGAAAAGGCAACCTATGGAATGGGAAAAAATACTTGCAAATCATATTTGATGAAGGGGTTAATATGCAAAGTACATAAAGAACTCATACAATCCAAGGAAGAGGGGGAGAAAGATATAATCTGATTAAAAATGGGCAGAGGAACTGACTAGACATTCCTTCAAAGAAGACATACACATGGCCCAAAAGATGTGGGGAAAAAAATGCTCAACATCATTAATCATCAGGGAAATGCAAATAAAAATCACAATGACAAAGGATTTGTATGCATGCATATAAGCATAACCCATGGACACAGACAGTAGTGGGTGAGGGCATGTGCTGGGGGGTGGGAATGGCTGGGAAGAGGTCAATGGGGGAAAAAGGAGACATATGTAATACTTTAAACAATAAAGAATTTAAATTAAAAAAGTCACAATGAGATATCATTTCATACCTGTCAGAATGACTGACATAGAAAGCTAAGAGATAAGTTTTGGTAAAGATGTGAAGAAAAGGGAATCCTATGCACTGTTGGTAGAAATGTGAATTGGTGAAACCACTATGGAAAATAGTATGGAAGTTCCTCAAAAAATTATAAATAGAACTACCATATGATCCAGTGATTCCACTTCTGGGCATATATATCCAATGGAAATGAAAACAGGATATCAAAGATATAGCTGCATTCCCATGTTTTATTGCAGCATTATTCACAATAGCCAATATATAGAAACAATCTAGGTTTCTTTGATCGATGAATGGATAAAGAAAATCCTATATAATAAAGAGCTAATATGCTAATTAGACCAAACGGCCATACGACTTTCTGGACATCCTTCTGGACGACCTTCCAGATGAAGCCGGGGCTGTGAGGGCCGGCCAGGGCTGTGAGGGCTGGCTGAGGCTGCGAGGGTCCATGAGGGCCAGCAGAGGCTGTGAGGGCTGGCTGAGGCAGCCGGGGCTGCAAGGTCCAAGCCCCTTGCATGAATTTCGTGCATCTGGCTTCTAGTGTAATATATAATGGAATATTATTTGACCATGAGTAAGAAGGAAATCCTGCCATTTGTGACAAAATGGATGGACCTTAAGGGCGTTACGCTAAGTGAAATAAACCAGATGGAGAAAGACAAATACTGTATGTGGTATCTTTTTAAAAAGTCAAACTCTTAGAAACAGAGTGTGGAAAAGTGGTGGCCATGGGTTGAGAGGTGAGGGAAATAGGGAAAGGTAGGTAAAAGGATATCAACTTTCAGACAGCGGTTCTCAACCTGTTGGTCGCGACCCCTTTGGCTGTCGAACGACCCTTTCACAGGGTCGCCTAAGACCATCCTGCATATCAGATATTTACATTACGATTCATAACAGTAGCAACATTACAGTTATGAAGTAGCAACGAAAATAATTTTATGGTTGGGTCACAACATGAGGAACTGTATTTAAAGGGCCAGAAGGTTGAGAACCACTGAGCTATAAGATGAATAAGGTCTGAAGAGCTAATGTAAAACATCATGATTATAATAGATAACATTGTATTATACAATTGCAATTTGCTAAGAGAGTAGAACTTAAATGTTCTACCAAAAAAAGAGATAAATATCTAAAGTGATAGATTTGTTAATTAACTAGATGATGGTAGTACTGTCATAATATATACATATATCAAATTACCATAATGTATATACTTTAAATATCTTATAATTGTACTTGTTAATTATATCTCAATAAAGCTGAAAAAATGAAATAAAAGCAATTATATATAAAAATAGTTAACCATTATCAAGGCTTTTATGTTATGAGGCACTGGGCTAAGCATTTGATTAATATCATTAATTGCATTTGATCAACAGAATAATCCTATCAAGAAGATGCAACTATTATCCTCATTTTATAGATGAGGGAATGGATATTCAGTGGGGTTTCCTTGGCCAAAGTAAGAGAGAGAGAGAGAGAGAGAGAGAGAGAGAGAGAGAAGAAGGGAGAGGAAATGATGGAGAAGGAATGAGGAAAAGAAAGCAATTGAAACTGTGTTGGCAATTTTATCCACCATTTAACTCAAGCATTGCCCTGGAGTTAACTCAAATTGGGAGATATGAATCTTCTGTTCCCTCAGATGGCATTGGGTCCTGTGGGTCTCTCAGTGTGTGATTCTCATGCTTACATGTTTACAGTTGTAAAAATGCTCCTTATTATTTATTTGTTATTGTGTTATTTATTATTATTGACCTAATTTTGCCAATCTCTGTATGTGCTTTATAAGTTCAACATGGTCCCTATATTCAAGCTAGTTCTCAACTAAAAAATAATTACTGGGTATAATGCTGGAGGAAAAGATAAAAACAAACCTGTGTTGGACTTACTGAGAAATGATGTCTGTCTCCAATATAGCACCTTTCGAAGGAATTTTTGAGCGGTATTTTGTTAATAAATTATTTTTGCTCACCAGTAATCTAACTCCTCATAAGACAGGACTTTCCAATACTTGTTTTGTTTCCCCAACTGGTGTGAAAATGCCATGTGAGTAGAGACTGTATCATAAACTTCTTTGTAGGTAGTGCCTAGCCAAGTGACTTGAAAACAGCGGGAGCAGAACAAGTCAATGTCAAAGATTATTCATTAAACACGTTAATTTTCACAGCAAGTTTAAGGTTCCTGGGGAGCAACCAGAAAATGGAAAGGAAGATTTATACTATTAAGTATATCCCATAAGTTATTGGCATCTTTTGTGCTATTTCTAGAGATGGAATCTGTCTATTCCCATTTCTAGCTGGATCAACTGAGCACCTGGCAGTTTCCTATTGATGCCTGTTCAGCTGTCACCTTCAAACTCCTGGTTCTGTTTGCTTAATGTGTCTCCTAGAGCAGGCCTGACTATTTTTGGTCTCAACTACAGCTGTCAGAGTTTCAGGCGTACCTCTCGAATTTCTAGAATTAGTTGGAAATATTTGAAGCCTGAAAAAGTAACTATAATGTTCTGAGTATGAAGGAAATATTTAGGCAAGTATCAACTGGCAGCACATAAGAATAACTAAAAAGAATGGAGTCCCTGGTGATAAAATGAGATGAGAACACCATAGCCGAGCCATCTTAGATTACTTGCATTTTAGTAACATGGGGTAAATTACCAAACTATTTATGTTATTTTTATTTGTGTGTGATTAAGGAATTGTCCGAATGTGAGACTGTTTGCTATAAATGTGAAATGACAGGTTTATTGAACACATTTGTTTTGCTCTAATACATAATAGTAATTTCTCAATTTAAATAGTCCTGGTTATACACATGTCCTAGGGATGCTTTGAAAGTCAAGTTGTACTTCTTGAGCTCATTTAAAAAATATTTTAAAGTATTTTTTTTATTGATTTCAGAGAAGAAGGGAATGGGAGAAAGAGATAGAAACATCCATGTTGCGAGAAAATCACTGATCAGCTGCCTCCTGCATGCCCCACATTGGGGACTGAGCCCAAAACCTGGGTATGTGCCCTGACCGGGAATCGAACTGTGACCCTGGTTCATAGGCCAATGCTCAACCACTGAGGCACGCTGGCCGAGCTCTTTTTAATTTTTGACAATAAATTCTTCTCTCCAATCTGATAGGGTATACTATTGACCTGAGGCAATTACACTGTGGCTCTGTACTATATTATTAAGATATGGTTAGTTCTTTTGGAGTCAGGACCAGGAAAAGTAAAGAGTACATTTTATGAAATGGCTAGGCACCAAGGCAAGACACAGGTGAAAGAGATTTCTGCTTCCAAGATAAATTTAAATTTGGTGATATAATATCGAAGGTCAATCATCCATTCTCTTACATTTAATAGTTCTTTTGGATTCCTTCATTTGGTGTGTAGGGAAAGGTATCAAATTCCTTTTCATTTTGGCTCCCCCCCCCCACCCACTGATTTTTAGAGAGAGTGGAAGGGAAGGAGCAGGGGCGGGGGGAGACAGAAAGAGAGAAGAGAGAGACCCATTGGTTGCTTCCTGCACGTGCCCAACCAGGGCAAGGGATCAAACCTGATTGCCCTTGACAGGGAATCAAACCCGAAACACTTTGGTTCAAGGGCTGATGCTCTTACTACTGAGCAATACCAGCCAGGGCTACTTTTGCTTTTTAATAATTCCACCTTGTAACAATTTTACTTTCATAATGTGAAATGGAGAAAACAAAACCTTAAAAATAACCAACAAGTCTTCTGCCATTGAGATCCTCCATATAAAAGCTATTATTGGAACTAAAGGCTCTGGAGATGAAGGAGAAAGTAATTGTGGTGCCAGTGAGACAAAATCCATAGGCTCAATCCTTAAAAGGATCAATTAGCTTCACTTTCTGAATTTATATACTACTTCCCAGATGATTCTGATATAGGTAGTCCAGGGACCATACTTTGAGAGACACTATCTTAGAGACAAAATAATGTCATGTCTATGGTCTGAAGAGAATTAAAACTTTAAGTCATTGCCTTTAGATTGTTTTTAAATTTTTACATTTCATGGGAATATATGCTTTTGTGATAATTCTAATCTTGTTGGAGAACTTGAAAACTTAAATTTTTAGCCCTAGGACTGATTTGCTGTCTAATTCTGATTTAATCAATTATTTTTTTCCCTTTTTGTAAATTGGAAGTCCATCTAAAATCTGGTAAGTTTTAGGTGACCAGTACTAAAAAAATGCTTGTATCACAAGGCAGGTTTTTTCCTCTCACTAGGGTTGCCAGATTTAACAACAAAACCATCCAATTAGCCCTAGCCGGTTTGGCTTAGTGGATAAAGTATTGGCCTGAGGACTGAAAGGTCCTGTGTTAGATTCTGGTCAAGAGCACATGCTTGGGTTGTAAGCTCAATCCCCAGTGTGGGGCTTGCAGGAGGCATCCAATCAATGATTCTCTCTCATCACTGATGTTTCTGTCTTTCTCTTTCCCTTCCTCTCTGAAATCAATAAAAATATATATTTTTTAAAAAGCACCCAATAAAATTTGAATTTTAGGTTAAAAAAAGAACGAATTATTTGACATAAATGTGTTCCATGCAATATCTGGGTTGTACTTACATTTAAAAATTCATTGGTTATCTGGAATTCAGTTTTAAGTGTGCATCCTGTATTTTATCTGGCAACACTATCTCTATCTACCACCACCCTTTTCCTGGAGCCTGCACTTTCCAACACTTGGGCAACAGAAGACAGCATTTTGTAACTCAAGGCCAGGAAGAAAATGAGCACTCACTTAGCATACTACAGTATGGGAGAAATACTAGCAGGAGATTAACTTTCCATGCTGGAAAAAAATCTAGTGATCTTCTGATGATGGGGATGATGTTGGGGAGGATAGTGTTTGGGCAAATACACATATTAAATCCCAAAGTATGACCAATCAGTTATTGAAAGAATATAATACAACTTGCTTTTCTTACAGCCTCAGAAAAAATAGAGAATCAGTATTTCTTCAAACAGGAGGCTTTTGTCATATTTCACTGTCATCACCAAAGGGAATGAGGCATTTATATACCAGACCACACAATCTTGAAATCAAAGCTTGACTCTTTTATTATTTCCTATATCCATTCACAATTTTGAGTCAAGAATTTAGATTTCACCTGGCTGGTGTTGCTCAGTGGTTAAGCATTGCCCTATGAACCAGGAGGTCACAGGTTTGATTCCTCCTAGTCAGGGCACATGCCCATGTTGTGGCTTGATCTCCAGAAAGGGACATGCAGGAGGCAGCCGATCAATGATTCTCTGTCATCATTGATGCTTCTACCTTTCTCTCCCTCCCTTTCCCTTCCTCTCTGAAATCAATAAAAATGTATTTTGAACAAATAATTTAGATTTCAAAACTCACTGTGCTCTCTGAGTTCCACAAGCTCTTCTCTCCCCAGGTCAGGTCTTGCAAGGGGCTCTCAGCTGATGTTATGCAGCTCTGCTTTGAAAAACTCAGCTTAACTTCTTTCCTCCAAGGCACAAGTCTTTCTTCACTGACGCTCCTGTTGATCTTTACCTCCTAGTTCACTTTTTCTGCCTCCAGCTCTTCAAGAGCCAACATATCTTTTGCTATCATTATGATCTTCCTACCCAAATATGGATTTACAATTACAAAGCAACTGCTTTGCTCTGAATTCAGCCAAATAGGGGTACTTGGAGGTCATAGGTAACTGATGAGGGTAGGGTGGTTTCAAAAATTAAAAGAATTTTCTTCCTGATAAAAAGAATGTATGTTCATTGCAAAAAATTTCAAGCAAGATAAAAAAGAAAGGAAAATAAAATAGCCTTAATCTTAAAACCCAGAGATAACACTCTGAACATTTTGATGAGCAGTTTTCAAAATTCATTCATTCCTTCAAACATAATTTATTAGTACTTACTGGGTGCTAAGCACTTTTAGACTCAATAGGATACATTATAAAAAAGTTAAAAAAACCCACAAAACTTCTACCCTCATGGCCCAGTTTACATATACAAATAGAATTTTACATTAATGGGCTCATACTATATATGCTATTTTGCAATCTGCTCTTTCATGAAATAATTTGTTATGGGCTTCTTTGTATGTCAATAAATATTAATTTTTGCATAATGTTAAGGTCTGCCTAATATATTTTATAGTATATATGCACCATGATTTCTTTAATCATCTCCCTCTGAACATTTATTTCTAATTCCTGCTAGTATAAAAAATACTGTGATGAATATACTTGTATATGTATATCTTTACTTGCTTGTCCAATCATCATAATAGGATAAATTCTTGGCTTTACTCCTACCTTGCTTGCTGTTTCTTCTCAGTCTCTTTTGTTGTTTCTCCCTCTCTGTTGAGCCCTCTTCTATCTCATACAATTCTATGGCTTTAAACAGTATACATATGTTCATATCTAAAATCTTGACATTTTCTCTTGAGCTCTAGATTCATATATTCAATTGTCTTCTTGGAATTCCACTTGTATGTCTGTCACAGAATCTGAAATTTAATGTGACTAAGAGAATCCTTAATTTTGTCCCCCTAAATACTCCAATTAAATTCTTCCATACTTCAGAAAATGGCATCACCATGCACACTCAGGCACCAAAGAAGGTATCAATTTGACTTCTTCTATTTTCTTTACCTTCTGCCCCCATATAATGTATATTTAAAATCTATCTCTAACATACAGTTCAAATCTATCTTATCTCTATATTTATTGCTATATTCACTTTCTACCATTATAATTAAAGTCGCAATAGCCTCTCACTCCTCAATCATTCTGTATTTCATTGCCCTGTCCTATTGCCTTCATAGTACTTGTAATTATCTGAAATTAATTTTCATATTTATTTATATATTTACTTTTTATCTTCCCCTCGTTACCTGAGAGGAAAAGCCTTGTCTATCTTATTCACTACTCTACCCCCATATCCTAAATCAGTACTTGGCCCATAGTAGGTGCTCAATACATTAGACTTTCTCATATCTAACCTCCGCTTTATGTACTGTCTTGATTAATCAACTCTTTCCATTCCTTCTGTAAAATATATTGACTGATATCCATTACATGCTGAGTATTTGAAGGTAGCAGGCTAATCTCTGGCAAACCCACGTGCTTTTCCTCAAACTAGTAGAGATTTGTATTTACCAAGAGCCAGTTGTGTTTTTCCCCAGTCTTGTACTATGGAATTTAAACAAATATTCTGTACATTGATGATATATAGATGTGAAAATGAAGAGTTATTTCTATGAAAATTGAATGCTTTAACCCCTTTCCAAAAAGAATGTTGAGTATAGATAAGACATACATAAGAATGTATATAGATAAGACAACCATTAAAGATTGAGGAAACTAATAATTATAAGAACTGCTTTGTAAAAGTCTTTAAGATCATGATCCACTTTAAAAAAATGGAAACTGCAAATTGAAAACAATGTATTATGAGTGTAGTTTGTATTAAGACAATAGAAACTCAAACTGAAGAAGCCAAAATCTTAAGGTAAATAAAATAAATAAAAACCCAGACACACCATAGTGAAAACAAATAGAAAACTTTAAAAACCACCAGAGAAAATAGACAGACTACATACAAAAACTGACATAAAAAATGAAAATAGATAATAGATTTTTACATTAGCAACAATAGAGCTCAGAAGACAGTAGGATGATATTTAAAAAGTGCTGAGGGAAAATAACCATTAACTTAAAATTTTATATAGTTTAATTGTCATTCATGAGTGAGAGTAATTAAAATAAAAAAAACTTTCAAAGACTAAGAGAGTTCATCAACCACAGACCCTCCCTCCTCAGAAGTGCTGGATGTGCTTATAATCTGATTATGCTGATAGTTTCAAAGGTATATGAATATCTTCAAACTCATCAAATTGTATAAATTAAATATATCCAGTTTTTAAAAATTATTTGAGAGAGAGCGCAAGGAAGAGAAATAGATAGAAACATCAATGAGAGAGAAACATCATTGATTGGCTGCCTCCTGCACACCCTCTACTGGGGATCAAACCCATAATTCGAGCATATGCCCTTACCAGGAATTGAACCAGTGACCCCTTGGTTCATGGGTCAATGCTCAACCATTGAGCCACACTGACCAGGCTAAATATGCCCAGTTTTTTAATGTGTGTTTCAATTGTACCTCAATAAATCTGTTTAAAAACTAAGATGTTACCACTGTAAGAAAATGGATAAATAGTACAGGGATGTCTATATACTAGATTTTCATCTTATTGTGAATCTATAATTATTTTGAAAGGAAAAAGTTTAGAAAAAGTTAACCTCAAAAAGAGAGCTGTAGCATGATTGTGTAAGATTTGACATAAAGATGGCAATTCTCTTCATATTGATCTATAAGTTTAATTCAAGTTTAATCAAAAGTAACAGGATTTTAAAAATCAATCTTTACAAGCTGATCCTAAAATTTACACAGAAGAGTAGGCACCAAGAAAAACAAAACTATTTTGAAGAAGAGCAAGGCGGGAGGGTGCAGATTATCAAGATTTATTACAATGTTATAGCGACTAAAACAGTATGGTATTAGCAAGTGTATAAACAAATAGATCAATGAAAAATCCCCAAAGGAATTCATGTAAATCTATGAGAAATGGGTATATGACAGAGGTAGATTATAAATCATGGATGATAAATTATAAAGACTATTCAATAAATGGTGTTAAAGTTATCCATGTGAGAAAATATATAATTAGATAACTTCTTTAAATCCTACTTAAGAATCCATTCAAAATGAATAGCTAAATGTTAAAAGCAAAATTTAATGACACTGTGGTGCAAATATAGAATACTTTTATGATCTCAGAATAGGGAAGAACTCATTAATCACATACACAGAAAAACCTCACAAATTTCATAGAAAAGATTGATAAATGTAACTGCATTAAACATTAAAATGTCTATAGAAAAAATAAGACTATGAAGTTAAAGACAAGCCATATAGTAACCAAGACATTTGCCACACATAAAATTGAAAAAGAAACAGCATCCAAAAGACATATAATAAATCAGTTTTAAAAAGGCAAACAACCAGAAATAAAAATGGGTAAAAAATATCAATAGGTAAGGACAGAAGAAACTGGAATGATATATATATTCAACTTCACTAGTGTTCAGAGAAATAAAAAAGATACTATTTTTACTTTTAATATTGGCAAAAAATAAAACTCAAAAGTTGTCAATGGGAGCACATAGACCACTGGTGAGAGAGTTATTTGGTAAAGCCATTTTGAAAAGCAACCTGCCAAGACCCAGAAAAACTAAGTGTGCATACTCTTTAACCCAGCAATCCTATCCTACTTTTTAAAAGATACATACCATAGAGAAATTCCCACCTAGTACTAGTATACTAAGACACATGGACACCAGTGTTCATTGGAAGTTGTTTGTTTTTAATAGTAAAAAATTGGAAACAACCTAAATATTCATCAATTGAGGGGTGAATAAATCAAATGTGCCCTGGTTTTACTACAGGTTACTGTTCAGCAGTTTAAATGAACTAGATCAATATGCACCTACATGGGCTGATCTCAAGAACATAATATTGAGTAAAAACAGTACATACATAACCATATAATATATTTTCCAGGCCTTGAAGAAAATATCCCAAATTAAGGTAAATGGGTTGACTGGAAGTGTGAGATAAAGGGAACTTTGATTTTCCTGTAGTATTTCTCTTTTTATTTAAGAAAATGGGAGGTAAAATAAATAAATAATGTATTTCCACTCTGTGTGGCAGGAACACAAGTATTTGCTACATTCTTCTCTGTACTTTCCTTTATTTTTAAAGTTTTCCATATAAATGAAAGGTGTGTGGTGTCAGATGGTTCTGATAAATACTCAGTTTGGGGGGATCACCATATTAAGATTACCAGTAATTTTATGTCAACCTTCCCAGGGACATTTTTATTTTCAAAGAAGGCTGCAGTGTTTAATACAAAGGTTGAGACACTTCAGTATTTGCTGTCACTTATGAGTTGTGGGTTATGAAGTTTTGAAGATGAAACTTCAAATGGTATTATTTTCTTCCTATGTGCTAGTCCTGCAATTGGGATAAGTTGTCACCACTTTGACAGAATGACAGGCTTCCCTTAGGTTGGATAGCTCAGAGAGAGGAAACAGATCATTTCCCCCACTCAATTATACTTTCATTTTATATAAATAAAACTGCATTTAAAACAACTCTACATAAAATTTAGAACAAGATTTATAGAAACATAGACACCTATATGCAAATAAATCCCTTCAAATTTTTATCAAACATTTATTCTATCTTGTTCATCAATCTTGAGTAGATTTAACACAACTTAAATATTTCTTGGCTTGTCTATAGAGTATCAAGGCTTGTTCAAGGCTTTGAGACTCCTACTCCCTTTACTCCAATCAACTCTACTAGTTATTTAAATTGCTCAAATCTTTCTTCAGCGACAGTTTTTAAGTGAAAGCCTTTTTATTGCTTTGGGCATGTTCCTTCTCCTAGCCAGTGCTCAGAATTTTAACTATCTAACTATTCAATTTCTCTCTGTCTCTTTGCATGGGGATAAAGTGAATTTCTTTTCCACATAGCTTGGCAAAGGCTAGCAGGGAGTGAGAGACTACAGCCAGATGTACATCTGCATGTCAGCAGCAAGAAGGTCTGGGAAGGTGCTTTTTCAGTCAGAAGGGAGTCATTTTCCCCTTCTCAAAGTAGAGGATCTCCTCCCTCCTATCAGCTATTTGGCTGCTAGATGCTCACTGATTAATTACTGAGGTTTCATCTACACACAACTGGTCTTCCTAACAACAATTCTAGCAAAACTTCCAGTTCATTCCTGAATGTGCTTCTTTTTTTTAAGTCCTCCTTTCCCAAAGCATACATTTGGAGAAAAGAAAAATAGTTAAAATAGCAATGCATAGGTTTTTTTTTTTAAAAAAAAAAAAAATGATTCCACTGCAATTTCTAAAATTAGAAAATCAAGCACCAGCAGCAGAGTATTTTCAGAGGCAGGGAAACATTTTGTACCTTTCAAACCAAAACACCAAGCCAATAACATTTTATTTGCATGTGAGGTATTAACCATAATATCTTCTGGTTAATTCCAGAAATCCATTTTACATTGGAAAGGTAAGGCATTCCTTCTCTATACCCCCAACAGCCTCCCACACAACCAGTAGAGATGGCATATCAATTTCATTATTATTAACTTCCATTTCTGTTTGCCTCAGTTCCCATCTGTTTTCCAAGACAGACATATTAGATCCCCAGTACAATCTTTCCATGAAACCTAACCTGGAAATTGCCTCTTGGGTAACATTCTCATTTCTATGCAGCTCAACATGCAATGTAGCCAGTACTAGAAGTAATTGATTATGAGAAGTATAATTAGGGGTTCTCCAACTTAGGCTAAATTCACAAGCATGAGCTGACAGTCACTACCTAAAATCCCATCTCTGTAATTGGCAGAAATATTGGAACCTGATAAATAGACAGTATATGGTAGCTCTATGATGTCAACAGCAATTAGCTCTGCAAAACTTGGGTACAATTGAGCTAAAAATGTGTTTACTCAAACTCTGAAAAGCTGCACCTATCCACCCTGCTTCCGTACATTCATCTGTCTCCACACAACACACACCTTGTGGGCCACTCCAATAGTTCTAAACTGCGATACAACTGACAGATGTTACTCACATGAGGGTACTCAGAGAATACACAATTCTTGGAATGTTGGCTATAAATTGGATCCTTTTCTCTAACTCTCATTGGGACATACTGAAATGCAAACAAGTAAGAGTGATGCTGCTATCGTAAGGATAATCTTGAAACCATTACAATATATATCTAAGTAAATCATTCAGCAATTTGGTACATCCACTATTATCAGTAACAAATTATTTATGACACACTTTACAGCCAATCATGACAAATTGTCAAGCTGTGGTTGACAATGGCTATCCTTCTCATATCAGTGAACTATCATGCTCTCATGTCTCACTACATGCTTTCTCCTCTGTTTCAAAAGGTCCTAAAACCCACATAATAAGTCTACAAAACAAGCTTGCTGCTTGACTGAAGGAATGAATGAAGTGCTTTCAACCTCAGATAAGCCTCCACTGCATTTATAACATTCACATATTAGGCCGCAGCCTTGCATTGATGAAAAATAATATTCTGTTATGAATAGGAAAGTCAATTATGGTTATGGACAATTTTCTCAACCAGAAAGCATTGAGTCATACGATGCTTTGCAGCTGTACATTTTTATTAAGGGCTGCTTAAATAAACATAAAACAATTTGCCAGGAGAGGGTAAAAAGACAGATACAAATTTCAGTCAGAAAATAGGTATATTCATTATTTTTTTCATTTGCCTTAAAATGTGCCCCTAAAACAGCAAATACCCTTGGTTGTCATGTTTGACCAGCAACAGGGACCATAAATAGTGACTTAACTTGAGCAGGAGTTTGCTGGGACATAATATGGCTACTGTGACTGGAGTCTTTCTTGGTCATAAGAGCAGTAAGGAAGTATGACATAACTGCGTGATGGTAAATCACAGCCCAAGCTATTTTTGGTTGGCAGAAATTGAAAGATAAATAAACATTACTTCAGGAGCACAGAAGATGTGCCTAATTACCTCCATGCCTAGGCTTGGATCCCTACAGCTTGTGTCCTTCCTGAACTCAGGTGTGTCCACATGGACAGGGGCCTTGTGTGCAGAAGCCTGGACGGACTAGTGAGGCAGGTCTGTGAGGACTGGAAGCCCCACATCCACAACCTCCTATCCATGGAAATCAGGAAGCCCAACTGAAGGAGAAAGGCAGCCTTGAGCGGCCCTGTGGAGCCTGGAGGGAGTGGGATTGGAGGTAAGGGAAAGACTGGTCCCAGCCACTCTACCTTAGAAATGGTGGGGAGTTCAGGAGCTGATTGCATTTGTGAACCTGCAATTTTTACCTCAGGCCAGCTCCAATTACCTTCTTTCCATCTAAGGTCTTCCTCCCAGGCTGCAGTTATGGCCAAATAGACTTCAGGCCTCACCCCAAATGACCATAACCTAAGGATGGGATGGAGCCTTCTTTCCTTGCTGGCTGCATTTTCAAACCTCCATTCTTTTGTATTTTTTGTTTTACATGGATAGCCACAGGCAATAATTCTCCTCCTCCTCCTCCTCCTCCTCCCCCCCTCCTCCTCCTCCTCCTTCTTCTCTCTCTTTCTCTCTTTCTCTCTCTCTCTCTCCCTCCCTCCCTCGGTCCCTCCCTCCCTATCTCTTTTATGGAAATCAGCTGCTCTCTCAGAGTAGGGGGGAGTATAGTAGAATCCCAGCAAGGTTTTCATTGAGGCACTCATCTATTTGCCATGACTTTTATTTTTTTCTCTCTCATTCCTTATGCATATACTCTTAATTACATCAATTCTAGAACACTAATTTAAAAAAACACAGTAGTAACATTTATATAACATAAAATTTACTATTTAAGTGTAAGCAAATTCACATTGTTATTTGGTCATCCACTCCAGAACTCTTCATCTTCCCAATCTGAAACTCTGTACACATTAAACATCTCTAGCAATCACCATACTACTTTCTGTCTCTATAAATTTGACTACCCAGATCCCTTATGTAAGTAGAATCATAACAGTATTTGTCTTTTTTGTGGCTGGCTCATTTCACTTAGCATAATGTCCTCGAGGTTCACTCATGGAGGTGAGAAAAGGCCCAGTTGGGCAGGGAAGTTGCAAACAGAAAACAAAATTCCGCTGCCTCAGTTTTGCCAGGTCCACAGTTCTCTATGACACCACTCCAAAGGCTAGCCAGAGTGGCTGTGCACATGCTGGTGCCCTGAGCAGCAGCAGGCCCAGCTGGATAAACAGAAGTGCAGGAGCAAAACAAGCCAATAAATCATGGCACAGCCTAGCCTACCCCAATCCCCTCCTCCCTCTTCCTTTCCAGCTTACCCGGGTCTCTATAGCTAGCAAATGGGCACAGGTGTCCTTTGATCTATCTCCTTTGCCCTTTATAAGGGATAACTGTATCTATAGGATGGATGAGCTCAGCCCCATCTGTGACCTGCCTGCAGGGTTCCTTTCGGGGAGCTGTGAACTTCACATATCAGCCGCTAATGGAAAAAATAAAAGGCAAACAGACATGGGATGCTTGAGAATTGTAAGGTTGACTTACGGTTAGGGGGCCCTAGGTGGTTGACCTCCACAGAGTTATAAAGATGAATGGGGCATGTTCTCTAACTCAAGCATTGGAGCATGGGCCACAGCCTATACTAAGAATACAGAGCCCTTTCAAAACCAGTGTTAAGCTCAAACTTTACCATTGTCCCTTTACTTCATGGCTTGAGTTTTTTATACACTCAATGTACTCAAGTTTGGAGCTCTCACATTTTTAGATCCCTGCTCCTGCTAGCAAGTGGATGTATAATCCACTGTTATGTTATGATCCCCAGAGGGCTTCTTCTTTCAGGAGGCTCATACAGTGTTATGTTCCTCTGGTTGAAGATTATCTGACTGCTGTATCCGCAGTGCCTAGAACAGTGCTAACACAAAATTGGTGCTGATGAAATACCTGTTGCGTGAATGAATGAATTGGCATAGTGTAATGGTTAAGTAGTCAGTTTCTGAAGTCAGAACAGAATTCCATCCCAGGTTCTGACAATTTGACCTTGGGAAAGATAAGTTACCTTCCCTTGGTCTCAGTTTCCTTGTCTATAAAATAAAAAGAATAGTATCATAACAAGACTATTGTGTTAATTGAGGAGTGATGATGCAGGTACTGCACTTAGCCAGTGCCTGACCCTTAAGTTCTCAGTAAAATATTAGCTATTATTATTACAATTTTGTATACCAACTCCAGGCAACTGGCCCAAACTGCCAAGGATGGTGAATTGAGGGTTCTGTGGTTGTATCTGGATTCAATGAAAAAGAGTGTTCTAAGACCAGCTATGGGTGAAAATGACAGAAGGGAACTTACTTGCATGGGAACTTACTTGCATGGTCATCTGGTTTGGTCAGATGGCCAAACCCAAACCATCTGGAGTAGTCTTCAAGGAGCAGAAGTATATTGCATATATATGATGAGTAGCTTTGCCAACCATACAGGTATGGGGAGGAAAAATTTATGCCTTCAGTAGAGACCTTCCCCCAGAGTGAGAACAAGAGTTGAGGATAGACCTGCCAAAAATTCTGAAACCATTCCAATAATCCAGTATTTGCCTAAGGGTTGGAAATAGCATTCTGATTCTTTATCAAAGAACTCCCCAGTCTGAGTCTGCCATTAACAGAGAAGCATACCCCAATGGGAAGTCACTCCCCTATTCTTGAGTGAAGTCTTTAGATCTATAAGAACAGCTGTCTTACCATGTGCTTGAGTTTGTCAAATGTCACACATTATATTTCAAACATGTGACTTGACATCATGTCAGCAATATTGTACTTATTTCCAACCCTACTTAAATTTTAAAGGACATGTCAGCTACATTGGCCCCACCTAAATATGTGGCACTTTTGACCAACTAGTACCTGAAGGCCAAAAAGACTGAGAGGCTCATGTGTAATTAGAAATGAAGCCAAGAAAGGGTATTTTTGACTACAGATAAATGAACCCAAGTCTTGGAAAGTTTGAGTTCAGCTGGAAACACAAAACACATGAAGTCAGAGCAAGTCTTAAATTGTCTATCTGAAAACACTCCAATGACATCACTGTGAGTCTGGAAGTGTCCTTGGAGTCTGGAAGCCTCCCTGGAGAAAAAAAATCCCATCACAAGGTCTCTCCAGAGACTTTAAGGTATCAACAAAGCTATATGGTGGACTTAGGATGTGAGGGGTACTGTGAGGGTAGGAGTGTAACCTTTCAGTCCTTACTCCATGAAATTGCTTCACCAAATAATGAACTGGCCCGTGTGTATTACTTGAAAACCTTGCTCTCCAGAAATTCCTCCTTCTTGGCCTCTAGCAAGTTACCTTTTATATATATATAGCTTTGGGGCTTGACATTCCTCATGGTCAAAGAATTTGGACAGAGTAATTTATGGAGGCCTTAGCAAACAAGAACATGTGGCTCAAGCAAGTGGATGTCATCTAGCCAGTTAACAAGGCTTATAGGCAAAGGATACCCAATAGGGAACCATTCTGAGAGCAGTCTCAGGGCCTAAGACCCCAGTTGGGGAGCAGAGACTTCAGAGATATTATCCTAGAACCCAGCTATTTGAGGACATTCAGCACTGGACACAGCAGCAGAAAGGGGATATTAGAGGTCAAAGAAGACAAAAGTTGACATTTTGCCTGTAGCCATGCTGGGCATCCTTCTTCCCGAAACTCTCCTCCATTAGACAGATTGTTCTCCTTTTCTCTGCCCACTTCCCTTGCCAAATAAAAGGAATATAAAAGGGCCTTTAAATAATTGTTTGATAGAAATGCTAGGCCCCCTTTTATAGGCATCTTAATGATAGAAAAAATTTGAAATACTCATTCTCTAACTAGGAAGGATTTCACCCAAGCCAATTTCACCTCATACCTGGGAAAAAACTGTGGACAAATAATCTTTAGGAATATAGATGTAAACACCCTCAACAAAATTCAGAACAGGTAAATCCATACAGACAGAAAGTAGATTGCCAAGGGTTAGGGGGAAAGGAGAATGAGGAGTGACTGTGATATGTATGTGATGAAAATGGTCTGGAACTACATAGAGCTGATGGTTTAGCAATACTGTGAATTTACAAATGCCACAGAATTGGACATTTTGAAATGGCTGAAATGGTGAATTTTATGTTATGTATACTTTACCACAATAATAAAAAATCCTCAACAAAATACTAGTGGGTGACATATAAAAAGGATTATATAAAATGACCAAATGGGATTTCTCCCAGGAATTGAAGGGTTTTTAAAGAGTATGTGAAAATCAATGTAATGCACTGTATCAATAGAACAAAGAGCCCTAGCTGGTTTGGCTCAGTGGAAAGAGTGTCAGCCTGCGACTGAAGGGTCCCAGATTCAATTATGGTCAAGAGCATGTACCTTGGTTGCAGACTTGAAGGCAACCAATCAATGTGTCTCTCTCACATTGATGTTTCTTTCTCTCTGTCTCTTTCCCTTCCACTCTCTCTAAAAATCAATAGAAAAATATCCTCAGCTGAGGGTTAAAAAAAAAATAGAACAAAGGACAAAAACACATGTTCAAGGACATAATCCAATATCTTGTCATGATAAAAACACTCAACAAACTACAAGTAGAAAGTAACTTCCTCAATCTGACAAAGGGTGTCTATGAAAAACCCACGACTAACCTCAGATTTAAGAGTATAAGCCTGGTGTGACTCAGTGGTTGTGTTGAGCTATGAACCAGGTGGTCACAGTTCAATTCCTGGTCAGGGCACATGCCCATGTTGCAGGCTTGATCCCTCATCATTGATGTTTTTATCTCTCTCTCCATCTCCCTTCCTCTCTGAAATCAATAAAACTATATTTTTTAAAAAGATTTAACAGTATAAGACTGAAATATTTCTCCCTAAGATCAGGAACAAAACAAGGTTGTCTGCTCTTACCCCTTCTATTCAACATTGTACTAGAGGTTCTAACCAAGCCAATTAGGTAAGAGAAAGAAATAAAAGGCATTCATATTGGAAAGGAAGAAGTAAAAATATCCCCATTCATAAACAATATAATTTTATAGTAGAAATTCTAAAGAATCTAAAAAAAAAAACCTATTAGAGCTAGTAATTGTGTTCAGGATTTCAGATTGCAAGATACAAGATAAATATACAAAATTAATTGTATTACTATACATTAACCATGGACAACCTGAACATCAAATGAAGAAAACAATTCCACTTATAATAAAATAAACACGAATAAATTTAACAAAAGGAGTGCAAGACTTGTACATTGAAAACTATAAAAATTCATTGAACAAAATAAAAATAAAGAAAAGACATTCCTTGTCCATGGATTAGAAGACATAATATTGGTAAGATAGCAATATTCCCCCAAATAAATCATCAGGTTCAATGCAATCCCTAACAAAATCCCAGATGGCTTTTCTTGCAGAAATTGGCGTGCTGATCCTAAAATTCATGTGGAAATGGAAAGAGACCCCAAGCTAAACCTATAAAAACTAAAACTAAAACTCTTAAAGGAAATCACTCAGATTTTTGGTCGTTTTAAATTCACTTGGGTTTTTGGTAGTTTTAAATCCTCGTGACCTTGATTCTTAAATAGGGCACTAAAAGCATAGGCGACAAAGTGGGGGAAAGAGAGAGATAAATTGGACTACATAAAAATTAAAAAAAATTTTTCATTTTGTACTGAAAGTTATACTGTCCAGAAAGTGAAAAGACAACATACAGAATGGGGGGAAAGATTTTTACATCATATATCTGGTAAGAAACACATAAAAATATATAGAGCTCTTACAACTTAATAACAAGATAAATAACCCATTAAAAGGGGGTAAAAGACCATTCTACCCAGTGATTCCACTTCTAAGAATCTTTCCTAAACACCTCAAAACACCAATCAGAAAGAATATATGCACCCCTATGTTCATAGCAGCATTATTTACAAGAGCTAAGATTTGGAAATAGCCAAGTGCCCATCAGTAGATGAGTGAATAAAAAACCTGAGGCACATATGCACAATGGAATACAGTGCAGCTGTAAAAAAGAAGGATCTCTTAGTCTTTGAGACAGCATGGATGGACCTAGAGACTATTATGCTAAGTGAAATAAGCCAATCAGAGAAAGGAAAATATCACATGATCTCACTTATTTGTGGAATCTAATGAACAAAATGAATTAACCAACAAAATAAGGCCTGAAGCATGGAGTCATGGAACAGACTGACATACCTCAGTGTGGGAGTGGGTAGGATGAGAAGAGATAAGCCAAAGAACATATATACTTACATGCATAGCCCATGGACATATCAATAGGGTAGTGAAGGCCTGAGTCAGTAGGGGGGTAAAGAGGGGAGAATGGGGAATATTTGTAATACAATCAACAACAACAAAAGAAATCTACACTAATAAAAGAGAAACATGCAAATTGGTGTCACTCTGCTACACCCACCAGCCAATCAGGATGAATATGCAAACTAACCCAACAAAGATGGGGCTAATTTGCATATGCAGGAGAGGAATGAAGACTGAAGACTGAAGATGACTGAAGACTGAAGAGGCTTGGCTTCTCCTCTGCGGCTGGACCAAAGGCCTGGGTCCCGGGTGCCAGAGGAAAACCGGTGCCAGCAGCCAGGGGAAGGAAGGCCTATTGCGCAAATCTTCATGCAATGGGCCTCTAATATATATATATATTATCATATGATCCAATAATATATATGTATTATATATTATATATTATCATATGATCCAATAATATATATATGTATATATATGTATATATATATACATATATATATATATTAGAGACCTGGTGCACAAAATTCATGCACGGGTAGAGTCCCTAGGCCTGGCCAGTGATCAGGGCCGATTGGGGTCTTCTGGCTGCTGGCTGGGGCCTTCCTTCATTCTGTGCCACCCCCTAGTGGTCAATGCACATCATAGCAAGCGATCAAACTCCCAGTCTCCCAGTTGAACTCCCAAGGGGACACTTTGCATATTAGCCTTTTATATATTTAGATTTTTAAAGTGGATAAAAAATCTGAATAGACATTTTTGTAAAGAAGACATACAATCGCCAATCTATGATAATAAAAAGGTAATGTGCTAATTAGACCAGACGTCCTTCTGGACATCCTTCCTTCCAGACAAAGCCACATCAGGCGGGGACTGAGGCAGAGATGGCAGAGACCCTCAGCTGTGGCGGCAGCAGGCGGGGGCTGGTGCCAAGGCCATTGCACAAATTTCGTGCATCAGGCCTCTAGTAAGTACATAAAAAGAAGCTCAACATCACTCACCATCAAGGAAATGCAAAGAAAAATCAGAAAGATATACCACTTCACACCAACTAGGATGGGTATAATAAAAAAGGCAGATAATAACAAGTGTTGACAAGGATGTGGAGAAATTGGAATTCTCATACACTGCTGTTGGGAATGTCAAATGGTGCAGCCACCTTAGAAAATGGTCTGGTACTTGCTTAAATGGTTAAACACAGAGTTATCATATGATCCAATAATTCCATTCTGATATATATATATATATATATATATATATATATATATATATATATATATATCCAAGAGAAATAAAGACATATGTCCACTCCAAAACTTGAATACAAATGTTCATAACAGCATTACTCACAATAGGCAAAATGTAGAAACATTTTAAGTGTCCGTCACCTGAAGAATGGATAAAGAAAATGTGGTATATCCATACAATGGAATATTATTTAGCCATAAAAAGAATGAACCTTGAAAACATTAAGCAAAGTGAAATAAACTAAACAAGAAAAGGCAATATGTTATGTAATTCCATTTATATGAAATCCCAGAAAAGGGAAAGCCATAGAAAGACGGGAAAGAGATTAGTGGTTGCCAGGGGTTGGGGGGGAAAGGAAAATGGGAAGTGACTGCTAATGTGTAAGAAATTTCTTTTTGTTATGATGAAAATATTCTGGAATTGGATAAGTGGTGATGATTGTACCACTTTTTGAATATACTAAAACCACTGAATTTTATACTTTAAAGGTGCATTTTATGGTATGTGAATTATATTGCAGTAAAAATTGGAAAAGTTGGGTTTTTTTGGAGAATCACTCAGGTTTTTGGTTTATAACTCCAAAGGAACTCATAGAATTATGTCACTGTTATAATAAAATATTTCAACCCTCATTTTCTTATATATATTAACATGATTTTTCAGTCCTTATGCAAATAAAGATAGAAAATTAGAAAGAGAATTGATGCTGAATATTGTCTCTTTCTATCAATCTATAATTAATAAAAGTATGATATGCAAATTAACTGAACAGCCGAACAGTGGAACTACCATTTGGACAACCATCTGGATGACCACGCTATGACACCCGCTGGTGCCAGGCCAGCCAAGGCAGGTGCAATGTGATTGGTCAGGGGCCCGACCATTGCCCCATGATCGCTCTGCAGATAGAGGCCCAGGCCACCAACTGGTGGACTGCGGTGGGTGAGTGGGGCCTCCCTCTGCAGGGGTGACCCATCATGGAGCTCTGGCCGGGTGGGCAGGGCCTACCTTTTTTCTTTTTAAATATATTTTATTGATTTTTTTACAGAGAGGAAGGGAGAGGGATAGAGAGTTAGAAACATTGATCAGCTGCCTCCTGCACACCTCCTGCTGGGGATGTGCCCACAACCAAGGTACATGCCCTTGATTGGAATCAAACCTGGGACCTCCCAGTCTGCAGGCCGATGCTCTATCCACTGAGCCAAACCGGTTAGGGCAGGGCCTACCTCTTTAGAGCGGTTGATCACAGAGCTCCCGGACTGTGAGAGGGCACAGGCAGGCCAGGGTGAGGGACTCCCACCCCAGAGTGCATGAATTTTGTGCACCAGGCCGCTGGTAAGTAATATTTACCCATGGATACCTGAAAAAAAAGTCCCATCCATTTTATTAAGACATGCATTAAAACAAAAATTTAGTTTTTGTAAATAATAATTAGTTTAAAAAAACTTAATATACTTGTTTTGATCATTTGTGTATAATAATTGTAATAAATTCTAATAATTTGTTTTATGGACACAGGAAGTTAACATTAATTTTAATTTATAAGTGTATTTTTTCTACAGAGAAGTCTGATATGGGAGGCATTATAAGACTTTCATGTTTAAAAATGTATTACCACCCTGGATGGTATGGATCAGTTGGTTGGGCATCGTCCCATGTGCTGAAGGGTTGCTGGTTTGATTCCTAGTCAGGGCACATGCCCAGGTTGTGGGCTCCATCCCTAGTGGGGAGCATACAAGAGGCAGCCGATAGATGTTACCCTCTTACATTGATGTTTCTCTCTTCTCCCTTCCTCTCGCTCTACAAATCAATAAAATATTCTTTAAAAAATGTATTACCTTAAGATAAAAGTCTCTGGGGAAAGTGAACTTGATATACAGATTTAAGGAGTAAAATGTTAAATGTTTAAAAAGACCTTGTTTATGTTTTAAAATAAAACAATGGCGGGTAAAAATCACTTTGGTATTTAGATTCCATTTAACATACTTAAAGGAGTGAAGTAACAGTTTTGTTGTAAATGCTGATGTTTACAGTAGAATGGAAATAACATCTTTGCAACTATTTAAACTTATGACTTTAAAACTATGATAAAAATGTGCAAGGGGCACTTAGTTATTAGAAGGTCAGGAAATACTGAGCAAGGCACAATATCATTTATGTGGTATTCTTATAAAAATGTGTTTAAGCTCAATCTAATCATGGAAAAACATTAGACAGCACTATTGAAGGGTCTTCTATAAAATAGCCAGTATCTTAAAAAGCATCAAGGACATGAAAAACAGAAAGATTGAAGAACTGTTATAGATTGGAGGAGATTAAGGAAACATGACAATTCAATGGCGTGAAAGATCCTAAATTGGATCCTGGAACAGAAATAAAACATCAGTGGAAAGTTTGGGGAAATATGAACAAACTCTGTTATTTAGTGCAATGGACTGAAGGTTTATGTACCCCCAAAATTCATATGTTTAAATCCTAATCCTCAATGTGATATTATTAGGAGGTGGGGCCTTAAATAGGTAATTAGGTCAGAGGGTGGATCCAGAGAGCTCTCTCTCCCTCTTTCCATCATGTGAGGATCCAACAAGAAAACAGCATTCTGGCCCTACCAGTGTGACTCAGTGCTTGAGTGTCATTCTATGAACCAGAATGTCACAGTTCAATTCCTGGTCAGAGCACATGCCCAAGTTCTGGGCTTGATCCCCAGTGAGGGGTGTGCAGGAGGCAGCAGATCAATGATTCTCTCTCATCATTGATGTTTCTCTCTCTCCCTCTTCCGTCCTCTCTGAAATCAATAAAAATACTAGTATATTTTTTAAAAAGAAACCAGCATTCTGCAACCCAGAAGAGGGCTCTTATCAGAGCCCAACCATGCTGGCACCCATTTCTCAGACTTCCAGACACCAGAACTGTGAGAAGTAAATGTCTGAATTGACTAAGACATATAGTTAGTATTATTGTACTGGTGTTAATTTTTTGGTTTTGATCACTTTATGTTTAAGTCCATTAATATTAGGGAAAAATGGGTGAAAGGTATATGCGCCCTCTGTATTAATTTTTTCAACTTTTGTGTAAATGTAAAATTACTTCAAAATAAAAAGTTTTTAAAATCTCAGGGGATTCTCAAGGCAAAAATGTTTGAAGATTATTGAGTTATGTGAGTCACGGTGTCCATAAGATAAAAGCACACCAGAGCAGCTCTTCCTGGTTCTGAGACCTGGAAAAAATTCTCCCTGGGGGCCCTCACCACTCACTGATATGATAAGGTCCCCAGTATCTTCCTGCAGGAAGCAGCAACAAGTAGGGCTCATTTTTTCTTTCTGTGGGCATGCAATGTGCACTATAAGTGTGCTTACATCTTCCTCAAGTGCATGTGCTTGATTTATTTTCTTTTAAAATAGCTTTTCCTGATTACAAGAGCAATATAAACTTCTTATAGAAATTTTAGAAAACAACAACTACAAAGAAGAAAACAAAAATGCCTGCAATTGCACACTGCAATGAGTATGTTGGGCAATTTCCTCTTAGTCTTTTCCCACACATATATACACGATTTGTGGGGTTTTTCTTTTAATAAAAATACCAATCATCCCGTTGTAATTGTAAACTACTTTTCTTTATAGTTACAAGACTATCTCTCCACATCATAACATTTTTCTCCAACATCATTTTAAAACAAGAGTTAAAGTTCCTTTGTTTGAATGGACCAAAACTGATATTACTGACGCGCCCCCCCCGCCCCCCCATTACTGGAACATGTGCTTCAAATAGCTCCTGACAGAGTCCTCCAGCTCGAACCCTCTTGGACTCCTCCAAGCATTTCAAATTGGCTTCTGCAGAGGACTGCTGACCTCTGTGCCACATGGCTGATTGTTACATGGCTGGAGTGTTCTCTATTGACTTTAGATTGTTGGAGCCTGTAGGCAAGAGGCAGGCCATTAATCTGTCCAGCACTTAGCATGCTGTTAGCCTTCATTGTTAGAGGCCAATGTGATTTGTAGACCAAACACTGGCCCTGGAGTCAGAAAACCTGGGTTTTAGTCCCTCCTCTGCCCTTTGCTTAGTTGTGTGACCTTGGGCAAACCAATTTATCTCTCTAAAGGAAGCCAGTGTGCCACAGGAGGCAGTGTGACCTGGCAGAAGAGACGCAGGCCCTAGAATCAGCTGGAACTGACTCAAAGTTCAGTGTTGCCACTTGGGTGCTGTGCAATTTGGGGCAAGCTTATCTTCTCTCAGCTTTCATGTTCTTATTTTTAATTGGGAGATAATATTAATGCCCATCTAACAGGCTTGTGAAATTCTCTGAAAGTTACTAGAATATTACTAAAAAATATTTGCTGAATCTGACTCATTTAAAGATAAGCAGAATTACCCAACATCAGAGTCTTCCAAAATCATCTATTCCAACTCCTTCACTTCACAGACAGCATAGTAAGGACAAGACAAGAAGAGGGCTTGTTTAAGTCCACACCCTGAGTTCTGTCTCTTGTATAAAGTCAGCAGATCTGTACCCTCATTAGGGTGCTACTCCTATCTCCAGATGAATTCCCCTTAAGCATCCCTTGGCTTGTAATAGACATTTAATAGATATTTTTCTTCATGTGAAGGAAGGGAAGGGAAGGACATGGAAGGAAAGGGAAGATAAAAAAAAAAGAGTCGTGACACTAAACTAAGGCTCACAGGTCAGATAAAAATGTTTGGCCATCCAGAAAGAATTTGGATGACAATATAATGGATCACACACTATGGTTCAGGAATTATTCTAAGTACTTTTCATAAATTAATGTACTTAATCCTCACAACAACTTTATAATGCTTATTTTACACCTGAGGAAACTGAGGCTTACAAAGGTTTCAAACTTGCCTAAGGTTATACAATGGGAGAGTTAGAATTCCAACTAGGTAGTCTGTCTAGGGTAGTGGTTAGCCAATTTGAGCATGCATTTGAATAATCTGGAGAGCTTGTTAAAACACAGATGACTGCGTCCCACAGTCAGAGTTTCTGATTCAGTAGGTCTGGATGGGGCCCAAGAATTTACATTTTAGTAAGTTCCCAGGTGATGTTGATGCTGCTGGTAGAGGGCTACACTTTGAACATCAATTGTATGTAGCCTGCACTCTTAACCACCTTATTACACTATCCAGGTCAGTCTCTTACAAAATCTTTCATTGACTCCCTCTTGACCTTCAAGAGAAAGCACAGATGCCTCTTTAAAACATGAAGTGCATTTCATGATTGGGCCTTATTTAACACTAGAGGCCTGGTGCATGAAATTCGTGCACTGGGGAGGGGGGCTGTCCCTCAGCCTGGCCTGAACCCTCTCCAATCTGGGAACCTTTGGGGGATGTCTGACTGCCAGTTTAGGCCTGATCCCAACAGTCGGACATCCCTCTCACAATCTGGGACTGCTGACTTCTAACCACTTGCCTGCTTGCCAGCCTGATCACCCCCTAACCACTCCCCTGCTGGCCTGATTGATGCCTAACTGCTCCCCTGCCAGCCCGATGGCCCCCAACTGCCCTCCCCTGCCGGCCCAATGGCCCCCAACTGCCATCCCCTGATGGCCCGATGGCCCCCAACTGCCCTTCCTTGCCAGCCTGGTTGCCTCCAACTGCCCTCCCTTGAAGGCCTGGTCACCCCCAACTGCCCTCCTCTGCCAGCCATCTTGTGGCAGCTATCTTGTGGTGGCCATCTTGTGATGATGTGGGGAAGCCATCTTGTGACGATGTGGGTCAGCCATCTTGTGATGATGTGATGGCATGCGGGTGTGAGGGCCACCCAGGCTTTTATTAGTATAGATTCTCATTTCATCTTCTTCTGGTACCCTCCATACCAGCATTCTCCAAAGTGATTTTTCCATATTCTAGAATGAACCAGAACCTCTCTCTTGCTTCTCTCTGCAATTGCTGTTCCAACACTTGATAAACTTCTTGTGCTTTAATATTAGAAATTTGGCTCAAGCTTTTTCTCCTTCCAGAGGTCTTACAGAATTCTACTTCCTAACTCCACCCCAAGCTGGACCGAGGGGCTTTATTGGGGCTCCCAGTTGTCTAGACTTTCCTCAGTCATAGCACTGCTCTCATATTATTATAATTTTCTTTACATTGGTTTCCCCTATAACCATGAGGAACCTTTTTTATTCATATCATTATTCCCAGTGCCTAATAAACATTTGTTGAATGAATGTATACGGTAATGGTTGAGAAACATCTCACAAACCAAAATAATAATGTTAAAAACTGGTTGTTGAAAATATGGAATCAGAAAAAGCAAACTGCCTCTTGCTCTGAGCCTACCTCAATGATATAGAATTTCTAGACCATTCTCTGTTCCATTGCTTGTCTCCATCCCCTATCTCCATTCAGTGCTAAAGACACTCTGCCCATACCAGTAGTCCTCAGGTTACCTTTCCTGTCCTTCTGCCTCAGTCTCTGATTGCCTCCAGATTGCCATTAAAGATTCTCCCTTGCCCTTAACCGGTTTGGCTCAGTGGATGGAGCATTGGCCTGCGGACTGAAGGGTCCCGGGTTCGATTCCAGTCAGGGGCATGTACCTTGGTTGCGGGCATATCCCCAGTGTGTGTGTGTGGGGGGGGGGGGTGCCAGAGGCAGCTGGTCGGTGTTTCTCTCTCATCAATGTTTCTGGCTCTCTATCCTTCTCCCTTCCTCTCTGTAAAAAAATCAATAAAATATTTTTAAAAAGATTCCCCCTTTGCTGTGGGGAGAGAACCTCACATAGGCATCCTTGTCTGTGGCAATACTGCAAGACTTAGTCAACTCCAGTTTTAAGGGGTGTGCTACCCTCCCCTCAAATGTAAGAATTATTGAAATAAAAAAAAGGACTCAGGGCATCTATCCTTGATGACATGAATTTCAACTCGCTCTCTATATTGTAGCATATTCTTTTTAGGGGAGTCTTTTCAGGCCTCTTAAAAGAGTGGAATAGGATCTTTTCTTTTTCCATATAAATCTTCCTGTTTTTCCTCTTTCTTACATGAAGGCAGATAATAAATGCTTGTTGGCCTTACTTATGATTTATAAATTCCTTGAATAGAGGTTGCTCAGCTCAGATCTAAGAAGCATAGGACAAGTTTAATATTAA
This sequence comes from Myotis daubentonii, assembly GCF_963259705.1. NCBI lineage: Eukaryota > Metazoa > Chordata > Mammalia > Chiroptera > Vespertilionidae > Myotis > Myotis daubentonii. Next base: position 26,842,942 of record NC_081861.1, on the reverse strand, counting down.
TAATTTGCTTCTCCCAATGACTGACTTCAAGTTTCATAAAAAAAAGTTTTGGGTCAGCCAAAGCAAACAGCAAGGGGAGTTATACTTTGCAAACTGTAACTAGCAGATAGGCCCAACCAGCTTTAGGAGAAGGTTCAAATAGAGTCACTTAACAAATAACAAAAATTACAAGTAGCACCAACAACAAACCCTGGGGAGGAGGAAGAGCCTGATTTTCAGACTTACCAAATCATAATATTCAAAATGTCCAGTTTTGAACAAGAAATTATGAGACCTGCAAAAAAATAACCCATAGCCAGGAAAAAAAAACAAAAAAAACCAAACAACCAATTGAAACTGTCCCTGCAGAAGCTCAGATGTTGGACTTTTTTAAACAAATATTTAAATCAGCTATTTCCAATATATTCAAAGAGAGCTAAAGAAAAACATGTATAAAGAACTAAAGAAAAGTATGAGAATGATATCTTGATAAATAGAGAACATCAACAAAGAGGTAAAAATTATTTTTTAAAAGAACCAAATAGAAATTCTGGAGTTGAAACGTACAAGTGATATGAAAATTTACTAGAGAAGTTCAGTAGCAGATTTAAACAGGCAGAAGAAAAAAATCAGCAAAGTTGAAAATATTGATATCCAATATGACAAACAGAAAGAAAAAAAAGTGAAGAAAAATGTGCATAGCCTCAGAGACCTATGGACCACTCTTAAGTATACCAACATACACCAAATGGGAGTCTCAGAGGGGAGAGAGAGAGAGAGAGAGAGAGAGAGAGAGAGAGAGAGAGAGAGAGATAATAGCCAAATCTTCCCAAACTTGGCGAAAAACATTAATTTACACATCCTTAAAGCTCAACTGGATTCAAGCAGAACAAACTAAAAGAGATCCACACCTAGATATATCATAAGTAAACTATTGAACGCCAAAGGCAAGGAGAGAATATTGAAAGCTGCAAGAGAGAAATGACTCATCATATGCAAACAGTCCTCAATAAAATTAACAGCTGATTTCTCATCAAACCAGGGAGGCAAGAAAGCAGTTGGATGAGATTAAAAGTTCGGAAAGGCAAAAACTGTCAGCTAAGAATTCTATATCTAGCAAAACTATCCTTAAAAATAAAAAAATATTATTCAGCCACAAAAAATAATGAAGTCTTGCCATTTGTCACAATATGGATGGTCCTTGGCAGCACAAAGCTAAGTGAAATATGTTAGAGAGAGAGAGACAAATACCATATGATCTCACTTAAATGTGGAATCTGAAAAAATAAAAACCAAGCTCATAGATAACAGAGAACAACAGATTGGTGGTTGCCATATTTGGGTCGGGGGTTGGAGGGGAAATGGGTGAAAGTAGTCAAAAGGTATAAATTTCCAGTTAAAAAATAAATAAGTCCTAGGGATGTAATGTACAGCATGGTGACTATAGTTAATACTACTGTATTGCATTTTTGAAAGTTGCTAAGAGCATAAATCTTATAAAGCCTTACCATAAGAAAAAAGTTTTTGTAATTATGTAGAGTGACATGTTAACTAGACTTATTGTGGTGATCATTTCATAATACATGCAAACCTCAGGGCGATATTGAAGATTTGGTTCCAGAACACTGCAATAAAGTAAATATCACAATAAAATGAGTCACACAAATTTTTTTTGTTTCCTAGTACATATAAAAGTCATGTTTACACAATATTATAGTCTAGTAAGTATGCAATAGCATTATGTCTAAAAACACAAATTATATACTTTAAATAGAAATACTTTTTTTATTTCTTTATTGATTAAGGTATTAATTAGAAATACTTTATTGATAAAAAATGCTGACCACCCGAGCCTGTTGGAAAAATGGCACCAATAGACTTGCTTGATGTAGGATAGCCACAAACCTTTGATTTATAAAAAATGCAATATCTATGAAGCACAATAAAATGAGATATGCCTACATATGCAAATATCAAATCATTATGTTGTACACCTGAAATTAATACCATGTTCTATGTCAATTATGCCTTAATTTAAAAAAAAAGAGGAAAAAATAAATAAATGGCAAAGGGAGTCCTTCAGGATTACATGAAAGGACACTAGACCAGCAGTCGCCAACCTTTCGGACCTCACGGACCACCAGTTGGTGACTGCTGCACTAGACAGTAATTCAAATCCACACAAAGAAATAGGGGCTTCCAGTAAATTTAATATTTTTAGGTAAATATTAAAGACTAGAAGCCCAGTGCACAAAATTCGTGCATAGGTAGGGTCCCTAGGCCTGGCCAGTGATCAGGGCGATCTCTGGGGTGACTGGCGGGGCAATTGGGGGTGCCCTGCTGGTACCCGCCTTGGCTGGCCTGGGGCCTGTGGGCTGGGAGTAGCTCCTGCCAATGCGTCTTCACCCTGGTGGTCAGTGCATGCCATAGCAACCGGTCATTCCACCAGTCGTTCCACCGTTCAGTTGATTTGCATATTAGGCTTTTATTATATAGGATATTAATTATTGTTGCTGAGCTGATGTGGCTCAGTGGTTGAGCATTGACCCATGAACCAGAAGTTTACTGGTTCAATTCCTAGTCAGTCACATGCCCGGGTTGTGGGCTCAATCCTCAGTAGGGGGTGTGCAGGAGGCAACCAATCAATGAGTCTCTCTCATCATTAATGTTTCTACCTCTCTCTCCCTCTCTCTTTCTCTGAAATCAATGAAAATATATTTTTAAAAAATATAGTAGCCCTAACCGGTTTGGCTCAGTGGATAGAGCGTCAGCCTGAGGACTCAAGGGTCCCAGGTTCGATTCCAGTCAAGGGCATGTACCTGGGTTGCGGGCACATCCCCAGTAGGGGACGTGCAGGAGGCAGCTGATCGATGTTTCTCTCTCATCGATGTTTCTAACTGTCTATGCCTATCCCTTCCTCTCTGTAAAAAAAAAAACAACAACAATAAAATATATTTAAATATATATATAGTAATTAATTTTAACTCTTTTTTTCCATTTGACTGAAAGACAGTTGTGTAAAGCAATAATTATGAGTCTATGTTGGGCACACATCTATATAAGTATATAATTATGATGTGCATTTTACAGATGAGGAACAGAGGCATGCTCAAACTGAGGAATGAGGAGGTAGTACACTTTGCCACAGTTAAGAGGCAGAGGCAAGAATTGAACATATGCCTGCCTGATTGCAGAGCCCATGAGTTTAATCCCCTTGTTATGGTGTGTAAAGAACCATGGGTCTCTCCATCTTGCTGCCAGATGGGACTCTTTGGAGGAAGCTCAAAACATCCCCCCAAAGAAGGTCCTTGAGAATAGCTCCTCCTTTATAGATTTATATTGTATTCCTCACATTGTCCCCAACTCGGGGCTAGGCATACAGCATCCTATATAATAAAGAGGGAATATGCAAATTGACCGTTAGTCCACCACAAAGATGGCGGCACCCACATCAGAGGCAGGGGGTTTCCATAACACAAGATGGCTGCATCCACAGTGGAGGCCGAGTTCCTGTAACAAGCCTAATGAACAATCAGCAGGGACCTGAGGCTGCGTGCCCCCACACCCCCCTGTGGGGCTTGACAGGGGACCTCAGGCTACTCTCCCTGCCCTGGTGCCAGGCTGGGGGACCTCAGGCTGTACCCCCCACCCAGTAGGGTTTGACGGGAGACCTCAGGCCATGCTCCCTCACCCAGGGCCAGGCCAGGGGACCTCAGACTGCTCCCCCCCACCTGGTGGGGCTTGACGGGGACCTCAGGATGCACCTCCTGCCCTGGCAAGGGCCAGGGGACCTGAGGTCATGCCTCCCACCCAGCAGGGCTTGACAGGGTACTTGAAGGTGTGACCCCCACCAGATAAGGCTTGATGGGGGACCTCAGGATGCACCCCCTGCCCCTGCACTGGACCAGGGGACCTGAGGCTGAACCCCCTGTCCAGTGGGGCTTGACAGGGGATCTCAGACCGTGCCCGTGGCCTGGCGGGACTTGATGGGGGATCTCAGGCCATGTCTCCCACCTGGCAGGGTGTGATGGGGGACCTCAAGGCATGCCCCCTGCCTGGCCCAGGCTGGGGGACCTCAGGCTGTGCCCCCTGCCCCCATGCTGGGACAGGGGGCTTGAGGCTGTGACCCTGCCTGGTGGGGCTTGACAAGGGTGGAACCAGCCAGGTCTGGGTCTATCCCAATGGGGGTGGGACCGGCCAGGTCTGGGTCTCACACAATTTCAAGGCACACATGAGTGGGCGGGGACTTGACTCTGGATCCCATGGTGTGCCTCAGACTCTGGCAGGAGGGATATTTTCATATACATTTCACTAATTTCCTTTTATCTCTGACACTTCTATTATAGTGAAAGGGCAAATAGCAATATTAAAATGTTTCCTCAGGGCCTTCGGGGTCAGGCTAAATGGGCTCACCTAACTAGGCAGCCTCTGCTACCGTTTAAGCAGTTCCAGGAGACTGGCTCATCCTCAGAAGCCTAGCATTTTTAAGGGGAGAGCTGCTGTAACTGGGAGCCAGGCCTCACCCCACCCAGGTTGCCCTCAGATAACACCTGGGACCCTACAGACACCCCTGCTAGGGACCTGCTACCTCGGCTGTGGTCCCATGGTCAACGAGTCTCCAGCCACCCTGGGCATCGGCTCCTGTGAGTTCTGAAGCGTTCTCCCCTCTGACTGGCCCAACGCTTTAGCCCAGGGCACTACAACCACGCAAGCAGCAGATACGTGAGCAGCCCACTCCTGTCCAAGAAGCAGCAGCCCCACAAGCAGCCTGCCCCAGGCCTAAGAGCAGAAGCCTCACGTGGACTGCCCCTGTCCAAGGAGCAGCAGCTGTCAGCTGTGTGAGCAGCCTGCTCCCTTGTCGGAGGAGCAGCAGCCACACGAGCAGCCTGCCCACAGTTGAGGAGTGGCAGCCCCAAGCAGCCCACCCCCATCTGAGGAGCAGCAGCTGTGCAGCCCACACTCTCCTCCTGTCTGAGGAGCAGTAAGTGTGCAAGAAACCTGCCCCCATCCAAGGAGCAGCAGCTGCACGAGCAGCCTTCCCCCATATGAGGAGCAGCAGCAGTGTGAACAGCCCATACCCATACAAGGAACAGCATTGCCATGAGCAGCCCGCTCCCATTCAAGGAGCAGTAGCTGCCTGAGCAGCCTCTCCCAGTCTGAGTAGCAGCAGTCACATGAGCAGACCACCCACATCTGAGGAGCAGCAGCCCTGCACAGTCCACACCGGTCCAATGAGCAGCAGACACACGCAGTCTGCACCTGTCCAACAAGCAGAAGCTAGGTGAGTGGCCTGTCCCCATCCAAGGAGCAGCAGACACACGTGCAGCTCGCTCCTGCCCAAAGAGAAGCAGCCATGCAAGCAGCCCATCCCCCATCCGAGGAGCAGCAGCCACACGAGCAGACAGCCCCCGTACAAGGAGCAGCAGCTGCATGTGCAGCTCACTCTGGCCCAAGGAGCAGTAGCCGCCCGAGCAGCTCTCCCCTATCCAAGGAGTAGCAGCCACACGAACAGACAGACTGACAACATCTGAGGAGCGGCAGCCCTGCGCAGCCCACACTGGTCCAAGGAGCAGCAGCCACACACAGTCTGCACCTGTGCAATGAGCAGCAGCTGGGTGAGCATCCCACCCCCATGTGAGGAGCAGCAGCCACACGTGCAGCTCACTTCCACCCAAGGAGCAGCAGCCATGCAAGCAGCCCGTCCCCCATCTGAGGAGCAGCAGCTGTGTGAGCAGCCCACACCCGTACGAGGAGTAGTAGCCCTGTAAGCAACCTGCCACTGTCCAAAGAATGGCAGCCTCACGAGCAGCCCGCCCCATCTGAGGAGCAGCAGCAGTGTGCAGCCAGCCCCGATACAAGGAGCAGCAGCCACGTGAGCAGTCTGCGCCCATCCAAGGAGCAGAAGTCACGTGAACAGCCCGCTCCTGTCCAAGGAGTAGCAGCCATGCTCAGCCCACCCACACCTGAAGAGCAGCAGCCTCATGATCAGCCCACCCCTGTTCAAGGAACAGTAGTGGTGCAAGCAGCCTCACCTACCAGCCAGAGGAGACACCACTGCTGCGAACAGCACCCACCAGAGGAGTCGCTGCCAACTGAGGAGCAGCCACTACTGTGGCCACTTGAGGAGCAACTACAGCCTGAGGAACCACTACCATCCAAGGAGCAGCCGCTGCACGACTCGACATCTAGATCAGTTGGTGAGACCAAAAATGGGTAGACAAAGAAACCCCCAAAGGAAAGAAAAGAGGAAATCACCAGAAAGATGGCTAACTGAAACAGAGGCATGCAATATGTCAGAAAAAGAATTCAGAATAAGGGTCCTAGAGTGCATAAATCGGTTGGAGGAAAAAATCAACAACCTATGTAAGAATCAAGAAAAAATAAAGAGTGATATAGCTGCAATAAAAAACACCATGGAAAGTTTCAACAGTAGACTAGGAGAAGCGGAGGACCGAATTAGCGAATTAGAAGACAGGGAAGCAAAACACACCAAAACTGAACTTCAATTGGAAAAAAAATTAAAAGAAAGGAGGAGTGCCTAAGGGAGCTATGGGACAACATACAAATAATAGGGGAGCCAGAACAACAGGAAGAGGAACAAGGATTAGAAAACCTATTTGAAGAAATAATGTCAGAAAACTTCCCTGAGGTGGGGAAGAAAAAAGTCACACAAGCACAGAGAGTCCCAAGCAAGATGAACATGAAAAGGAGTTACTTCACTGATACTGCTCCTAAGTCATTGGAAACTAAAGAGAAAATAAATAAATGGGACTACATCTAAATAAAAAGCTTCTGCACAGCAAAAGAAACCATCAACAAAACAACAAGAAATCCCACTGCATGGGAGAACATATTTGCCAATGTTATCACCGATAAGGGTTTAATCTCCAACATTTTTTTAAAATATATTTTATTGATTTTTTACAGAGAGGAAGGGAGAGAGATAGAGAGTTAGAAACATCGATGAGAGAGAAACATCGATCAGCTGCCTCCTGCACATCCCTACTGGGGATGTGCCTGCAACCCAGGTACATGACATTGACCGGAATCGAACCTGGGACCCTTCAGTCCGCAAGCCGACGCTCTATCCACTGAGCCAAACCGGTTTCAGCAATCTCCAACATTTATAGGGAACTCATACAACTTAACAAAAGGAAGAGTAAACAATCCAATAAAAAAAATGGGCAAAGGACCTAAATAGACACTTTTCAAAAGAGGACATTCACAAAGCCAAGAGACATATGAAAACATGCTCAAAGTCACTAATCATCTGAGAGATGCAAATCAAAACAACAATGAGGTATCATCTCACACCTGTCAGAATGGTTATCATCAACAAATCAACAAACGACAAATGCTGGAGAGGATGTGGAGAAAAAGGAACACTCGTGCACTGCTGGTGGGAATGCAGACTGGTGCAGCCACTATGGAAGACAGTATGGAGTTTCCTCAAAAAGATAAAAATGGAACTACCATTTGACCCAGTGATCCCACTTCTAGGAATATATCCCAAGAAAACACAAACACCAATCAGAAAGGATATATGCATCCCTATGTTCATAGCAGCACAATTTACCATAGCAAAGATCTGGAAACAGCCTAAGTGCCCATCAGCAGATGAATGTATTAGAAAACTGTGGTACATCTACACACTGGAATACTATGCTGCTGTAAAAAGAAGGCATTCTTACCATTTGCAACAGCATGGATGGAACTGGAGAGCATTATGCTAAGTGAAATAAGCCAGTCAATGAAAGAAAAATACCACATGATCTCACTCATTTATGGATAATAAAGAACATTATAAACTAATGAACAAAAATAAATACAGAGGAGAGAAGCTAAGATGGCGGCATAGGTAAACACCGGGAAATTGCTGCCTCCCACAACAACTTCAAAAATACAACGAAAAGACAAAATGGACATCATCCAGAACTACAGGAAGGCTGGCTGAGTGTAAATTCTACAACAAGAAGAAAAGAGAAAAGCACACCGAGACTCAGAGGAGCTGAGGAAGTAAAGTGCAAAGGTACGGAGGCTCGAGCGCGTGCGCGGAAAGGGGCTGGTACCTGAGGATGCAGCTGTCTTTTTGAATCAGGAGGGAGTCACAAGCTCCCGACTGCTCTGAACTCCGGTTCCGGGAAGTCTCTGGGGACCCAGGACTCATACGGGGAGAAACTGGACTGTCTGGCAGCAGGCAGAACTCTGAACTTGAGGGCGGCTTTCCCTCAGAGGAGCTTGCAGCAATTATCGGGACACTGAGACGCGCGGCCCCTTAGGGCAGGGCTGAGGACCAGCCATAGCTGCTTGCTCCGCCCTTTGATTCTCTGAGACCCCGCCCCACCCAGGCTGCGGCAGAGGCTTTTGCATATGAATGCCCTGGCCCTTTGCAACCTGAAAATTACCTAACAAATTGCAGCTGGGCCAGACAGACCCAGAACTTCCAAGAGAAGGCGCAAGGCCCCACAGCAGCTTGCATTGCTTCACAGCTGGGCCTCATCAGCGCACCTCCAAACTCCAAAAAAGGAAGGGGAATCTGCAGTTCTCTTAGTAGCTCCTGCTGGGTAACCTCAGGCAGAGGCTAAATTAGCACCTCCTTAGATCCAAGAGCCAGTGTACCCAGTGGTCAGAGGGGGACCATCCAGATTACAACTCCTCAGATCCATAAGGGACACACTCAGGGTGCAGACTCAGTGAGCACCAAAGCCCCACTGAAGCAAGTCTTGCGCCAGAAGGGTGTCTTCAGCACAGAAGTTCTCCCACTGCAGACACAGCTGATTCTCACTGCCAATTGGCCTGGAGGTCAATTCCTCCCTGTGATCCTACAACAATCAAGGCATAACTACAACAAGACTGTGCACAAAGCCCACAAGGGGGTGCACCAAGAGTGTCCACCTCAGGTAACTGGGGAGGCTGAGCCACTGGGCCCTACAGGACACCTAGCACACAAAACCACTCTACCAACACAAGGAAGCATAAAAAATGCGGAGACAAAGAAACAGGTCACAAATGACAGAAATGGAGGAAAGCAAACGACTGGATATAGAGTTCAAAACCACGTTTATAAGGTTTTTCAAGAATTTTATGGAAACCGCCAATAAATTTATTGAGACCCTGGAGGATATGAAAAAGACCAACTAGAAATTAAGCATACACTGACTGAAATAAAGAATAATATACAGACTCCCAACAGCAGACAAGAGGATCCCAAGAATCAAGTCAAAGATTTGAAATACGAAGAAACAAAAAATACCCAACCGAAAAAGAAAAAAGCAAAAAGATTCCAAAAATATGAAGATAGTGTAAGGAGCCTCTGGGACAACTTCAAGCATACCAACATCCGAATTATAGGGGTACCAGAAGAAGAGAGAGGGCAAGATATTGAAAACCTATTTGAAGAAATCATGACAGAAAACTTCCCCTACCTGGTGAAAGAAATAGACTTACAAGTCTAGGAAGTGCAGAGAACCGCAAACAAAAGGAACCCAAAGAGGACCACACCAAGACACATCATAATTAAAATGCCAAGACCAAAAGACAAAGAGAGAATCTTAAAAGCAGCAAGAGAAAGACAGTCAGTTACCTACAAGGGAGTACCCATACGACTGTCAGCTGATTTCTCAACAGAACCATGCAGGCCAGAAGAGAGTGACAAGAAATATTCAAAGTGATGAATAGCAAGAACCTACAACCAAGATTACTTTATCCAGCAAAGCTATCATTCAGAATAGAAGGTCAGATAAACAGCTTCACAGATAAGAAAAAGCTAAAGGAGTTCATCAGCACCAAACCAGCACTATATGAAATGCTGAAAGGTATTCTTTAAGAAGAGGAAGAAGAAAAGGATATATGCACCCCTATGTTCATAGCAGCACAATTCACCATAGCTAAGATTTGGAAACAGCCTAAGTGCCCATCAGCAGATGAGTGGATTAGAAAACTGTGGTACATATACACAATTGAATACTATGCTGTGGTAAAAAAAAAAAAAAGGAACTCTTGCCTTTTGCAACAGCATGGATGGAACTGGAGAGCATTATGCTAAGTGAAATAAGCCAGTCAGAGAAAGATAAATACCACATGATCTCACTCATTTGTGGATTATAGAGAACAACATAGACTGATGAAAAGGTACAGACCCAAAACTGAGAAACAGCAATCAGGCTATCAATCCCCAGAAGGAAAGTAGGGGAGGGCGGGGGGTAAGGGGAAGAGATCAACAGAAGGACTTGTATACATGTATATAAGCCAAACCAATGGACATGGACAACGGGGGAATGGGAGCATGAGTTTGTGTGTGGGGGGGAGGTTGGGGGTTAATGGGGGGGATGAGGACACATTTGTAATGCCTTAACTAATAAAAAAAAATTAAAAAAAAAGAAGAAGAAGAGGAAGAAGAAAAAGGAACTCTTACCATTTGCCACAGCATGGATGGAACTGGAGAGCGGATAAATACCACATGATCTCACTCATTTGTGGAATATAATGAACAACATAAACTGATGAACAAGGACTGATCCAGAGATGGAGAGGCACTGATTGGACTGTCAGGCCTTGGAGGGAAGGTAGGGGAGGGTGGGGGTAAGGGGGAAAGATCAACCAAAGAACTTATATACAAGCATATAGGCCTAACCAATGGACACGGACAATGGTGGGGGGGAGGGCATGAGCGCGGGGGGGGTAGGGGGCAACGTGGGGATAAGGACACATATGTAATATCTTAATCAATAAAAAATATATTTTAAAAAATCAATAAAATATATTTTAAAAAAATAGATACAGAGGAAGAGTAGCATCGAACAGACTGTCAAACTATAGCGGGAAGGCCAGAGAAGATTGGGGAGCCAGAGTGGGGGGTAAGAGATCAACCGAAGGACTTGTACACATGCATATAAGCATAACCAATGGACATGGGACACTGGGGGGTGGGGGAGGTGGGGGAATGTCAAGGGGGAAAAAAGGAGACATATGTAATACTCTTTGTAATACTTTAAGCAATAAAAATAAATAAAAATAAAACAAAATATTAAATAAATAAATAAATAAATAAATAAATAAATAAATAAAATGTTTTCTCTAATTAATCCCCTTTTAATGTGCATGGATGTCGTGCACCGTACCACTAGTATACTTAATAATTTCAGGTGAATTGAGTTCCTCCTGAGTGAGCTTTATAGTTCAGGGACCTAAGGAAAAGGACGCGTTAGGAAAGAAATGGCAAGACATCATTCATTAAGTGCTTCCCATTGTGCCAGGTACCATGCTAAAAGTTTATATATATTCAAGTTAATATATATTCAAATTACCTAGTTTCACCCACATAAGAACCCTATGAAATAGGTTTTATAACTATCTTGTTTTATTTATAGAATGAGAAAATCAAGGCATTAAGCATTTAAGTAACTTATGCCAAGGTCTCACAGCTGGTAAGTGGCAGAGCCAGAATGTGACCTCAGGCAGTCTGGCTCCAAAACCCAATGTCCTTTCCACTCTACCATGTGAGGAGTGTCTGAGATTTTTCCAGCTCTAGATCGTAGTTCCCAAATGAGGAGCTGACATTCAGAGAACGTAGTATGATTTCAGAAGTGCCTGAAAAGTGTCCTCTCTCAATTTTCCTTTATTAACCTTTCAAGTTGCTGGCCTATGCTTGAAATTTCAGTTACAGATTTATTCCTTTGGCTTAAGTGTCCTATGTCCTGAAACCAAGGTCTAGGAAAGAGCATATAAGCTGTTATAATATTTTTTCCAGAGAGATGATCTTATTGTACATATAGACAGCCAACATAAGATGCAATCATATCCAGAAAAGGAAGAGAACATGAGTGCACAAGGGCTTGAGGGCTCCATGGAAGAGAAAGGAACAAGGTAGAGGCCTGCAACAGACAGATGTCACTGTTTTGGAGAAGACTAGCCCTTATCAAATGACAGTCATTACTCTGGAAACATACTCATAGACAGCACTGCGTTTCTGAAAAGGAAAGTCTTTCATGTTAGAGCCTTTGGAGCAAGGTTCTTCAGGAGAAGTGCTACTGAAAACCCCAGAGTTGTTTATCTTGGAATTCCTTTACTTAGCTCTGAAATATTACTCACCACAAATTTCTCTGATTGTCCATACTGTTACTGTGAAACAATTCTTATCTGTAAATCAAGAGGAAGGGAACTGAGGAGCAGGAAGTGGGGAAAAGGGTTGAGTAGCCTGTGCTTTTCCAGCCAGCTGAAGGGACTGCCATAGGGGAAATGTTCTTGTCTTGGCTTAGCTCTGCCCTTGATTTCTGTATGACCTTGAGCAAGTCATTCTGGCTAGTTGCTCCCATCTCCACCAGACTTTATTTGTCTTCTATACGCTGATGGCTTTAGTATACTTTTATACTAAACCTCCCTGTTGAGATAGAGCTATTGTCCTCAGTGGGCTCAGGTCCCTTCCAGAGGAAACAAACAAAAAGAAATATCAAGTAACTTTGCACATCTGTCTATGATACAATGAAAATCCCCTGTCTCCAAAACCTGTGCTTTATGAACACCATGTTTTCAATCAAGTGCCAGCATTTCAGAGCTATGCAACCTGATTAATGTGCCTGAGCCTCAGTTTCCTAGTCTAAAAATTGGGGATATAATCGTACCTGACTTACACATATTAAACACAGTGCCTGGCACATATTAAGTGCTTCATATGTGCTATTAAATGTGATTAAATGCCTGGGCAGTGTGGTTCAGGGGTTGAGTATTGACCCATGTACTGGAGGTCATTCTGGTTAGGGCACACGCCCAGGTTGCAGTCCTGAATCCCAGCAGAAGGCATGAAAGAGGCAGCCAATCAATGTTGAAGAATTGATGTTTCTGTCTCTCCCTCTCTCTTCCTCTCTCTTTAACATCTAAAGGGAAAAAAAAGTGATTAAATGAGAAACGGTTGGATTTAATACCCCAATTTATGTTTTGATGTCAATAAGAAATTGGGTCATTTCTCTATTTTTGAGATATCTAAATAAAATGAAAGCCGATTCAAGCTTTAGAAACCCGGGTAAAGCCTTCAGTCTTCTCATTTAGACTATAAGCTACCCTAGAAGACTGTGCTTAAACTTGCAAAGGCATGTGTGATCTTTCTTCTTTTTATTGTTTAAAGTATTACATATGTCTCCTTTTTCCCTGATTGACCCCTCCCCAGCCACTCCCAGCCCCCAGGACAAGCCCTCACCGCCCCAGTGTCAATGTCCATTGGTTATGCTAATATGCATTCAAACAAATCCTTTGATTGATCTCTCCCCCCTGCCACTCCCCTGCCTTACCTCTGAGGTTGGAAGGTCTGTTGGATGCTTCTCTGTCTCTGTTTCTATTTTTGTTCATCAGTTTATGTTGTTCATTATACTCCACAAATGAGTGAGATCATGTGATATTTATCTTCGACTGGCTTATTTCGCTTAGCATAATGCTCTCCAGGTCCATCCATGCTGTTGCAAATGGTGTTCCTCCTTTTTTACAGCAACATAGTATTCCATCATGTAGATATACCACAGTTTTTAATCCACTCATCTGCTGATGGGCACTAAGGCTGTTTCCAGATCTTCACTATGGTAAATAGTGCTGCTATGAACATAGGGGTGCATATATCCTTTCTGATTGGTGTTTCTGTTTTCTTGGGATATATTCCTAGAAGTGGGATCACTGGGTCAAATGGGAGATTCATTTTTAACTTTTTGAGGAAATTCCATACTGTTTTCCACAGTGGCTCCACCAGTCTGCATTCCCACCAGCAGTGCATGAGGGTTCCTTTTTCTCCACATCCTCACCAGCATTTGTCCTTTGTTAATTTATTGATGACAGCCATTCTGACAGGTGTGAGATGGTACCTAATTGTTGTTTTAATTTGCATCTTTTAGATGATTAGTGATTTTGAACATGTCTTCATATATGTCTCTTGGCCTTCTGTATGTCCTCTTTTAAAAAGTGTCTATTTAAGTCCTTTGCCCATTTTTTTATTAGATTGTTTATTCTTCCTTTTGTTAAGTTGTATGAGTTCCCTGTAAATGTTGGAGATTAAACCCTTATCAGAGATAGCATTGGCAAATATGTTCTCATTGATCCCACTTCTAGGAATATGTTCATGGAGTGGGCTTTCTTGTTGTTTGATTGGTGGTTTCTTTTGCTGTGCAGAAGCTTTTTATTTAGATGCAGACCCTCTTGTTTATTTTCTCCTTTGTTTCCATTGTCCTAGGAGCTATATCAGTAAAGATATTGCTACGACATATGTCTGATATTTTGCTGCCTATGGAGTCTTCTAAGATTTTTTTGGTTTCCCGTCTTACATTTATGTCCTTTGTCCATTTTGAGTTTATTTTGTGTATGGTATAAGTTGGTGATCTAGTTTCATTTTTTTGCATGTATCTGTCCAATTTTCCCAACTCCATTTATTGAAGAAACTGTCTTGACTCCATTGTATGCTCTTGCCTCCTTTATCAAATATTAATTGAGCATAATGGCTTGGGTCAGTTTCTGGGTTCTCTGTTCTGTTTCATTAGTCTATATGTCTGTTTTGTGCCAGTACCAAGAAGTTTTGAGAAAAGTGGCTTTGTAATATATCTTGATATCTGGTATTGTGATCCCTCCAACTTTGTTCTTCTTTCTCAGGATTGCTGCAGCTATTCGGGGTCTTTTTTATTCCATAAGAATTTTTGGAGAGTTTGTTCTAGGTCTGTGAAATATGCCAATGGTATTTTAATGGGAATTGCATTGAATCTATAGATTGCTTTGGGTAGTATGGATATTTTAATGATGTTGATTCTACCAATCCATGAACATAGCATATTCTTCCATTTGTTTATGTCTTCCTCTATATCTTTTTTTCAATATCCTGTAGTTTTCCTGTCCTGTAGAGTACAGATCTTTTACCTCCTTAGTTAAGTTTATTCCTAGGTATCTTAATTTTTTTTGTTGTTATTGCAATGGTAAATGGGATTCTTTTATTAAGTTTCTTTTTCTGTGAGTTCATTATTGGTGTATAAAAAGGGCACAGATTTCTGGGTGTTAATTTTGTATCCTGCTACATTGCTGAATTCATTTACTAAGTCTAGAGAGACAAAATGGCAGCAGAATAGGCAGACATGTCCTAAGCCTTGTCCCAGAGCAGATAGAAGTAGAAACTAAACCAAATAACATCCACCCCAAATTGGCGAAGTAGACACATCTGGTGAGATAATAATTTATTAAGTCTAGTAGTTTTTTGATGGAGTCTTTAGGATTTTCTATGTACAGTATCATGTCATCTGTGAATAATGACAGTTTTACTTCTTCTTTTCCAATTTGGATACCTTTTAATTCTTCTTCTTGTCTGATCACTATGGCTAGCACTTCCAGTACTATGTCCAACATGAGTGGTGAAAGTGAGACTCCCTGTCTTGTTCCTGTTCTTAGGGGAAATGGTTTTAGTTTTTGCCCAATGAGTATGATGTTGGCTGTAGGTTTGTCATATAAGGCTTTTATTATGTTGAGGTATGATCCTTCTATTCCCACTCTGTTGAGAGTTTTACCAAGAAAGGGTGTTGGATTTCGTCAAATGCTTTTTTCTGCATCTATTGATATGATTATGTGATTTTTGTCTCTCAATTTACTTATGTGATATGTCAAATTTATTGATTTGTGAATATTGTACCATCCTGGCATCCCTGGAATAAATCCCACTTGGTCATGGTGTATAATCTTTCTAATGTAATGGTGGATCTGATTTGCTAGAATTTTGTTGAGGATTTTAGCATCTATATTCATCTATATTCATATTGGCCTGTAGTTCTCTTTCTTTGTGGTGTCTTTATCGGGTTTTGGAATTAGTGTAATGCTGGCTTCATAGAAAGAGCTTGGAAGTGTGCCTTCCTCTTGAATTTTTTGGAATAGTCTGAGGAGGGTTGGTTTTAGTTCTTCTTTGAATGTTTGGTAGAACTCCCTTGTAAAGCCATCCGGACCAGGGCTTTTGTTTAATAGAAGATTTTTTATTACTTTTTCAATTTCATCAGTAGTTATTGGCTTATTCAGGTTTTTTTTATTCTTCCTGATTGAGTTTTGGAAGCTTGTCTTTTTTCTAAAAATATGTCCATTTCGTCTAGTTTGTCCAGTTTGTTGGAGTAGAGTTGCTTGCAGTATTTTTTTTTTTACAATCCTTTGTATATCTGTGGGGTTTGTTGTTACTTCACCTCTTTCATTTCTGATTTTGTTTATTTGGTTCCTCTCTCTTTGTTTCTTGTTGAGCCCGACTAGAGGTTCATCAATCTTGCTTATGCTTTCGAAGAACTAGGTCTTGGTTTTATTGATCTTTTGTATTGTGTTTTTTGTTTTTATTTTTTTGTCTCTATGTTGTTTATTTCCACTCTGGTCTTTATTATTTTGTTCCTTCTACTTACTCTGGGATTCTCTCTCTCTCTCTCTCTCTCTCTCTCTCTCTCTCTCTCTCTCTTTTTTAACCATTTTTAACATTTTAATGTACCCTTCCCACATTTTTTAAATTTTCCCTTAAAAATTAATTAAAAAGGAATTTTACTGTTTTATTTCTAGTCTCTATTTTTCTGATTACAAAAGTAATTATATTTATTTTACAATATTCAAACATTATCACAACCTATAATGTAGAAAAACAGTCTCTCTAGGAAAAAAAAAACAAAAACAAAACAAAAAAAGCAGTCTCCTATAATCCCATGCTTCAGAAATAACTATTATGGTAACAGTTTCCTATCCATGTTTCTCGTAGACTTGGATTATTTATATTTTTAGGTATGTTTCATAGTTCCTTCTAACCAGACTTCCTAGCTACTTCTTCTAAATGGTAATGATTTAAAGTTGAGTTTAAGTTCTGTCCTACTCTCATTCCTACCTGCCCTCACTCCTGCTTGTGCCCTAATAGCCAGCAGTCTTGACTAAAAGTTCTTTGAACAGTTTTTATATTCTTGGTCCCAATGACTTTTATAGTTACTTAATTTTATTTTTTTTAATCCTCACCTGAGGATATCTTTTTAAATCTTTATTGTTCAGATGATTAGAGTTGTTCCTCTTTTTTTCCTCCATAGCTCCCCTCCACCCAGTTCCCACTCCACCCGCTGCCCTTACCTGCCCCCCCAATGTCCTCATCCATAGGTGTACGATTTTTGTCCAGTCTCTTCCCACACCCCCACACCACTTTCCCCCTGAGAATTGTCAGTCCACTCCCTTTCTATGCCCCTGATTCTATTATACTCACCAATTTATTCTGTTCATCAGATTTTTTATTTACTTGATTTTTAGATTCACTTGTTGATAGATATGTATTTGTTGTTCATAATTCTTATCTTTACCTTTTTCTTCTTCTTCCTCTTAAAGAATACCTTTCAGCATTTCATATAATACTGGTTTGGTAGTGATGAACTCCTTTAGCTTTTTCTTATCTGTGAAGCTCTTTATCTGACCTTCTATTCTGAATGATAGCTTTGCTGGATAAAGTAATCTTGGTTGTAGGTTCTTGCTATTCATCACTTTGAATATTTCTTGTCACTCTCTTCTGGCCTGCACGGTTTCTGTTGAGAAATCAGCTGACAGTTGTATGGGTACTCCCTTGTAGGTAACTGACTTTCTTTCTCTTGCTGCTTTTAAGATTCTCTCTTTGTCTTTTGCTCTTGGCATTTTAATTATGATGTGTCTTGGTGTGGTCCTCTTTGGATTCCTTTTGTTTGGGGTTCTCCGCACTTCCTGGACTTGTACATATATTTCTTTCACCAGGTAGGGGAAGTTTTCTGTCATTATTTCTTCAAATAGGTTTTTAATATCTTGCTCTCTCTCTTCTGGCACCCCCATAATTCGGATGTTGGTACGCTTGAAGTTGTCCCAGAGGCTCCTTACACTATCTTCATATTTTTGGATTATTTTTGCTTTTCTGGTTGGGTGTTTTTTTACTTCTTCGTACTTCAAATCCTTGACTTGATTCTTGCAATCCTCTTGTCTGCTGTTGGATCTCTGTATAATATTCTTTATTTCAGTCAGTGTATGCTTAATTTCTAGTTGGTCCTTTTTCATATCCTTGAGGGTCTCACTAGACTTATTGAGGATCTTACTAAATTTATCGGCCGTTTCTAGAAAATTCTTGAAAAACCTTATAACCATGGTTTTGCACTCTATATCCAATAGTTTGCTTTCCTCCATTTCTGTCATTTGTGACCTGTTTCTTTGTCTCTGCATTTTGGCTGCCTCCCTGTGTTGATAGGGTGGCTTTGTGTGCTAGGTGTCCTGTAGGGCCCAATGGCTCAGCCTCCCCAATTACCTGAGGTGGACACTCTTGGTGCACCCCTTTGTGGGCTTTGTGCACAGTCTTGCTGTAGTTAAGCCTTAATTGTAGTTGGTATCACTGGGAGGAATTGACCTCCAAGCCAATTGGTTGTGAGAATCAGCTATGTCTATGGTGGGATAACTTCTGTGCTGGAGACACTCTTATGGGGCAAGACTTGCTTCAGTGGGGCTTTGGTGCTCACTGAGTCTGCCCCCTGAGTGTGTCCCTTATGGATCTGAGGAGTTTTAATCTGGATGGTCCCATTCTGACCACTGGGTACAATGGCACTTGGATCTCTAAGGAGGTGCTAATTTAGCCTCTGCCTGTGGCTAACCAGCAGGAGCTTCAGAGAGATCTGTAGATTCCTCTTCTTTGTTTGGAGTTTGGAGGTTCCTAGATGAGGCCCAGCTGTGAAGCAATGCAAGCTGCTATGGGGCCTTGGGCCTTCCTTTTGATGTTCTGGGTCTCTCTGACCCAGCTGCAGTTTGTTAGGTAATTTTAGATCTCAAAGGGCCAGGTCATTCTTATGCAAAAGCCTCTGCACACAGCTTGGGTGGGGCGGGGTCTCAGGGAATCAACAGGGTGGAGCAAACAACTATGGCTGATCCTCAATCCTGCCCTAAGAGGTCCTGGGTCTCAGTGTCCTACAGTAATCGCTGCAAGCACCTCTGAAAGAAAGCCGCCCTTGAGTTCTGCCTGATGCCAGACAGTCCAGTTTGTCCCTGTATGAGTCTGTTTCCCCAGAGACTCACCCAGAACTAGAGTCAGGGCCATTGGGAGCTTGTGTCTCCCTCCAGATTGAAAAAGACAACCGCATTCTCAGTTGCTAGCCCTTTCCACATGCGTCTCCGTACCTTTGCACTTTACTTCCGCACCTCCTCTGAGTCTCAGCGTGCTTTTCTCTTTCCTTCTAGTTATAGAATTTCCACTCAGCCAGTCTTCCTGTGGTTCTGGATGATGTCCGTTTTGTCTTTTATTTGTATTTTTGAAGTGGTTGTGTGAGGCAACAATTTCACGTGTTTACCTATGCCGCCATCTTGGTTTCTCCTACTCTGGGATTTTCTTGTTGCTCTCTTTCTAATTCTTTAGAAAGAGTTAGATAATTTTTTTAGCATTTTTTCTTGTGTGTGTGTGTGTGTGTTTTTTTATGTAGGTCTGTAGAGCTATGAACTTCCCTCTCAGTACTGCTTTCTCTGTGTCCCATAGATTTTGGATTGTTGTGTTTTCATTGTCATTTATTACCAGGATGCTTTTTATTTCTTCTTTGACCTCTTTGGTAACCCAATCATTGTTTAATAACATGCTATTTAGCCTCCAAGTGTTTGATGTTTTTCATTGTTTTTATTGTAGCTGATTTCTACTTTTATGCCATTGTGATCTGAGAAGATGCTTGATATGAATTCTATCTTCTTGAATTTGAAGAGACTTTGCCTGTGTCCCAATATGTGGTCTATCTTTGAAAATGTCCCATGTGCACTTGAGAAGAATGTATATTCTGTAGCTTTGGGGTGAAATGTTCTGAGGATGTCAATTTATTCCATCTGACCTAGTGAGACATTTAGGATTGATGTTTCTTTGCTGATTTTTTTGTTTAGAGGATTTATCCAGTGGTGTCAAATGTGTGATATTTTATAAATGCTCTCTACCATGCTGCCAGGGTGGAGAAGACAGATTGGCGTCATCTGACCAGAGTCCCACTGTGATATATTTGGTGAGATCTGGGGCTTTGGGAAGCAGCCCCCCCCCTCCAACACACACACACACACACACACACACACACACACACACACACACACACATTTTCCTCATTACTTCTTCCTAGTGCCTGAAATGCCCACAGTGTCTTCTGAGAAGACACAGTCCAGAAATATCTACCTTATCAGTTCTCATTCCAGAACTATGGCCTCCAACCATGGAGGCTTTTGGTTTTCTGCATACTCCTGTTAATATGCAAGTATGCCTGTTATGCCCCAGGCTCTTACCAACTAACTCCCAACTCCAGTTAATTCTTTAGCAAGTCCTAAAAGAGTGGGGCACAGAATGATGATATGAGCTAGGGAGCTGACTGTACTGGCAGCTAGAAGGCAAGTGGTGCAGAAGAAAGTGGGGGCCTGGGGGCTTGGGGCCAAAGCTTCTGACCCAACCTCACTGCACTCAGCCTTTGTATCCCTCCCTCGGTCTTTCTAAAACTCCAGATAGAAACTAAATCCAATGTTTGAGGAGCCCAATATTGGACCATCAAGTCATACCAATTTGGGCTAATGGATGCAGAGGAGGATAGTCTACGGACCATTTTTCAAAGGGATACAGTTTTATGACTGCCCAACCAGCACAGTAGCATGGAACTAATAGCTAACCAAGGGCTGCCAAGTTCCAGGCCTGCCAGATCTCTTTAAATGACAAGATAAGAATCATTTATAATTAGCACATTTGGTCTGTAAATGGGATTTACTAAACTCCCAGCCAACAGTTTGTTCCCATGATTGTGATGAGCATGTACCCACAATGCTTATTCCATTTTAACAGGATCTCAAATAAAACCAAAGATTTATGAAGCCCAGCCCCAAGCAGATGCTCTCAATGCTGAGAAAGGGCAATCCAAAGCAGTGACCAAAGTTTGACTGTTGCCAGATTATCAATAAGCAATACCGTGGGGGAGGAGAAACCCTGACTTTGTTAGAATGAAACACCAGCACCCTGAAACAGGAATGGTTCGGACTCCCTTATCTGCTAAGACTATGCAGTCTTCTCGAACATCAACTGAACATGCTGTGTGTGTGTGTGTGTGTGTGTGCGCGCGCGCGCATGCGTGCGTGTAAGCGCATGCATGTGCATGTGTGTGTGCCACACATGCAACAAGTGGGGAGTGGTGTGTAGTAAGAAGCCAGAGATGCAACTTTTAGATTGGTTCAAACCAAGCTGTTAGTAATGACACAGTGATTCACTCTGGGAATTTATCTGAAGAAACCCGAAACACAAATTCAAAAGAATATATGAGCACCTATATTTATTCTGTGTTATTTACAACTAATGATCCGGTGCATGGATTCATGCACATTGAAAGGAAACTAATTAGAAGGTGGCCGGTGGGGCAGGACTGGGTGAGATGGGCCGGACATGCCCTGAAGCCAACCTCCCGCAGTCCCTCCCAGACAGCCGCACCTGGGGTGGTGCTGTGGCTCGAAGGGCATCTGTGGAGTGAGTGGTGTCCCTCTGGCAGACTCTCCAACTCTCCAACATCCCCCGAGGGGTCCTGGAGTGCAAGAGGGCACTCTGCAAAGTTGCTGTGGTACAGGGTGTTGAACGCAAACGCAAGTGTGCAGTAAACCAGATTCGGTGCCGACAGTGCCCCAGCAAATAACCCAAGGCCGAAGGTCGAATTGCGTGGTCCCACAAGGAGTCAGGCTCCCTCCTCTCTGGTTTTGGGTTGCATCACCCAAGAACTGCCACTGTCAATTCACTGCAGCTTGGCAGCTCCTGCGTTGAGTGTCTGCCCCCTGGTGGTCAGTGTGCATCATAGCGACTGGCCAGGTGATTGGACACTTAGCATAGTAGCAATATATATATGTATATATAGATATAGATATAGATAGATAAATAGATATAGATATATATTAGAGGCCCGGTGCACAAAAATTTGTGCACTTGGGAAGGGGTCCCTCAGCCCGGCCTGTGCCCTCTCACAGTCTGGGACCCCTCTGAGTATGACCACCTGCTGGCTTAGGCCTGCTCCCCGGGGGATTGGGCCTAAGCTGGCAATCAGACATCCCTCTGGCAGCCCGGCAGCCCTCAGGGGATTTCCACTTGCCAGCGGGGAGCAGACCTAAGCTGCAGTCGGACATCCTTAGCGCTGCTGAGGAAGCAGGAGAGGCTCCCACAACCACCGCTATACTGGCAGCCATCAGCCTGGCTTGTGGCTGAGCAGAGCTCCCCCATGTGGGAGCACACTGACCACCAGAGGGCAGCTCCTGCATTGAGCGTCTGCCCCCTAGTGGTCAGTGTGTGTCATAGTGACCAGTCATTCCCAGTCCTTCTGCTGTTAGGGTCAGTTTGCATATTACCCTTTTACTATATAGGATAGAGGCCTGGTGCACAGGTGGGGGCTGGCTGGTTTGCCCTGAAGGGTGTGTCAGATCAGGGTGGGGTTCCTGCTTGGGTGCCTGGCCAGCCTGGGTGAGGGGCTGATGGCTGTTTGCAGCTGGCCACACACCCTTCAGGGTGGGGGTCCCCACTGGAGTGCCTGACCAGTCTGGGTGAGGGGCTGAGGGCCGTTTTCAGGCTGGCTGGCAACTGAAGCTCCCAGCCTCTCCTTTTTTTCTTTTTCTTTTTTTATTCTGGGATTTATTTACCTTCTATAATTGAAACTTTGTTGCCATCCTGCTCGCTCCAGCTCTGAGGCTGCGGCTGGCTGAAAGCAGGTATCTTGGGTTTGTTTAGCTTCTACAATTGAAACTTTGTTGCTTTTGGAGCTGTTGCTTTCAGAGCTTAGAGCAGACTGCGGCAGACGGGGAACCTTGGCTTCCTCCATCAGTGGAGCAAGCAAGCCTCCTGCTTGCTTCAGCTGCGTGGCTGCCGGCTGCTATCTTGGTTGGCAGTTAATTTGCACATCTCGCTGATTAGCCAATGGGAAGCATAGCGGAGGTACGGTTAATTACGCTTTTTGTCTTTTATTAGATAGGATATATATATATATTTTTTTTATTTTTTTTTTCAAGATTTGGAAGCAGCCCAAGTGTCCATCAGTAGATGAGTGGATAAAACACTATGGTACATTTACACAATGGAATACTACTTGGCTATAAAAAGGAAGGAAACCTTACCCCTTGTAACAGTATGGATGGACCTAGAGAGCATTATGCTAAAGGAAATAAGCCAGTTGGAGAAAGGCAAATACCATATGATTTCACTCATACATGAAATCTAATGAACAAACGGAACTGGTATGCAAAATAGAAACAGACTCATAGATATAGAGCAGGCTGACAGTTGTCAGGCTGGGGGATTGGGTGGCAGGGTAGAGGGATTGAGCAAAAAGGGGAAAAGTAGAGAAAAAAACTCATGTACATGGTCAACAGTGGGGTGAGTGCTGGGAAGGGGAGTGGAAAGTATAGAGGAGATAAATGGTGATAGAAGGAGACTTGACTTTGGGTGGTGAGTACACAATACCCGTACAGATGATGTGTTGTGGAATTGTAGACCTGAAACCTGTATAATTTTGCTAATCAGTGTCATCCCAATAAATTCAACAAAAAGCGGGGGGGGGGGGGGGCGGGGGGAAGATGTCTCAAGCAAACTGGGAGAAGAGATGGTGAGAGGCTCTTACTGCTGCTCCCTACTGCTGCTGGGAATAGACAAACACTTCTGTTTCCTTCCAAGAAAAGTGAATGAACAACAATAATCTTGTGTGCATTCTCCTGCCATGACACATACTCACATACACACTCCATACACAAGTCCTTTGTTGAACCACAGGGCAGGAAATGGGAAATTCAAAATGAAGAGCCTGAGAAGCCATTTTATTTCCTTTTCAGGGGTCTTCTCACTGTCCTGCAGAGGAGCGAGCCCTGAGTGATACAGACCAGAACACTTCTCATGGAGTCTTATTTCTCACCTTAGATATAAAACAGAGACTTTCCAGGCCTCAGGGCAGGAGAAGCTTCATCTGATGGAGAAAATCACAATAGGCTCTGAATGTAACCCAGGGTTGGCTTTGTGAGTGTTGTGGATTTGTGTTTTGGTGACATGAACACATAAAAAAAGGTGAGCATGTGCAAAAAAAAAAAAAATCACAGGAAAAGCTCCAAAAACCACTTGAGCTGGATCTGAAGGGGAAGCCAAACAGAGAAAGACTTCCCTCTCTCCTTTTAGACTTGCTGGTTGAGTTTTCTTTGTTCTCTGGACTGAAATTTGGAGTCTGTGAGGATATTTGCACAGGCAGTATGTGCCCCAAATCCCTAGTCCAGGCTATACTGGGGGGACTCAGGGTACCTGGGGCTGTTTCCTCAGAGATCTGGCCATGTAAAAAAAAGGAGACTTTGTATCATCAAAGGTGAGAGGATTCCAGATGGAGCAAAATCTTAAAGGCAAACATGAGCATGGTGGAGTGGCAGGGGTGCCAGTGACCTTAATGAGGCCTGGCTTGAACACAGGGCCTAGGTCAGAAGTGTTGAGAGGCGAGGAAGTGAGGGGAAAAAAACCCACACAAAAGAAAACAGATTGTACTTGTCAGATACTACAGGTTTTTGGCATGAGAGTGTTCATGGCCATTCCCTCGGGAAAAAATGTTTGCAGACCGATGTGAGTTTAAGTGAGCTCTCCAGCACAATGTCTGCCTAATGGCCTGGACTTTGGAGAATAAATCTCTTGCCTTCAGAGATCTGTATGGATCCTAGGAAACCTAGGTTCTTTCTTGGGTGAAATACATTAAGCCAGGACAGCTGTGCCTGACATTTTATGAGTAAAGCAAGGAGGGCTGTGCCTGGCTCTGCCTTGCTTGGGAGGGAGAAACATTCCTGAGGGAGCCCCCACTCCAGCCCATGTTTCCACTCTGCTCCCTCAGCCCGAGTTGGGAGCCCTCACAAATGTGTTGGGTTGAAGGTTGAGAATAAATCCTGAATGTGTGTGTGTTTTTTTCCCCCAAAGTCCATCCAGGGCTGCCTTCCCACGCTTAGCCTATTGTCCCCAGCCCATTGGCAATGATCTAGGCCTGACCCCAAGGGCAAAGCCTGGCCGGTTTCTGGAAAAGTGTTGACATTATAGAAGCATGGGAGAAAGGGGTCCCCCCAGATCTCAGGAAGACCAGTACTCTCTCTCCCTACTCATGGGGCCTGCAGGCCTTAAAATGAAGGCTCAGTCCCCTACTCTACACCTGCGGAGGGACAGCAGGCTTGATCTGCCCCCAATGGTTGGCATAGAGGGGCCTTATTCACAATTCACTGTGTTTTGAGGGGAACTGCCTAGCACTGGCTGCTCTGCCATAGGGCCTCCTTCTAACCAGTTGCTGCTGCTCACAGTCACGCCACTCTAATCTTGCAGATAGGCCTAAACCTCCCTTCCTCAGCACATTTTTAGGAAGGGTGTTCTCTCTCTCTCTCTCTCTCTCTCTCTCTCTCTCTCTCTCTCTCTCTCATCATCATCAAAACACCCACATCTCTGTCCACACTATAAATCAGGGTGGGGAGCCTCTGGCCCACAGCCCATATCTGGCCCTCAGCTTGATTCATCTGGCATGTGGGGGATACTGTACTGGCTGCCACAGCTGCAACCCAGAGAATAATGCCTCCCTCCCGGCCTCCCACCCCCTGGACTGCTGGAGCCAGCCCATTCCAAAGGGAGCCTCACAAAATAGCCTGACTCAGATAGGGGGTGGCTCCTACAAACTCCTTCAGTTGTTTTTAAACAGGAAATGGAACTACAGAGCCAAGGAGGTGATTTTCATAATGAGAAAAGTCAATATTTAACGGCCACTTTGCTCATTTCCAGGAATGAACTAACAAAGCACATCTCCTGCATTTTATCATTTAACCTTCTCAACCCTTTAGTGTTGAAAACTCTTGTTTTCATCTGGAGTCTAGGAAGGAGGAGCTCAGACACTTGCCTAGCCCCAGAGCTAGAAAGCAGCCCAGCTGGGAATAAAACCCAACTGGCTTATATCAGTGCCTTTGTAACCATTCTGTACTACTGTCTGCTGTACTGTACTGCGCTTGCTCTCATGATTCTAGAGTCATATCTTTTCTTTGTCTCTGCATTACATGCAATAGAGATGTGGTAGTTCTGGGATGACTACAAATTTGACTCTAGTTCAGGGGTGGGCAAACTTTTTGACTCGAGGGCCACAATGGGTTCGTAAACTGGACCGGAGGGCCAGAACAAAAGCATGGATGGGGTGTTTGTGTGAACTAATATAAATTCAAAGTAAACATCATTACATAAAAGGGTATGGTCTCTTTTTTTTTAGTTTTATTCATTTCAAACAGGCCGGATTTCGGCCCGAGGGCCGTAGTTTGCCAACAGCTGCTCTAGTTGCTTAAGTGTAGACAACCTCTGCTCTAAAGATTTATAAAACAAACAAAACTGAAGGGTAGAGATTGTCTTCAACAGGATACTTAGAATTTTTTAAAGGCAGTAAAACTTTTTTCAAGTCCAGAGTCCAAATAAATAAAATAATGCTTGAGGAGTTCATCACAAAGATTTCCCTTTCCTCTTTCCTATTTGCCTAGACAGATAATGACCAATAGGGAAGAGAGAGGGAGGGAGGGAGGGAGAGAGAGAGAGAGAGAGAGAGAGAGAGAGAGAGCGCCCTCTGTTCTTACTCTCCAAGAGACCTCTCCAAATCCTCCCACGCTTTCTCAATGTCCCAATGCAACACTAGCACAACTCTTCCTCTCCTAAAAGAATCCATTGAAATTGTATCTCTGGGCAGGTAAGCTGGAGCCCAGAATTTATACCCCAATAAAATATAGTATGTCTCTGGGCACCGAAAAAATGTGGTAAATCTAGGAATACCCAGCAGTTGAATGGTTAAAAACTAAAAGGGAATGGGGCTATGTTCAGAGCCCCCAGTGTCAGACCACCTGTCTACCTTTAAAAAAGAAATATAAGCTTTTGCCTGATGTGAAATCTGAAAATACCATTGGACCCACAAATATCCTTTGTGACACTACAAGGCAACAGACAACTGCTTGGGTTTAGGAAAAATCGGGGGAATTCTAGACTGATCCAGGAAAGAGGAGGCAGCTGTTTGGTGTCAGACCCCCAGAGCCCCTGACTCCTGCTTCTTAAGGTCCAAGTGTCAAGAGGTATAAAATAAAATAAAGGTTTGGATGGCCCCCTAACCCCACCAACAGGGTGGTCCCAGAATCCGACAGCTGGTAGAAACGGCCCTGGCAGTGTGATACTCCAAATGAGTACATCTTATCCTCCCAAGATCCTTGGACATGGAAGCTTTGCTATGCTTATTACTGAGAAGGCTCTGGCTCCCTCCAACCCATTTGTATCTCTTTATCCTCTCTCCAAACATTTGTTGTTTGGCAGGCACAGCTGCAGTCTCCTAAGAGCCATGGCCTCAGACCTCTGCGAGACCACACCGAAACAGGTCCAGGTGAGGGATATTAACCTGAAGGGCATCTTGTCTGAGTCCTAGAAGCAAGTGCATCCTGCAGACCTGACCACAGAAAACACATGCCTCTGTTTTCAGAACCTGCTTGCATATTTCCCTGTGTGGCATTCCAGAAGCCAATAACTCGAAGGAGTTTCATTCTACACAGAGAGAAGTGTATAAAACTGCAAGAATCTAAGTAAGTAAATCAAAGTCACAGTGCATCTAGCAGCCTGGTGACCTATTTCCTGAATTGGATGTTGGAATCGCCTTCCCACAGAACAGCCAATTGTGATGTGTTAGTATTTTCATGCCGAGCAGCCCTCTGGCATGGAGGCGCTGCCCCATTCCTTCCCAAGGAAATTCCACTGCAGACAATGTTATGATTAGTGGACTAATAGCACTTGTTGTTGGAACACTCCAGACAAAGCTGCAGTGTAGACTGGCCTCCAAGTCCCTTAATCACCTATTTCATCATCTCGACACTGGAGCCTGGGCAATGGGGTTGGGCTTGTGGATCCCAACAATTAACCAAAGGGACAGCTGCTTGTTTGCACGGGGATCTCCCTTCTCTCCATTCATAATCCTAAACCAATCTGGGGTGTTAACTGGTGTGGTTAGCATGTCCACTACTGGATGGCAACTAGAAAAAGAGATGCTGCAGGCTAATTCTGGAGCAAGCTACCTGCCCGCACACTCCTGACATTCATACACACACATTTTCCTTGAAATTAACTTGCAGGTGTTCTGGGCAGGGGCAGGGGAGAGTCCAGGAAATGGGTGCATGCTAGTATGCATGCCACATGATTGGGAGCATTGCCGATACCCAACACTGTAATGGGGAGCTCCTTTACCATTCGCTCTGACATTGCATGGAACTGTTGGGGGAGGAGATATGGAAGCTCTAATCACACCATGGCTTCTGAAAAAGACAGTTGAGTCTGAGGGAAATGATGGAGGCTGAAGAACAGTCTATTCCTTCATTCTGGTCCCTTTTGATAGGGCTTCTAACCAAATCAGCTAATTAGCTGAAGGCAGAGGCTTACAGTATGTGAATGAACTGATTTAGAATTGAGTATATATAAAAAGATAACATAGACATGAAGGAGACAGTAAGGCTGATAAAATCATAGAGCAAAGAAAAGAATGTCCCAGGACTTACTTAATGATTTCTCAGAACTGCTGGCAATTCTAAGGCCAGGAGACTCAACCTCCTTTCTAACCCTGAGAGGCAGTGGGGCTTCTTGGCTACATCTTTGAGTGAAGAAACAAACTTATAAAGAGAGAATTAAGTTGGGGGAGGTGAGTAGTGAGAGCAAGACAGGGTGAGAAAAAAGAAAAGAAAAAAGGAGGCCAATGATTTTTGGAATGTAGACTACTAACAGCAATGTCTGCAGGTCCTTAGCAGAAGCACCAGAGATCCAGAGTGCCTAGAACTGGCTTCAGGGAGAAGTGCTTTCCCAGTGAACAGTATTTGATTATTTGAAATGCATCAGCAATTCTCTAAATAACAAGACACAAGGTAGACAATCCTTGGCAATTTTCTTCCCACAGATGCTGTGGCTCATTCTCCAAGGTTCTTGATATAACTACACTAATCATGGATGCCCAGGATGAGATGGATGCCTCCAAGCAAACTGGGCATATCCCAGGTGTCCAGCTTCTGTTCTCTCCTTCACCCTCCCTGAGAAGTGCAAACTGTCCGGGTGAACAGACAGCTCTCAAAGCAAAGGCTCAAACATTTTCTGGGAAAGTCCCACCCCAATCCCTTTCCCACTGCTCTTTCCAAAATTAATTTGGCTTTGTTTTGGGCTCCACAAATTATGAGTTAGTTTCCAGGGGAGCTAGAGATGAGGCATTCCCAATGTGGGATTCAGAATTCTGTTAGTTTCCACCAAAGTGCCAGAATATCATTTGGGGGTGGTTTTTCCCTCATATTTGAACAATGACCCAAAACCTGTTGATTTATTTAGACACAATTCTTCCAGGACAGATGGTATTCAACAGAATGAAATAATTAGGATATTTAAAAGAAATAATTATGTGGGAAAATACAGTGTAGTCAAACATGCCTGGTAATCTATATGAAGAATTCATGTTTAAAATGTGCATTTAAGCTGTCATTATAGATTCTGTTGCCTTGTTATTCTGAAGTAAAACAACTATTGACAAGAGATGCTTCCTAGCATGTTGTTAAAGAAAAACATGATTTTTAAAACCTTGTGGGAACAGTGACATGAAATGTTCAGTTATTTTCATCTCTTCCTGGAGAAACTAAAGTTCCTGATGAACAACTTTATGAGGCAATGGCTTAATTACACTACTAGTAAATGGTGTTTTAAAAAATAACACAGCAAGGTGGGAGTTGGGGTTGGGGTAGATATCTTGCTAAATTGCTTTTTGTTTGACTTTTAGTTGCCTTTGGCTTTCCATAGCTCAGGGTCCAAAAGATGGGACTCTTTTCTGAAACATATACTCCTTTCAATGAAAGCTTCATATGTAAAGCTCTTTACTCCTCTGCTTACACCAGTGAGGATGAAATAGCCTGCATGAGATACTTAATTCTGAGCTAGTAGACTCCTGGAGCAAACAGGATACCTAAATGCAGAGAGGAAATCAATTAACTCCAGTTAACACTATTGGCCACATGGTTTGCTTCTTGCCTCCCCCATAACCAGTGCCACCAAATTATCTTTTACTTGTCTGATCTGACAAATGCAACACTGTGTGATTTCAGCCCAGAGCCTTGATGGGATACTAAGTCAGAATGACAGTGTGTAGTAACATCTTCCCAATTTGAAAAGCCTGGGGCCAGGGGAAAGACTGGGCTTTGAAATAAGTGGATTTGGAATTAGTATTTGAGTTTAATTTAAGTGAAGAATCTTCTTTATGTCAAAAATTAATTCTAACTTTAAAATTTTATAATCCTTTGACATTATCTACCAAAGCTGAACATATACACAACATAGATAGAAGTCAGCAATTCTACTCCTATGTATACTCAAGAGAAATATATGTGCATGTGCTCCAAGACACATATACAGAAATATTTATACCAGAATTATTCATAATAGCCAACACAGATAACAACTCAAAGGTCCATCAAGTATAGGATAAATGAATTGTGATAAAGTCATTCAATGGAATACTACAGGGCAATGAGAATGAATGATCTACAGCTGTAAGGAAACATATACATAAATCTCACAAGCGTGATGTTGAACAAAAGAAGCCAGACACAGAAGAGCACATCCTGTGTCATTCCATCTATCCTATATAATAAAAGGCAAATATGCAAATCGACCAAATGGCAGAACAACCAGTCGCTATGACATGCACTGACCACCAGGGGGCAGATGCTCAATGCAGGAGCTGCCCCCTGGTGGTCAGTACACTCCCACAGGGGGAGCGCCACTCAGCCAGAAGCTGGACTCATGGCTGGTGAGCGCAGCGGCGGTGGTGGGAGCCTCTCCCCCCTCCTCAGCAGCGTTAAGGATGTTTAAGCTGTCAATTGGACATCCCCTGAGGGCTCCTGGACTGCAAGACAACACAGGCCAGGCTAAGAGACACCCCCCCAAGTGCACAAATTTTGTGCACCAGTCCTCTAGTGTATATATATAAAGCCTAAGTGACCAAACAACCGAACAACTGGTCAACAGGTTGCTATGAGTGCACTGACCACCAGGGGGCAGATGCTCAATGCAGGAGCTGCCCCCTGGTGGTCAGTGCACTCGCACAGTGGGAGTGCCACTCAGCTGACCAACAGGCACCAGACGCAAGGCTCATGGCTGGCCACTGCAGCCCAGAGACCACAGTGGAGCTGCAGCAAGCCTACTGAGTGGTAGTGGTGGCAGGCTCAGCTGGGCTGGGATGAGCAGGAGTGGCAGGTAGGAGCAGTAGGTGGTGTTGGACTGCCAGTTTTGGCCCCATCCCCACAGTCTACGTCGAGGGACCCCACTGGTGCACAAATTCGTGCACTGGGCCTCTAGTCCTATCGAATAAAGAGTGAATATGCAAATTGACCGTCACACTGTCACAAATATGGCGGCGCCCACAGCCGAGTGGGGTTTCCATAACACAAGATGGCTGTGCCCACAGCAGAGGCCAAGTTCCCATAATGAGCCTTAACGAGCAATCAGCAGGGACCGGAGGCTCTAAAAATTGCTCTAAAAGTTGACCCCATATGAATATCTTTTGGGGGAGGGTGGCTGCCCTCCCTACACGGGGTGTAATGTCCTGGGCTGGATGAGGCATTTAATGCATTGACTTTAGTTACTTATAGGTGGTTCCCAAGACCAGGAGGGAGTCACTGGTTCAAAAGCCATGAGTAGGTGCAGGCACTTCCCTAATTCTGGGCCTGGGCAGGGTACCTGCGGCTGTGCCCACCACCTGGTAGGGCTTGACAGGGGACCTCAGGCCACACACTCCCCACCCTGGCGCCAGGCCAGGGGGCCTCAGGCTGTGAACTCTGCCCGGCAGGGCTTGACGGGGGACCTCAGGCCGCACTTTGACAGGGGACCTCAGGCCATGCCCCCCGTCCAGCAGGGCTTGACAGGGGACCTCACACTGCTCCTCCCGCCCTGGGCTGGGGGACCTGAGGCTGTGCCCCCCCACCCAGTGGGGCTTGATGGGGGATCCCAGGCCATGTCCCCGACCCGGTGGTGCTTGACAGGGGACCTCAAGGTGCTTCCCCCACCCTGATGCCGGGACAGGGGACCTCAGGTTGTGCTGCCTGCCCTGGTGCCGGGCCAAAGGACCTCAGGCTGAACCCCCCACCCTGGTGCTGGGTCGGGGGACCTGAAGGTGCCTGGGGGACCTGAGGCTGCGCCCCCCCACCCTGTGGGGCTTGATGGGGAACCTGATGCTGTGCCACCAGCCTGGCATTGGACCAGGGGACCTGAGGCTGCACCTCCTGGCCAGCCGGGCTTGACAAGGGTGGGGCCGGCTGGGTCTGGGTCTCTCGTGATTTTGAGGCACATGCAGGTGGGCAGGGACTTGACTCTGGATCCCGCAGTGCGCCCCATACTCTGACAGGAGGAAGATTTTCATATACATTTTACTAATTTTCTCTCATCTCTGACACTTCTATTTCAGAGAAAGGTCAAATAGCAATATTAAAAAGATATTTCCTCTAATTCAGTGGTTCTCAACCTGTGGGTCGTGACCCCTTGGGGGGTTGAACGACCCTTTCACAGGGGTCGCCTAAGACCATCAGAAAACACATATATAATTACGTATTGTTTTTGTGATTAATCACTGTGCTTTAATTATGTTCAATTTCTAACAATGAAAATATATCCTGCATATCAGATATTTACATTACGATTCATAACAGTAGCAAAATTGCAGTTATGAAGTAGCAAGGAAAATAATTTTATGGTTGGGGGTCACCACAACATGAGGAACTGTATTAAAGGGTCGCGGCATTAGGAAGGTTGAGAACCACTGCCTAATTAATTAGAATCTAATTAATCCCCTTTTAATGTACATGAATTTCGTGCACTGGGCCACTAGTTGATATATAAAAAAGTTCAAATGCAGGAAAAGCTCATCTATGCTGTTAGAGGTCAGGACAGTGGTTACCTTTGACAAGGAATGGCTGGGAGAAGAGATAAGAGGAGTCCTTATAAAAGACTAAATAGAGGAAGACACAGAAGAGGGAGGAGAAGGGCCCTGTGAAGAAGAAGACAGAGATTTAGCATGATGTGGCCACAAGCTAAGAAAGGCCAGGAGCCACAAGAGCTGGAAGAGGCAAGGAAGGATTCTGCCCTAGAGCACCCAGAAGGAGCATGGCCCAGCTAATGTCTTGATTTCAGACTTCTTACCTCCAGAACTGTGAGAGAATAAATTTATGTTGTTGTAAGCACTAAATTTGTGGTAATGTGTTACAGAAGTCCTAGGAAACTATTACAGGGAAGGTGTTCTGTTTCTTGATCTGGGTACTGATTACATGAGTATGTTCATTTTGTAAAAATTCATCAGGTTATACACTGATAATTTGTATACTTTTTACAAGTATATTGTATTTCATTAATTTTTTATTTTTTTAAAAAATCTTTGCTTCTGCCCTAGCTGGCTTGGCTTAGTGGTTGCCGGGACTGAGGGGTCCCAGATTCGATTCTGGTCAAGAACATGTACCTCAGTTGCAGGCTCGATCTCTGGCCCCAGTCAGGGTACCTGTGAGAGGCAACCAATCGATATGTCTCTCTCGCATTGATGTTTCTCTCTCTCTGTCTCTCCCCCTCCCTTCCACTTTGTCTAAAAATCAATGGAAAAAATATATCCTCAGGTGAAGATTAACCAAAAAAATGTATATTTCTATAATCTAGTTTCAAATTGCCCACCATTTTGAGTAAACAGAGGCTGGTTTTATGAAGTTTTATTGCTTATGTTTAAGCCATGCTTTATAATAGGAAGAAAGGCCTTCCATAAAATAAAATAAAAAATTTCCCTAACAAATGTATAATCACAGTCTTTCCCTCCACTGTAGTATGATGAGGGAACATTGGAAGACAGGAAGTTAGAGGGAACAGACATCCGTTTTTCATATTTTGCTTTTTGTTGAAGTAGGTAGCAGGTTAAGGGATGGCAAATCTTCAAGACAGAAATTGTCTGTTTTGAGTAATGACAAACACCTTGATTTTGCTCAAAGTAGATCAGTTATTAACCTTTTGTGATCAACAGCAACACAAAGAAGCCCAACCCAAACCCCACCTTATCTGAAAATTTTGTAATGAGTGAGAGAAGTACTGCAAATAGTTCCTATGTTATTAAGAATGAAATTCAAAGATGGTTTCCTGTGTCTTAGAAAAAAAGAACACACTTGGCAGTCTGCAAACAATAAACCAGTGGTTTCAGATTTTTTCCAAAAGAAAGAGATGACTCCAAAATGAGCATGTTTTCCATTTTCTATTCCCTCCAACCACAGGCAGATGACTTTGAACGTGCACTCTCCTCACACTGGCTTAGAAGAAGTCAGCATTTGCCAGAACTGTGGACTCAAGATGAAAGCCAAGTGCAGATGGAAGTGGCTGTGGGGAGCAGGCCCAAATTCCCTCAGTAGAGATTACTGAGGAACAAAGCTGGCAGGGTGGAGATTTCATATAGTCACAGGTGCAGGGAGGCGCAGGGCAGGAGATGGAATCCCCTGAGAGGGGCCTTTTCCCACCCTCATATAAATCAGTTTTCAGGCATGATTTGATGGGAGGCCACTGCTGCCTAAGTCCAATGATTGAACTTGGGAGTTTAAGGAGGCTTCTTCAATGAAATTAGGCTGATAGGTCTACTTTTTCTCCTCATGATGGAGCAGAATATCTACCATTAGCCATGCCTCAGCACCAAAAACATGTGAATGTGACCATCTTGTCTGGGGCACTGAGTACACAGTAAAAAAGACAACAGTAGTATTCTTTCAACTGTGAGAGGGGTTTTGAAGTCCACAATAGGAATAAGCAAAATTTTGGCAATGGTTTGGGTGCTGACTTCCTTAAGGGGCCAAATTAGATTAAAATTAATGACTCCTCTAGTTCCTTCCCCCATTGGAATCCACAAATGTGTATGCTGTGCAGCAGTTCACATGCCATGGTCAGGCTTGAGCCTCACAGTCAGCCAGCCTGAGGGTCGATCCTATGCACAAATGGACCAACAGTAATCAAGCCTCAATTACAACAGGAGGCCCACATAACCTGCACAAGAGACATTCCTGAAACACCCAGCTCAGGTGATCAAAGAGACTCTACCACTAGACCCCAAAGGACACCTACTACATAAGGTCACCCATGAAGGCTGGGAGTCATAGAAGAATTATCTAATACATAAAAATGAACACAAAGAGATAGCCAAGATGGAGAGACAAAGAAACAAATCCCAAATGAAAGAATAGGAGAACTCTTCAGAAAAAGAGCTAAATGAAACAGGGGCAAGCAATTTATCAGATACAGAGTCAAGGTAATGGTTGTAAGAATGCTCAACAGAGAAATAAAGAGCTACTCAGACAAGAAAAAGCTAAAGGAGTTTGTTATCACCAAACCAGTATTATAAGAAATGTTAAAGGGCCTGATAGAAGGAAAAGAATAGAAAGGAGAATGCGAATGCGAATGCGAATGAGAATAAGGAGGAGGAGGAGGAGGAGGAGGAGGAGGAGGAGGAGGAGGAGGAGAAGGAGGAGGAAAACAGAGGAACATAGTTAAAAGAATGAAGTAGCAATAACTACATCACTATCAATTATCACTTTAAATGTAAATGCTTACCAGTAAATGCTCTAATCAAAAGACATAGGGTAGCTGAATGGATAAGAAAACAAGACACATATATATGCTTTCTACAAGAGACCTACCTCAGAATGAAAGATATACACAATCTAAAAGTAAAGGGATGGCCCTAGCCAGTTTGACTCAGTGGATAAATGCATCAGCCCACGGATTGAAGGGCCCCAGGTTCTATTCCAGTTAAGGGCATGTACCTCGATGGCAGACTCAATTCCCAGCCCTTGTCAGGACATGTGCAAGAGGCAACCAATCCATGTGTCTCTTTCACATAGATCTTTCTCTCTCTCTGTCTCTCCCCCTCCCTTCCACTCTCTCTAAAAATCAATGCAAAAGTATTCTTAAAAGGGGACATATGTAATACTTTCAACAATAAAAATTAAGAAAAGAAAAATATCCTTGAGTGAGGATTAACAACAACAACAATCCTATGTAATAAATGTCTAATATGCTGTGTCCATTTGACCAATCGCTATGACACACACTGACCACCAGGGATCAGACACTCTGACCGGTAGATTAGTTTGCTACTGGGGTTTGGCCGATCAGGACTCGGTGAGATGGGCCAGACACACCCTGGAGCCCTCTCGCAGTCCCTCCCCTGCCCCATGCACCAGTGGGGCCCCTCAGCCTGGCCTGCACCCTCTTGCAATCTGGGACCCCTTTGGGGATGTCATAGAGCCAGTTTCGGCCTGATCCCCACAGGCCAGGCTGAGGGACCCCACCAGTGCACTTGCACTGGGCCTCTAGTAATAGCCTGGCCAGCATGGCTCAGTTGGTTGGGCATCATCTCATGCAAGGAAACAAAGAAAAAATAAACAAATGGTACTACATCAAACTAAAAAGGTTTTGCACAGCAAAGGAAACCATCAACAAAATTAAAAAACAAGCCACTGAATGAAAGAACATATTCGCCAATGATACATCTGATAAGGGGTTAATGTCCAATATTTATAAAAAGTGTATAAAACTCAACACAAAAAAACCCCAATTCAATTAAAAAATGGGCAAAGGACCCAAATATACACTTCTTCAAAGAGGACATACAGATGGCCAATAGACATATGAAGAGATGCTCAACATCACTAAATATCACAGAAATGCAAATTAAAACCAAAATGAGATATCACCTCACACCTGTCACAATGGCTATCATCAATAAGTCAACAAACAATTGTTGGTGAGGATGTGGAAAAAAAGGGGGCCCTCGTGTACTGTTGGTGGGAATGCAGATTGGTGCAGCCAGTGCGGAAAGCAGAATGGAGTTATCTCAAAAAATTAAAAATAAAACGACCTTATGACTTAGTGATTACACTTCTGGAATTTTATCCAAAAAATCCAGAAACACTAATTCAAAAGAATATATGCACCCTTATGTTCACTGCTGCATTATTTACAATAACCAAGATTTTAAAGCAGCTCATGTGTCCATCATTAGACGAGTAGATAAAAAAGCTTTGGTACATTTATATAATGGAATACTACTTGACTGTAAAAAAGAAAGAAATCTTACCCTTTGTGACAGCGTGGATGGACCTGGAGAGCATTATGGTAAGTGAGATAAGTCGGAAAAACACAAGTACCATATGATTTCACTCATATGTGGAATCTAATGAACAAACTGAACTGATAAGCAAAATAGAGACAGACTCATAGATATAGAGCAGGCTGACAGCTGTTGGGTGGATTTGGGGGCAGAGGGTGTGGAGGGATTGTGCAAAAAAGAAAAAAAGAGAGAGAAAAAACCTCATGGACACTGACAACAGTGTGGTGATTGCTAGGGGAGTGTGGAGTAGGGAGGTGGAGGAGGGTATGGGGAGTCAATGGTGATAGAAGGAGACTTGACTTGGGGTGTTGAACACATAATATGGTGTGCAGATGATGCATTATAGAATTGTGCACCTGAAACCTGTATAATTTTGTTAACCAGTGTCACCCCAATAAATTCAATAAAAAGGAAAAAGCAGTGTGTGCTGTGGTCTCTGTGAATGTTCTGTTTTTCTTCTTTTAGAGTGTTAGCCATAAGGACAGCAAGGGCTGGGCCCTCCATTTGTGTTGTAACCTTTGAGCTGTTGTTATCTACATGCAGCTATGAATGTAAAAAAGAAAAAAAGAAAAGTGAAGACAGATATGAAATGGCACATGTTCCAAATTAGGCCACTATGGATGGCCAAAGCAGTGACTTCTTCAACACAAATAAAGAATTTCACTCAAGGATTTGTTTGAGAAAGAAAACTGTGAAATTAAGGGCAAAGAAAAGAAAATTCCCACCTAGGAAATATGAAAAGTAAGGCAATGTTTGTGAGACCAGATAATAACTGATTTGGAAAAAAGTCAAAATATTAGGTAATGTGAAATTCTGAGCCTTGACTGTAACATACATTGCATGTTTTTTTCCTAATTCAGTTTTGTCTGTACAGAATTCCAGCCAAATGTTCTAACTGAAAGCCCTTGAGGAAAGGCTGAACATGAGACAATAGTTCATAATTCAATTCCATCAGCATTCACTGAATGCTTACTATGTGCTCAACATTGTTTCGTGCTGTGGGGAATGTTCAGGAAGCAGAAAACACAGTCAATGCCTACAAGAAGTTTGCTATTTTGTTGGAAGAGAGAAGACTTCCAAACATAGAACAATTAAAACAATTAAATCAGAAAATAAAGACATAGTAAAGAATAAAAAGAAACATACTTTGGCAAAAAAGATATATGGTTCAGGGAAAAATGGGCAAATTGACACCCTAAAAATGTTGAAGATAGTAAAGAGACTCCTACAGAATGTAAATAAGGTAGACTTGGGCTGTAGGAACAAGGCTAAACAATGTCATGCTCTGACACTGTCATTAACAACTGATGTTAACAAAGACAACTGTAACCATTTGTTCTATTAAGTTTAGGGTACTGTCTCAAAATCAATAGGAGACCAAGAATGGCTTCTAAAATCTCAACTGTATTGTGGTGATCACTTTTTAAGGTATGTAAATGTTGAATTACTCTGTTGTTACACCTGAAACTATTATAATATTATGTCAACTATAATTAAAAACAAATTTTTTAAAAGAAATTAATTTTTAATTAAAATAAAATCTCAATAAATCAATAAAATTTAAAAGGCTAACATACAAAATCAGTTATCTTGATGTGTTTGTCACAAAAAGGGTAACTGAGTGTGAATAATGAATGAGGAGACATGAATCATAAGAAATTGTTAATAAGTATGCAGCACTGTTTACAGAAGTGGACCTAAGTTTTTTTGCCATCAAAAAGGTATACTTTGGATCAGAATACAGGAGACAACCAGATGTTACCCTTCTACCCCTCCCTTGGTTATAATGTCCTAAAAATAGTGGTTCCTTTCCCTATCTGGTTTAACTCAGTGGACAGAGCGTGGGCCTGCGGACTAAAGGGTCCCCTGGTTCAATTCTGGTCAGGGGCGCATGCCCTGTTTCAGGCTCGATCCCAGTAGCGGCGTGCCGGAGGCAGTCAATCAATGATTCTCTCTCATCATTGATGTTTCTATCTCTCTCTCCCTCTCCCTTCCTCTCTAAAATCAATAAAATATTTTTTAAAATAGTGGTTCCTTTAGATTCAAACCAGGTGACCCTGCCATTTATTACTCATGTAGCCTTGAGGACTGACTTCACATTCCAAGGCCTGAGTTTTCTTAAGTACTACTACTTCTACTACTAATAATAATACCCATCCCCACTGTATATGATAAGGATTTGATTAGGTAATACATGTGGAGTACTTAGCACAAGGCCTACAGTACATAAGGAGCTAATTTTATTTTTGAAGTTTGCTATTGTTTTTGTTAATCATGATAACTTCCTGATTGCCACTAAAGGCTATATAAATTGGTAGTTAAGAGTCTGGGCTTTGCAATCCATAGATTCAATGCACTCCATATTAAAATACCAACAGCATATTTCAAAGACCTAGAAAAAACTCTCCAAAAATTCATCTGGAATAAAAAATGACCCCAAATAGCTGCAACAATCCTGAGAAAGAAGAACAAAGTAGGAGGGACCTCAATACCAGATATCAAGCTGTATTACAAAGCCACTGTTCTCAAAACTGCCTGGTACTGGCACAAGAACAGACATATAGATCAATGGAATAGAATAGAGAACCCAGAAATCAAACCAAACCACTATGCTCAGTTAATATTTGACAAAGGAGGCAAGAGCATACAATGGAGTCAAGACAGTCTCTTCCATAAATGGGGTTGAGAAAATTGGACAGATACATGCAAAATAATGAAACTAGACCACCAACTTACATCATACACAAAAATAAGCTCAAAATTGATGAAGGACTTAAATGTAAGATGGGAAATCATAAAAATCTTAGAGGAATCCACAGGCAGCAAAATCTCAGATATATGCCGAAGCAGTATCTTCACTGATACAGCTCCGAGGGCAATGGAAACTAAAGAGAAAATAAACAAATGGGCCTACATCAAAATGAAAAGCTTCTGCACAACAAAAGAAACCATCAACAAAACAACAAGAAAGCCCACTGCATGGAAGAACATAGTTGCCAATGTTATCTCTGATAAGGGTATAATCTCCAAAATTTGCAAGGAACTCATACAATTTAACAAAAGGAAGAGAAACAACCCAATCAAAAAAATGGTCAATGGACCTAAATAGATATTTTTCAAAAGAGGACATACAGAAGGCCAAGAGACATATGAAGACATGCTCAAAGTCACTAATCATCCAAGAGATGCAAATCAAAATGACAATGAGGTATGATCTCACACCTATCAGAATGGCTATCATCAACAAATCAACAAATGACAAGGGCTGGAGAGGATGTGGAGAAAAAGGAACCCTCGTGCACTGCTGGTGGGAATGCAGACTGGTGCAGCCACTGTGGAGAACAGTATGGAATTTCCTCAAAAAACTAAAAATGGAACTCCCATTTGACTCAGTAATCCCACTTGTAGGAATATATCCCAAGAAATCAGAAACACCAATCAGAAAGGACATATGCACCCCTATGTTCACAGCAGCACAATTTACAATAAGATTTGGAAAAAGCCTAAGTGTCCATCAGCATATGAGTGGATTAAAAAACAGTGATACATCTACACAATGGAATACTACGCTGCTGTAAAAGGAAGCAACTCCTACCATTTGCAACAGCATGGAAGGACTTGGAGAGCATTATGTTAAGCGAAATAAGTCAGTTGGAGAAAGATAAATATCACTTGATCTCATATTTGGAATATAATGAACAACATAAACTGATGAACAAAAACAGATCCAGAGACAGAGCAGCATTGATCAGACGATCAAACCTCAGAGGGAAGGTAGGGGAGGGTGGGGTAAGGGGGAGAGATCAACCAAAGGACTTATATGCATGCATATAAGCCTAACCAATGGACACAAACACCAAGGTGGTGAGGGCATGAGCAGGG
The DNA here is from genome assembly GCF_963259705.1 of Myotis daubentonii. NCBI lineage: Eukaryota > Metazoa > Chordata > Mammalia > Chiroptera > Vespertilionidae > Myotis > Myotis daubentonii. The sequence continues at coordinate 26,801,900 of NC_081861.1, read as the reverse complement.
AGTGGGGGGGGGGCAATGGGGAGATAGGACACATATGTAATACCTTAATCAATAAAGAAAATATTAAAAATGATTTAAAAATAAAAATAAATAAATGTCCTTATTGTGTGTTTGTTTTTTTTTTAAAAGAGTGTGGGCTTTGGACTTGGGTAGATTAAAACCTAAATCCTGTACTCTGCTATTCACTAGCTATGTAACTTTGGGCAAACCAGGCTATTTGTTATTATTATCATTTGCTGTTGTAGCTATTATTACTATCAACTTGGCTTCCCAGGTACCTTGATACTGAGAAAGGAAGTTGGAGGACACAAATAATCCAGGCACTGGAAAGGCATACCTTCCATTGTCAATTAATAAACTGGTCTCCTGAATTATAGTCTCCTCTGAGTCTAGTTCGTGTTTATCAGTCCCCCAGAATCCTTGCAGGGTGATGGGAGTTCCTGTTTCAGTGACCACCCAGCCTCTCTTGAAACCATCTACCTCTCAAAATAAGAAAAGTTTTTGGCTCACAAATCTGTGAGTTGACTTTATCCTCAAGTTTCAGTGAGATGTCTACAGCAATTTCAGACCTTGCATCCATATATAACACCATATTAGAGGGAAAGAGACCTCTTTCTTAAAAATGAGGAAACATTCTCAGAAGCCCACAGCACCCTGGCCAGTTTTCTCAGTGATTAAAGAGTTGGCCTGGGGACGAAGGGTCCCAAGTTCCATTCCAGGTCAAGGGCACATACCTGGGTTGCAAGTTCCCCAGCCCCAGTAGGGGCAAGTGCAGGAGGCAACCAATCTAGGTGTCTCTCTCTCTCATCCCTGCCCCTTCTCTCTCCCTTTCATTCTCTCTGGAAATCAATGGAAAAAAATATCCCAAGTGAGGATTAAAGTATAATTTAAAAAATTTTTTAAACCCACAGTAGGCCTTCCCTCACCTCTCATTAGTAGGTACTGGGTCGCCCAGCCAGTGTCGCTCGGTGGTTGAGCATCAGACCCATGAACCAAGAGGTCACTGATTCAATTCCCGGTCAGGACACATGCCCAGGCTGTAGGCTCAATCCCCAGCAGGAGGAGTGCAGAAGTCAGCTGATCAATGATGTTTCTTTCTCATCAATATTTCTATCTCTCTATCTCTTTCCCCTTCCTCTCTAAAAATCAATAAAAAATATTTTTAAAATATGTATTGGGTCACATGCCCACTTCCAAACTAATCCTTGTATCCAGGTATATCTGAAATATTCAGGAGCATGGCATTACCAAGAATGGGTTACTAGTGGTCAGCAAACTCATTAGTCAGCAGAGCCAAATATCAACAGTACAACGACTGAAATTTCTTTTGAGAGCCAAATTTTTTAAACTTAAATTATATAGGTAGGTACATTGTTATTAACTTAATTAGGGTACTCCTAAGGCTTAGGAAGAGCCACACTCAAGGGGCCAAAGGCCGCGAGCTGCAGTTTGCCGACCACGGGGTTAGACTAATTAGAAACTGGAAGCAATCCCCAAAATTAAACTTGTGCTAAACAATGTGAGAGAGGTAGAACAAATGGTAGGATATCAACCCACAATGGCCACCACCTTAAGCATAGGATATCCGTGCTCCTTAATGCTGGCGATCATAAAAAAATAACCCTACCACGAATAATTGGCCACTCCCTAAAAGCAAGTTAAAGTTAAGGTGTGCCCTAGTGACCTCTTTGGAACTATAGTCATATCCGGAGTAACAGGAATGTCACTGCCTGGAAAAACAGGGCCCTTTGCTAAAATGGGCTTTCCCTTCTGGCCAGACTCCTTGGTCCATAACTACAGTTGATAGGATCTTTGGGAGAGGTTTCCTTGGCCTTTTGTTTAAATGTCGTGCCCCCTTTATGATTCTATACATGAAGAGGAAACCAGCCCTTTCCAGCTATGTCAGGACCTTGATTAATGCCTTAGTAGCAAGCATGACCCAAACCACAGTGAGCCTAGTTCCTTCCTTTCCCAGAAGGAAGCTAACATGGTTCTCCCTTTGTTTGAAGGTGCTGGGTTAAAAAACACTAGCTGCAGCTTGAGAGAGAGTTAAGGAGGTCCTAAAATCCATTCCTCTCCTCATCTCTCTACTGTTTGTGTTGAATATATAATGAATCAGCCTGAGAAACTAAGATTCATCCCAGCTCAGGCTGAGGACTGACACAGGCAAGGCTGGACTACTTGCAAAGCTCAGTGTGGCACCCTGTCCTAGAATGTATACAACCACAGTGTTCAGTTCCCACCATTGGCTTCCTCCTTGACCTGTTTTTAATTTTTCAAACCTCCCACCCCTCTCACAGACGGTTTCAGTTTCTTGCCTGACTTCTCCGTGGTTTCCCTGGGCAGGCTGCCTTGTTCTCCCTCAGCTGGCAAGGCTGGCTGGCTGCCTAATTGTCCCAAGAGACAGGAAGGCACCCTTTGCATCTCTCCGATTTTGGTCCATTTTTACTGCCTCTCTGGAATTAACATCAACGACTTTGAAACGTCTTGGTAAATGCAGATGTAGAAGCTAGATAGGATTGTGGTCACCTTGGCCCTCATTTTTCTTGCTTCTCACAGAGTAGGAAAATTCAGTGCTGTTTTTGGATTTTACCCAATACCTTTTCTGCTCAGAAAGCCAATAACTCACTCTCAAAGTGACTTGTTTGGCTCTGCTGGCTATATCACGTATCATATATTATAGATGATATATCACAGTCATTGGCAAAGCTCAACTAATGCCCAAACTCCACTCCCAGATCCCAGCACCGACTGCCAGAGGTAACCATACATTAACATTAGTAAGATGCAGTGGGCTGTTAAACCAATCTGCATTATTTGAAGTGAAAGGGTAGAAGCAAATAGGCTTCCAAGTTTCTTGGAGTAGTATCAGTATAATTTCTCTTGGACTGTAAATAACTTCGAAAGATCATACAGGTATTTTCTACATTACTTGGAATTTGTTTCTTAAATCAAGTGAATATTGTGTACAGAACATTGTGTTCAATGTTCAAGGGACTACAGGGGTTTTAGTAAGGAATACATGCCATATGCTTTGGAAAAATTAAAAACAATCCAAGGTAGTATATGCTAAGTCAAAAGGAATGGTATAGAGCAGGCTACAAATGCAGCAGAAGCACAGATGACTTTATCCTTAGTTGATGTATAACAGCTTAAACTCATTTCTAAACATTGCCCTTAGGCCTTTCATTCAGGACAATAAGATACTCTGGGAGAGGTCGGGTGGAACACCATTTAAAGTTAAATGAAACCTCTTATTAACCCATGGCCAACCTGCAGCAAGAGCGCCCCATTCAGTTGCTTGCTTCCTTTGGCTAAAGTTGGCCTATCCAGGAGGCCAAAAGAGTGTCTGTCCAGTGGTTTTGTATGGCAGCTTACATTCTGGTAGTAAAGGAAAGATAAATGTGGAAGGACCTCCCTAAAAAAAATACCCTGCTATATTGTAGGTTGCCTGGTCACTCCACTTAATGATTTTATTATTTTTTCAATATTTTTATTGACTTTTTAGAGAGAGAGAGAGAGAGAGAGAGAAGGAGAGAGAGAGAGAGAGAAGGAGAGAGAGGGGAACATTGATGTAAGAATGACACATCGATTGGCTGCCTCCCGCATGCTCCCTACTGGGGATTGAGCCCCCAATCCGGGCATATGCCCAGACATGTGACAACACCCAACCAACTGAGCAACACCAGCCAGGGCTCCACTTAATGATTTTAAAAGACATCATTTTGTTCGGTGGTCTGTAGTGAGTGAAGTTTTCACTCTGCCAGGGGAGAGAAATTTAATGTCTGTGGGGTCTGTGGGGTCTGTGGGAGTGGGGAAAGAATACAGACCTCCTTGGGAAATTCTCTGATGGTCACTGAGTTTATTAATTTTGTTTTTATTAATTTTTTATTGTTTGAGAGAGAGAGAGAGAGAGAGAGAGAGAGAGAGAGAGATTCCCTCCTGCACATGGCTCGATCAGGGATCGAACCCACAACCTGGGTATGTGCCCCGACTGGGAATCGCACCCACCACTTTTTGGTGTACAGGACAACACTCCAATCTACCAAGCCACACAGGACATGGCTGAGATTATTGATATTTAAGAGACATTATGAGATCTGGCAGAGAACCCTGGCGTGGAAGTCAAGAAATGTGCTGTGTGGTGGGCCCATTAGCAGATATAGGGAGAACATCAGCTGCTGGGAATCCACAAGGAACATTTATAATGATGATAGTGACACAGATGTTACATTTCTACCTCTTTACACTTCTCAAAGCATTTTCACATTTACTACCACAAAATCATAGAATCTTAAGAGTAGAAAAGAATTTTAAGAATTATCCAGTATAACCTCCCACTCTAGGCAAGACTCTCACCTACAACATCCCTCTCATTTAACTTTCAAAGAAGTCCTCTGGGGAAGCAAGCTTAGCAGCTCACACCATTTCCATCTTAGAGAAAAAGAACAACTAATGACTTAGGGAGTTTCAGGCCAAGATGATACAGCCAATTAGTGATAAAACTGGCCTTGGACACCCTAGTCCTGGATTCTTTCTATGCTATTGCATGTCTCTTTTATCTTTAAGGAGATAAGTCCTAGTCACCCTGTGGTCCTTACTATGTAATTTAGTGCCTAATTATTCTTGAAGTGCTTTAGAAGCTTCAGCTCTGTTACCCAGAGTAGAGTATAAGATTTTGAGGGCCAGATTCATATCTCATAGTGTATACTACTTTGAATATCTGTCTTCTCCCTAGCTCACCACCAATGTTAGGGGTTCTTGGAAGATATTGAACAGATGTCTTTATAAACAAATTGAAATTTTAAAATTTCTAAGTTATTCCTTATATTTTAGAGACATTCTAGATTTGACTTTCTCCAATTTTATTCTCATCTTTGGAGATTTCATTTGGTTGTAGCTACTGGGTTGAAATACTTTTGTATCAGGGCTTAAATGAAGGGAATATCTTGATATCATAGCAGATTGCTTTTCTTGATGGATAAAACAACTAGCAAGGCTATTACCTAGGCCTGATACTGGCAAGTTGAGGATCCAACATGTATTTTATTTTTCAGTAAAGCCCTGGCTGGAACTTTAGAATGGCAAAGTCATGTTGCCCCTTTCTGGTCATTGGAATATATTAAATGAAATATATTGTGCTCATTTTATATCTTAATGTTATAAGAAGAGTTCTAATCAGGATTATTCATCATGGACTTTTAACACAAACTGGCCTCTTCCAAGGGCATTAGGCTGCAATGAAAACAAGAATCAAAGACTTACATGGGAATACCCATAGGATTCACTGGATAACCAAAGTGTGCACTTAGAAATTTCTGAAGCTAAAATTTTGAACTTGGTGGATAGTTCTAATAAAAACATCAAGATTTTAAACTGTTGTCTATACCTGGACTAAAAAAACTCTCTTTAGTTCATAATTCTTTTGTGTTGTTGACATATAGAAAAACCCTAACTCATCAGTTTCCATTCCTATCTCCTCATTCCCTTAATTTTTCTCCTTTCCCATAAATAGTATCTATATTGCAATAACCATCTCCTGCTACTACCCTCCAAGGATATCTGGGGAGGGTGTTAAATAGCAATGGTTTTGTACAGTACTATAATTTTTATAGCTTTAAGGAAGCCACCTGCCACCGCCATCCCTATACCAGAGATGGGTGAGCTGCCCCAAAACTCTTTCATGAGAATAAGCAATGGAATCCAACAGATTATTCTAACGAAATAGCACCCAGGCAGAAATGCCTAACTTGTCTGGTAAGATTCTTTCAAATACATTTTGTAACAAGGCTTAAATTCATCAGAAAAAGACAATGAAATGAACCAGGAAATGTTTAAGGTAGAGTAATAGAGCTGCTGAGATACACTTAAACATAACTTTCTAAGCTTAAACTGCATAATAATCTTTTCCAGATCCTTTTAGTTCATTTTTCACTCCAAAAAGAACCTTATATGGGATTGTTCACATTTGGCCCAGTACAACTTTGGCCCATATCAAGCCCCTTAGACTTGGCCCAACACAAATTCATGCTGTCAACTACAGCTTGGCTCCCACCATGGCCCAATTGTTCCTTATTCATCTTATACTGTGAATATTCCAATCTTCCTCCCAAATCCCCATTCTTATTAGATGAACTTGCTTACAAAGCTCTTACAAATGTTGCTTGAAGCTATGGGTATAAACTCACTTAGCTATTGGGAATGTTAGAATATCTCTCACATCAGATGTTTTTTTCCCCCCTGAATATTCTCAAAGTTATCTCCTCTTCTGTTGTAGAATTCATCCCTTCCCACTTTTATACTCCCACATTTATCCTCTCCATCTAGACCTGCACTATTCTATATGGTAGCTACTAGCCACATGAAGCTATTTAAATGTAAATTAATTAAAATTAAATTAAAAGTTCAGTTTTTCAATTGCCCTAGTCACATTTCAAGTTCTCAAAAGCCACATGTGGCTACTGTATGGCACAGCAAAGACATAGAAAATTTCCATCATCACAGAAAGTTCTACTGGATAGCAATTTTCAATAGGGTCCTCTGATTTCTTACCTACCCCATGGGCTCTTCAGTCTCACCATCATCAACAATAGCAACAACTACCCTACAAGTGACCCTTCTACCCTTGTAGCTAGCTATAAGTCTCTAAATGCTGCCAAACTTTTAGAATGAGAATTTGCTTTTACCCCTACATTCCTTCCTTAGTCCTTTGCAATCTGACTTCTGTATCTTCTTTGCAGAAATAAAGACACCAAAGACTTTTGGTGCATCCTCCACCATTTTTTCCAGTTATCATCTTCCTAAAATTACTTCTCTCTAACCTGTTTCTCCCACCTTCTGTCCCTGGCACATAATCATTGCTGAATAAGTGTTGGTTCACTGAGACAATTAACTTTCCTCCTTGATTACTTAGTCCTCCAGGACCCATCATGTGACACACTCCTGTCTCAAAATCCCAGTCTTCTGCTTTTTTTTTCTTTTGTCAGCCCTTCTCTGACTAGCTAATCTTCCCTCCTTCACCTTTAACTATCTTCTTTTTGGAAATGGGTCTTGATCTCCTGCTTCAAGATGCTAATTTCTCAGAAACAGACTTGTAGATACAGAGAACAGACTGATGGCTGCCAGAGGGGAGGGTTGGAGAAACTGGGTGAAAAATGTGAAGGGATTGAGAAGTACAGTTGCAAAATAGTCATGGGGATGTAAAGTACAGCATAGGAAATATGGTCAGTAATCCTATATAATAAAGAGGCAATATGCAAATTGACCTTTACTCCATAACACCATCACAAGATGGTGGCATGCACAGTGGGAGCTGGGAAGTGGGGGTGGGGCTGGCGGCCACTCTGCATGGCTTCCGCCGGAGTTCCTGCGGCCCCACAGGGGCATGGGGGTCCCGGCAGCCACTTCACGCGGCTTTTGCCAGGGTTTCCGCGGTCCCGCGCATGCACGCTGTGGGGGCGGGGCCCGGCAGCTGTTGGTGGGGCATCGGGGCGGCACTCCAGGACTCAGGGCCATTCTGCGGCATGCCAGCCACGTAGGGTGGGACTCTGGGACTCAGGGCAGTCCCATGGCATTGGAGGGAGGGGTCCTGGGTCTTGCACAATTTCGTGTGATGGGTCACTAGTCTTATATAATAAAAGGCTAATGTGCAAATCTACCGAATGGTGGAATTACCGGTCACTATGACATGCACTGATCACCAGGGGGCAGACGCTCAACACAGGAGCTGCCCCCTGGTAGTCAGTGTGCTCCCACAGGGGGACTACTGCTCAGCCAGAAGCCAGGATCTCCTGCGGGCTCACAGCTGGCGAGCACAGCAGTGGTGGCAGGAGCCTCTCCCACCTCCGCAGCAGTGCTAAGGACCCCTCAGGGAGCAGGGAGCAGGCCTAAGCCTGCAGGCAGACATTCCCCGAGGAGTCCTGGACTACAGGAGAGTGCAGGCCAGGCTGAGGGGCCTCCTCCACCCTCAGTGCATGAATGTCATGCACCAGGCCTCTAGTATTTTAATAACTATGTATGGTGCTAAATGGGTACTGGAAATATCAGGGGGAACACTTTGTAAAGTATATGGTTGTCTAACCACTATGCTGTACACCTGAAACATGCCAGTTAATTCCCATGTGAACAGTCAAAGATTTAAGGGGGCAGGAACAAAAACTGTAAAATGAAAGTTATGGGAAGGCTCTGGCCAAAGGAACTTTTTTCTGTATAATAATTCTGCTACAGTCTCTCTTATGACTAGTTTCAACGTTGCAGAATAGAATAGTAGTTCTTTTTCCTAATCATTTCTTCTTTCTTTATTTTATTCTTTTTTGTTTGGAGGGAGGAGTGTGTTAGTAACCTCCATACTGCCTCTTCATAGCAAACTACACAACAGTTGTAGATCAAAACAGAAAGCCAGCCACTTGCACAAAGGCAATAGTAATGCAATCAGCCCACAGAAAATTACACCCTGGTGTTTTGTGAAGAAAGTTGACAGGACAACACCTCCTTCCCTTCTTAAAATGAAGGCATAAAGTACACTCTAACCTTTAACAGCATATGATGTCTATAACTAATGTGAAGGAAAGTCAGAACTTTTTTCTCCCTTTGTTTACTTTTCTTCTAGCAGAAATATCGTTCTGCTGATTAGAAAGCTGAAAAAGCGAGTAGGGAGAAATATGCAACTCATTCAACTAAAGGAAAATTAAAGTAATGCAGACAACACTGTGCAAGATGCTTGATTCTGTTACACTTAACTTAAAAACTACCAGGTCTTCCCTGACTGGCATGGCTCAGTGGTTGATCATTGACCTGTGAATTAGGAGTTCACAGTTTAATCCCAAATAAGGGCACATTCCCAGGTTGTGGGCTTGATCCCCCAGTGGGGGACGTGCAGGAGACAGCCAATCAATGATTCTCTCTCATCATTGATGTTTCTATCTCTCCCTCCTTCTCCCTTCCTCTCAGAAAACAATAAAAATATATTTAAAACAAACAAACAAACAAAAACTACCAGATCCTGACCAGTGTCCCTCTGCCCTGCACCACCTTAGGTCTATTGAAATACAGTTGAAAAATAAAATTGCAATATATTTAAAATGCACAACATGATACTTTGATTATATATACACTACAGGCCCGATGCCCGAATTCATGCACGGGTGGGGTCCCTTGGCCTGTGATCGGGGCAAGATCAGGACCTTCTTGCCCAGTCCCGATTGGGGCCAGCCAGCCGGAGACGGACCTTGGGAGGGCTCCAAGGTGTGTCTGGTCCTCTCACCAGTCCTGTTGGCCGGACCCAGCAGCAGCAAGCTAACCTACCTGTTGGAGCATCTGCCCCCTGGTAGTCAGTACGTGTCATAGTGACTGGTCGAGCAGTCAACTGAAAGGTCAGACACTTAGCATATAACGTTTTTATTATATAGGATAAGTGAAATGATTACCACAATCAAGTTAATGAACACATCCATTACTTCACATAGCTACCTTTTTTTTTTTACACAACACTGTTATTAACTGTAGTCACCAAGTTGTATATTAGATTCTCACAATTTATTCATATTCTAACTGGAAGTTTGAACCCTCAAACCAATCTCCCATTTCCTCTACCTACCAGCCCCCTGGCCACCACAAGTTACTCTCTTTATACGAGTCTTACTTTTATTTTTTTAGATTCCACATATAAGTATTTGTCCACAATACAATATTGTCTTTCTGTTTCCCAACCAATATTCTTGAAATGTAAATTCAACACCCAAAACCTGTACGTGACACTAAGAACACTGGAGAAATTTAACTGGACAGATGTGGGCAGTTCCAAAACTCAGTGGTCTTTGAGAGCAAAAAGATCAAGACAGTTTTTCACAATGATTTATAAGAAATTTGCTTATAAAAGAAATACCAGAGAGGGCATTCAGTTATACACAAGGTAATCAAAGTAGCACAAATATCCTCCAAAGTGGGCATTTACTAGGCAATTTGGGTTAAAATAATATAAAAGGCAGATTGTTTCCCCCAGTACATTTGCCTTTCTTGCACTTGAGGAAAATTTGTAGATGAAACTTCTAGAAAGGAAGAAAGAAAGAAGAAAGAAAGAAAGAAAGAAAGAAAGAAAGAAAGAAAGAAAGAAAGAAAGAAAGAAAGAAAAGAAACAAAGAAGGAAGGAAAGAAAAGAATGAAAAGAAAGGAAGGAAGAGAGCCTCCTTTCCCACAGCCTTCTGCCAAACAGATTCTGTTGCTAGGTAAACATAAGCCACCAACAATTTATGTACCAATATATACAGAAAATTATAGCTGAGAGGAAGCTTGCTAGTTTATGAAACAGATGGTAGATTTATGTCATAGCCCAAGAAAAACAGGATTTTGCCACAATGAGCCACTGCAAGTCTCTCTGACAATTTCCTAGCCTAATAAACACTATGGCTTTTTATGTTGTGAAGTAGAAGAAGAGTGGAATCACAGAAAAGAAGAGTCAAAAGGAATGACAAAAATGATGCTCTTTGAGAAGTGGAATTATTGGTTTTAAACTTTGTTTTTAAATATGCAATAGCATATTTAAAATAAATAAATAAATAAGCAAGCGATAGCAGCAGAAAGTAAACCAACACAGCTAGTAATATACCCTCAGACTTGCCATCTGGGTTGAAGTCATATTTAATAAGCCCAGCTATATCAACTCCACCCCTCTAGCACGGTAACATTTAATAAAGGCTGGGAAGAAGAGGGTATACTCTTATGCAAACCTCTGTAACTAGAAAATATATCCATGTTTATTAAAAATTTTTAAAAAGAAGTATCAGCAACGTAAGGCCCTTGCAGCTCATATTTCTCATGCAAACTAAACTGGCATTTGTTTAATAAGCAACTGGTTCACAACTGGACTTCAACTGGCCCATCACATCAAGGAACAAACTGTTGAACCACACTCAGATCCACACTGACATCTGCAGGTAATTGAAACAGGACTTATAGGAATTGATTTCTAGACACAGGACTTTCAAACCAGTCATCACAGTAGTATGAGAACATATAACACAACATATAATACCCTGAATGACAATTTATTTCTTTTTAAAAACACTATCAAAGTGTAAGTACTTTCATAGATTAAAATAGTGCACATAGTATATGAGCTCAATTATGTAGGAAAAAATATAACTATTTCTGCCTGGTGTAATTGTGGTGATTTTATTTTCACTTTAAATTTTTCCTTCTATTTTCTGTTACTTTTTATATATTCTCAAACGAGCATATAGTACTTTTACAATAAGTAATTTAAAGCATGCTACCTAAATTTTAACTTCAAACCCTTAGTTGTCCCAATTCAATTTGTATTAACATTCATCAAAGCCTTTTAACAGCACCCTGAAAAATGCTGTTTTACTGCAATAAACTGATGCTATGCAGCATGTTTATTTACATAGATTATCAAAACTTCTAAATACACACAAAAATAAGGATAAACCGATTTGTAGCAGACTTAAGCTGCTTTAGTCTAAGACGTGTGATTTTTCTCTAGTGCCTTTCAATTGAGAAAAAATGTTAAGTAACATTTATTGGGTCAATCTATAATTACAGTATTAGATAAAATAGGATCTACTACCATGAGGCTCCTTTTACAATGACTATGGGGGAAAATTTGTCTTTCCGGGCTTGCAAAATCAAGAGACTCATTCAAGTTCTGAGGTAAAAAATCAATATTTGAAGAAAGCTTTATTCTACATGATGAAAATTAGGTATAATAGAAAAATCCGCCAGGCTTTCTACTGGTAGAAAAAAAAGTACAATTACTTAAGGGTGCCTTAAGAAATTCAATCAATGGTCACTCATAAACATGCAGTCTCCCCAACTTACAAGTGTGTTACATTTCAAACGCTTATTGATTTGGGGGTGGGGGTGCCCGGAAACAAAGAAACAAAGTATGGTAGTAGGGTCCCAAATTAATTCACAAAAGTAAAGCTAAAATCTAAAATACTCTACGTTTGCAATGAAACTGTAGAATGAAGTTTTAGCAATAAAGTCAAACAAATGTTGGAATGCTTTTAACAACAAATTATTTTTTAGTTTTCATGTTTTGGTGCATGAGAAAATAACTATAGAAAGATAAGAAAGTGGAACATTTTCAAGCACTTTAGATAGTAACAACTAATTGCTCTTTAAATCTTGCAGCTTATCTTATTTTTGTTTTATGCTCATGGGTCATGCTTAAGGTTTTACTTTACTTAATAAATGGACATGAAATGGCAATTAGGAAGAAAAATTAGGAGAAAAATTTTATTATGGAAACTGGCTAAGAATTGATACAGAAAGGGGGAGAGAGAACTAAAGAAAACATGGATGTAGATGATACTTCTTGTTTCCACTTCATTCATTCATTCAATTATGAAATAGCAGGCCCCATTGGTGAGTATAAGAACCCAATAGTTCATTCATTTGTTCATTCTTTCAAGCATTCACTCTCCTCCCCAAGCAATTCGAATAGTCAAGTTGTCTGCATATTTTAAAAAATATATTTGCATCTTTCTATGTGTGAAGTTGAGTATCTTTTTATACGTTTAAGCCATTTCTATATTTTCTTCTGTGAACTGTCTATTCAATGTTTTTGCCCATTTCCTCTTTGGATTTTTAGCCCCCCCCCCTCTGGAATTTAAGGGTTCTTTATATATTGGGGATATTAACTGTTTTTGTTGTTGTTGCTAATCCTCACTTGAGGATATTTTTTCCATTTTTTTTTAAGAGAGAGTGGAGGGAGGGAGGGGGTAGAGAGAGAGATGGAGGGAAAGAGAAACATCAGTGTGAGAAAAACACATTAATCGGTTGCCTCCTGCATGCACCCCATCCCAGAAATCAAACCTGTAAGACGGGTACATGCCCACTGACTGGGGCGGCTGGGGGTGCCCCGACTTAGCACTAACTGCCTAGGGGGCTGCAGATCAGGCCTGGAGAGAGGCCTGCAGAAAGAGAAGCAGGGTCTGATCCATAGCCTCTGTGGCAGCCGTTGATCAGAACTTGCCTCTCTTTCTCTCCCTGCCTGGCTAACAGCCAAGCCTCCATTTCTCTCCAGGCCTCCACTGGGGCTGCTGATCAGCCCTGCCTTTCTGATCAGGCCCCGTTGATAGGCCCAGAGACGCTGACTGGCATAGAAACTGACCAATCAGAACCAAAACTGGGTTAATTGTGAGGAGCCAATGGCTGCCTAGGAGGCAGAGCTTTTGATGCTGACTGGCATAGAAACTGACCAATCGAACCAAATTGGCTGGCAGAGGAGGGCAGTTAGGGGTGAGATCAGGCCTGCCGGGGAGGGCAGTTGGGGGTGATCAGGTAGGCAGAGGCAGTTAGGGGCGATCAGGCCAGCAGGGAAGGGCAGTTGAGGATGAGATCAGACCGGCAGGGAAGGGCAGTTAGGGGCAATCAGGCAGGCAGAGGCAGTTAGGGGCAATCATGCAGGCATGCAGAGAGGTTAGGGGTGATCAGGCAGGCAGGCAGAGGGGTTAGGGGCAATCAGACAGGCAGGCAGTTGAGTGGTTAGGAGCCAGCAGTCCTAGATTGTGAGAGGGGTGTCTGACTGCCAGTTTAGGCCTGATCCCTGTGGATCCAGAGACAGAGAAGCATCCATCAGACCATCAAACCTCAGAGGGAAGGTAGGGGAGGGTGGGGGTAAGGGGGAGAGATCAACCAAAGGACTTATATGCATGCATATAGGCCTAACCAATGGACACAGACACCAGGGGGGTGAGGGCATGAGTGGGGGGTTGGGGGGCAATGGGGAGATAAAGACACATATGTAATACCTTAATCAACAAAATAAAATGAGGGAGAAAAATATGCATATATATCTATTATAAATATGAAGGCCGTACAGGTAATATTTTATTTGCATAGAAATATTTGCATATTTCTATAAGGTTTGAACTTTTATGAGTTTTCCTTTATAATTTACTAGAGGCCTGGTGCATGAAATTCATACACTGGGGGCGGGGGGGTCCCTCAGCCCAGCCTGTGCCCTCTAGCAGTCCAGGACCCCTTGTGGTATGTCCGACTGCCAGACCAGGGGGATAGGGCCTAAGTTGGAAGTCAGACATCCCTCTTACAATCTGGGATCCCTCGCTCCTTACTGCCTGCCTGCTCGCTCCTTACCGCTTGGCTTGCTGCTCCTTAGTGCTGCTGCGGAGGTGGGAGAGGCTGCTCCCACCGCTGCTGCACTTGCCAACTGTGAGCCTGGCTTTTGGCTGAGTGGCTGCTCCCCCCATGGGAGCGCAATGACCACCAGGAGGCAGCTCCTGCATTCATTGAGTGTCTGCCCCTGGTGGTCAGTGTGCATCATAGTGACCAGTCGTTCAGGTCATTCTCCATAACGGTCGCTTAGGCTTTTATTATATAGATAATTATAAAATGAATAACAAATAATGAAGAAAACAATAAAAGAGAAAATAATTTTAAGCACTGCTATGAGATGTTAGTTTTGTCTTTGAGGAGGAAATATGCATGGTCAGGATTACAAATCCTAGATTTCTTGACCCACCACCTACAGCAGCCACAGTTCCCCTCCCCTAACCCCATCCTGAAGGGAGCTAAATGCTTGAAGGACAGATTCAGACAAAGAACTACTGTACTAGCTTGGGCTTTCACCTCAGACTTCAGTGCAGTCACCAGATGGGTTAGACTAAAAATTTATTTTGCCCAAAGTAGGCAGGCCTTGCTCTGGCTGATGTGACTCAATTGGTGGGGCATCATCTTGTGGCATCTAAAGGTTGCTGGCTCCTTTCCTGGTCAGGGCACATGCTTGGGTTTTGGACTCAGTCTCCAGTGGGGGGTGTGCAGGAGGCAGCCAATCAACGTTCAGCTCTCACATCTCACATCAATGTTTCTCTCTCTCTCTCTCTCTCTCTCTCTCTCTCTCTCTCTAAAAATCAGTAAAAATATTAAAATAAAAGAATTTCTTTTAAAAAAGACAACAATAAAGTAGGCAGGTCTCAGTAACTTCTTTCTCTGAGGGCTACATTCTGATCTTAGCTTTGGAGCTCTATCCACTCCTTTAGTCAGAAAAGATAGGTAATAAAACACAAACTAAAGGAAAACCATACCTAAGGAGGCAAGAAACCTTTTAGGGTGACTGATTGGTCCAAGTTTGTCTGGGGCTTTCCTTGTTTTAGCATTAAAAGTCCCCATGAGAACCCTCAGTTCTAAACCAACCAGGACCTCACAAACCAAGGCTCAAGTGCTCCTTAAAACCTGTTTTCCCTAACCCCCAGACAGGTTCTCCCCTTGATCGTCAAAGTAGAGTGTCTTCTCAGAAGCTAAAGAGAGGTACCAGACTTCTCTTATCACACTTCACAGAAGAAAGAGAGAATACAAAGAGACACACACCCCCACCCCGCAAAAAAAAAACCATTCCACACAGATTCAACAGACAGTTCTACACACCACTGTGACCCAATACTTTCCTGGATCTGAGTTCTGATTTATAGTTTACTTTGATGATTTTGGCCATAGCTAGATATCTATCATTCATACTATTGTTTACTTAAGGTTTTTCTTTAACTGAACTCACTTTTCAAAGAAAAGAAGAAAGACTCGTGGACATGGACAACAGTATGATGATTGCCTGAGGGAAGGGGAGAGTGGAGGGAGGTAGAATAAGGTAAAGGTGGGATAAATGGTGATGCAAGGAGACTTGACTTGAGGTGGTAAACACACAATACAATACACAGATGATGTGTTGCAGAATTGTGTACCTGAAACCTATATAATTTTATTAACAATGCCATCCAAATAAGTTCAATAAAATATAAAAATTCAATAAAAATAAATGAACTCACTTTTTCTTATGTTTAAGATATATGTATTTTTAAAATATTATTTGCTAAATTTGTTATAACAGAATACTTCATATAACTCTCATAAATGGAAAATCTGCATCATGTGCCACAAACAGAAGATACATATTAGGTATATATTAAAAATATTAGCTAAAAGTGGAGAGACTCCTCATGTAAGTTTCCTCAGTAATGTGTGGAAGACAAGAAGCTTGATGCTCCTCCTAGAGGGCAGAATGTGTGTGGCTTTCTTCCAGTTCCTTCTATAGGTTAACACTCCCTAGTGATATTCCTTCAGCTCCCTCTGTTGGTTAGAGTGAATAACTCCACAATTATTCAACAAAACTTTATTGAGCGACTATTATGTTTCAGATACAGTGCTGGCTGTTGAGGATACAGAGGAGAAATGAGAAACTTTTTGTATGTAATGAACAAGAATTGGGAAAGAAGGAAAAGAGGAAGCTAGAAAATGTGGGCATAGATTCTTTTTGTCCAAAGTAGGCAGGTCTCAGTGACCCAAACTAAAAACTTGTCTATGAGGTCTATATTCTGACCTTACTTAGCTTTGGAGCTCTAATCACTCCTTTAGTCAGAAGAGATAGTAACCCCTCATTTACTTAAGCCTCTGCAATCTCACTTTTACCCTTTTCACTTCACCAAAAGTACACATACGAAAGGCTCTAGGGACCGTCTAATTATCAGAACCAATAGGAGTTTTCAGTCCTCACCTTAAGTGACCCTGGCAATGACTCCCTCCTTAGCTTCACTGATATAGATAGCTGCTTTCCCCAGTTTTCTCCTGCTACCCAATCTCTATTTCAGCTTCCTTTTAAATGTTGGTGTTTGTCAGGATTTTGTCCTTAACCCACTTCTTTATACAATCTTCCTGCTTATGTCTATACACATAGGCATAAAGATTTCTACCTACATAAGCTAAAATGATCAAATTCTAAAAGACCACAGCCTGTTTCTCTCTCCAGCTTCATTTTTTTAATTCATTGAGGTAACATTGGTTAATCCAGCCTCATTTTCCATAATTGTCAAATTACTGTATTTCTGTGATAGTGATTTAATCTCTTCTTACCTGTATCCGATTTCCCTCTACCTGACTCCCACCTCCACCCAAGATTGCTCTTCAAGATTCAGCTTCAGTGCTACTTCTGGGAAACATTCCAGAAGCACAGCACACCCTATGTTGGGTGCTCTTCCTTTGTATTCACCCAGCACACTCAAATTGCTTCTAATAGTCTGTGTATTTCTGTTTCTTTTACTAGACTTGTCTTCTTGAAGGCACGAACTTAATCTGCACTTATAGTTCCCAGCACAGGGCTCAATAAATATCTGTTAAATTGATAAACAGTCTAAGAAATCCCTTGTAAAGTATGGCATAGGGAATATAGTCAATAATATTGTAATAACTCTGTATGGTGCCAGGTGAATACTGACAATATTGGAAGAAACGCTTTGTGAAGTTTATGATTGTCTAACCACTGTATACCTGAAACTAATATAAAATAATATTGAATGTAAACTGTAATGAAAAATGTCTTTAAAAAGAGAAAAATATCCCTGAACTGTGAATAGTTGAACACAAACGAAAAGGAGGTTGTTGGTGGTGTAAGCCAGGGATATTTAAAACTTGAGTATTTAGATCTTTTTCCCTTTCCCTTCATAGAGGCAGCCAGAGCTGGTAGGGCTAGAGGGGCATGAGGGTCAGAGCCAAAGAAATGGTTGGGCTAGCAAGGCAGCCAGGATGTCAGAGCTGGAAATTGGTTACATACAGGAGAAATTACCAATTGTTTTGAGGATAAAGGGAACCAGGTCTGTCACTACCTGAGAATGGAATTATAGGGTAGATGCCAGGATGTACCCTGTGTTGTTGAACTGAAACAGGAGGTATGAATTTGAATTCATGATTTTTAATAGATGAACAGATATAAATATGTGTGGATCTATGCTGAGAAGGCCTTTAAACCATGCTGACCCCCCCCCCCCCCAGTGGCAATGATTATACCAGTGTCTAGCCTACACCTTGACTTTGAAATACCATTCTCCATTAAAAGAAATCAGGGCTCCTTAGAGAAATGGCTGATCCTAGGGCTGGGGCAAGAAAAGTATGAATCTGGGACATCTTATGCCAGAAAGTAAAGCACTGCTCAAAAAATCATAGGGATTTGTCAACAGTACTCAGGAGCTGGCATGGAGGGGCACTCACCATCCAAATCTGAGAGATGAATATCAATATAATCATGGTAATGGGTTAAATCCCATTGACTAAAATAGGAGTCCATGAATCTACATTGATGTAAATAAATAGTAGAGAAGGGAATTTTCTTTACAGTAGAATGACAATTAATAAATGTAGTAGAAATTATAGAATTAGAGAGTCACCATCAGATAGCCATCATAATACCATCAGAGAAGAAAGATTAGTGGATACTAATAGTAGTAAGTGAAAGTTTCATGAGGAAACAAGATATGTAATACTCTCAAAGGATCTCTATACAAATATTTTATTATTTTCAAAGGGAAAACACTAACTGTTCAATGGAATAACATGGTAGACACCAATTTAACCAAAGGATCAAGGTTACCATCACCAGTATGACAGTGACAGCATGTGCCTCCTGCTATGATATATTGAGAACACAGCATTGCTTATGTAGAAAATTTTCACTGACGCATTTAAGGATAATAGGGCATATCATGCCTGTAACTGTTGGTTCAGAAAAAAAATGTGTGTTCATACACACATAAGATAGATAGATACATACATACATACATACATACATACATACATACATACAAGAATTGAGAGATAGAGAGAATGATAAAGCAAATGTGGTTAAATATCAACAACTGAGAAACCAGGGTGAAGGATATACTGGAGTTCTTTGTGCTATTTATACAACTTTTCTGTAAATGTGAAATAAAACAGTTCATATATTTTTAAAATACTGAAAAGAAAACTGAGTGCTTGTAACCTGAGTCATATAAAAAGGCTTTTATTTTTTGCCTGTCTACCTCTCCATCTAGTTCTAAAAACAATTTAGCCTTATGAATATGTAAAAAACAAACAAAATAAAATAAATTGAAAACAAGTATGAAATCCATGTGATCTTGGCAAGAACCTTCTAAACTGTCAAATTCTACAAAATGTTCTTGAAAATTTGACAGGTTATGGGGGGAGATTTCTCTTTGTTTTGGGAAACAGTCCAAACTTCAATATAGTTATTAGTTCCTTTGTGTTCCTGATACCCTTTTATTCAAAACTTGATTGCAATTAGCCCAAAAGAATGTAATACTGCACTATGGAGGCAGAAAATCATCCTATCTAATAAAGCCGTGATATGCAAATTGACCCTCACTCCAACACACAAGATGGCCGCCCCCATGTGGTCACAAGATGGTCGCCACAAGATGGCCGGCAGGGGAGAGCAGTTGGGGGGACCAGGCCTGCAGGGGAGGGCAGTTGGGGGGACCAGGCCTGCAGGGGAGGGCAGTTGGGAGAGACCAGGCCTGCAGGGGAGGGCAGTTGGGGGGACCAGGCCTGCAGGGGAGGGCAGTTGGGGGGACCAGGCCTGCAGGGGAGGGCAGTTGGGGGGACCAGGCCTGCAGGGGAGGGCAGTTGGGGGGACCAGCCCTGCAGAGGAGGGCAGTTGGGGGAAACCAGGCCTACAGGGGAGGGCAGTTGGGAGGGACCAGGCCTGTAGGGGAGGGCAGTTGGGGGAAACCAGGCCTACAGGGGAGGAAGGGCAGTTGGGGGGGACCAGGCCTGCAGAGGAGGGCAGTTGGGGGGACCAGGCCTGCAGGGGAGGGCAGTTGGGGGGACCAGGCCTGCAGGGGAGGGCAGTTGGGGGGGACCAGGCCTGCAGGGGAGGGCAGTTGGGGGGACCAGGCCTGCAGAGGAGGGCAGTTGGGGGGGACCAGGCCTGCAGGAGAGGGCAGTTGGGGGGGACCAGGCCAGCAGGGGAGGGCAGTTGGGGGGACCAGGCCTGCAGGGGAGGGCAGTTGGGGGGACCAGGCCTGCAGGGGAGGGCAGTTGGGAGAGACCAGGCCTGCAGGGGAGGGCAGTTGCGGGGACCAGGTCTGCAGAGGAGGGCAGTTGGGGGAGACCAGGCCTGCAGGGGAGGGCAGTTGGGGGGACCAGGCCTGCAGGGGAGGGCAGTCGGGAGGGACCAGGCCTGCAGGGGAGGACAGTTGGGGGGACCAGGCCTGCAGAGGAGGGCAGTTGGGGGGACCAGGCCTGCAGGGGAGGGCAGTTGGTGGGATCAGGCTGGCAGGGGAGGGCAGTGGTGGGGACCAGGCCTGCAGAGGAGGACAGTTGGGGGAGACCAGGCCTGCAGGGGAGGGCAGTTAGAGGGGGACCAGGCCTGCAGGAGAGGGCAGCTGGGGGGGGACCAAACCAGCACAGGAGGGCAGTTAGGGGTGACCAGGCTGGCAGGGGAGGGCAGTTAGGAGCAATTGGACCAGCAGGGGAGCAGTCAGGCATCAATCAGGCTGGCAGGGGAGTGGTTAGGGAGTGATCAGGCTGGCAGGCAGAAGTGGTTAGGGGCAATCAGGCAGGCAAGCAGTTGGGAGCCAGCAGTCCTGGATTGTGAGAGGGATCCCAGATTGGAGAGGGTGTAGGCTGGGCTGAGGGACCCCCCCCCCCCCGCATGAATTTCATGCACCGGGCCTCTAGTTATTAATAAGAATAAAATAAATACACTTTAAAAATTTTACAGAATTTTATGCATGTGTACACACTTTATTAAATTTGCATTTTAAGATATACACAAGGTCAGCATTTCACAAAATTTCCCATTATTCCAAAAGCAGTTATCATGAAATACAATGATTACATAAGTCAGTCAAGGAAAAAGAGCATCATCTATAGGATTTTCTTACCATATCATCTCTTGTATTTATCTTCAAATAGAAGCCTGAAATATGATATAATATAGAATAGGAAGAGATAATTTTAATTTATAACAATGATCACTTTTCAAATATTAAATTTTATATAAAAATAAAGGGGTTCTCTTAACCAAGCTAATCTGAAGATTAGCATCTCTACCTTTTATTTATCTCAAAACAATCCCTGCAGAAATTTAACTTCCTAGTCCTTTTAAACAATAAAGTTAACCATCTTGCTTCCTAGTTCTCATACCATTGGAACAATTTCATTTTCCTGCCCTAATTCTACCCCACCACTGAATTTGAAAAATAAATATCACATTCCAAAGGTTATTTCTTAAGAGTTCTAAATTAGAGCCACTAAATAGCCAAAAGTGTCCCTTTAAGGCAAAAAGACAGTAGAGTGAATGTGGATAAGTATCCTGTAAGATAAAACCATCGCTCAATATTATATAGGAAGAAACATCTTAACATGGTTCTTTTACAAACAGAATAAATACACTGAATACCACAGAAATAATGTTTCTTTAAAATGGCATACTAGAGAACAATCTTCATAATATACACATTTATGTTAGGTTTGAAGGATTATGGCCTTTGCACAGGTGAAAGCAATATGAGAAATAAAGCCATTAATGGTGGTTATTACTATTTAAAATAAACAACGCATCTGATGCTGTAACAGAACTACTTATTGCTAGCTAAGTGATGCTCTCTTATAATTCAAAGAGAATATGTTTCCCTTCAAGCTATTCAGTATTACTAGTCAGCGAGTACCTGCAAAGTGCAACATCTTCCTTCAAGATTCAAGGATCTTTGCCTTCAAAACACACAAGTGCAGTAGTTTTCGTTTCTTACATACATTCAAAAATGGAATACTATGATCCTAGCAGGCAAATTTGCATATTAAATACAGACTATCCACCCACAATATATGAACATTAAAAGAAATCTATCATGACAGACATTTTTACACAATTTTAAATAATAAATAACACAACAATAGACTACATTCAGGTTTTTAAAATAGCTCCATTCAGGATTTACCTTTTAAAAATTAACTTCTGGTATCTCAGACTATCATGTACAATGTTCACAGCTCAAACAGCTTCTTAAAAGCAGAGTTCACAATAACATTGATTTTTTTTTCAGTTCCTACTCCACATAGATATTAAATTGCCTTGCTATAAGGCAGCATGAAAAAGAACTGGATTCTGATTCTGGTGGCAACACAATGACCAAAACACAGTCAGCAGCACCACTCATCACACGACAAAACAAAAGAATTTAATGTCACAAAAGTAATCAGAAAAAAGCAGCAATCAAAACAGTATGTGGCAGTCACATAAAGCCCCCTTTTCTAGGTACCTTATGATATACATCTTTACCCCAAGGCATCTCAGGCCTCATAATACCACCCAGGGCAAGCTGTCAAGCTTCATGTATGCTTTCTAGACAGTAGTTAGTGGGTAAATAACATTATTCATTCATTTGTAGGTGCTCCACACATCTGGTCAAGGCAGGAATTTCTTCTCCTTGATAACACCACCTAGAAATATTAATAATATTGTATATATTCCTTAGGGTAACAGATTTGGGGAGAAAAATATCAACTGTGGTAGCTAAGTCACAGGAACTTGTGTGGTGACTACTCCAGGCATCATGTAAGTTCATTTACACTCTCAGCACTAAAATCAATCCTCACGTCATACACTCCAACAACAAAGAAGCAATATGGGTAGTAATGAAAGCAACTATGTGTTTTTTCCGCTCTGTGAGAAATGGCAAGTGAGCAGCTCAAACAGGAAAAGGAAACCAAACAATGTGCTTTAAACTGATGCAGAAAAATAAAAAAATATATATAAAATGAAAAGCAACTCATCTATTGTGAAGTAGATTTGAAACTATGTAGCCAACAGAGGACAAATAATTTGTCAAGCAAGAGAATTTCTGATCTACTCTAGGTGTCATATAACTGCTGGGGAAAGGAACCATTATCAAAAATACATATCAGTAAAAAAATACATATCAGTAAAAAAAAATACATATCAGTGCTTTCCTTAAATGTATTTGAGATTTAGTCCCTAGATCCAAAATGTGATCAGCAAAAAGAGAGAGAGACACACACACACACACACACAAGTAAGGTCACTATCCTCATAAAATTGAACTGTAGAGGAGAGATGCCAAAAAAAGAATGGTGTCAAAATGGTTTAAATATGTAATACTTTAATCCTCATTGTGGATCAAAGTTCTCTGTGTTCCTCTCACAGAATGATTTATGTAGGAAACAGCAGCTAAAACACTGAATCAGAAATGGGTAAATCACTTGGGTGAGAGATCATCCATCAAGATGAATGGAGGGCATGAATTGGAGCATGCTACTGGAGACTCTGCAATCGTGCTGCCTTTAGCCAGTGAGTCTGAGCATAAGACACTGCTGCTACTGCTACTACTACTGCCATCCAAAATATCTGAACTGAAGACAAAGCAAAAAGAATTATAAGCAGATGTATCTATCAGGGTAAAAGTAAACATAACATGCAAAAACATAGTTTTAAGAACTCACAAATCAGAACTGCATTTGTAAATAATGAAAAGCAAAAAAGCAATAGCAATGAACTATGTTAACATGTACTATATTCAAATACCTGTGAAAGTAAGACACTCGAGGTTCCCTATCATTTTAGTGCTCTCCAGGAGGCACCAGAATGTCAATAAGCCTTCCTCTTGACAAGTCACAGTTTTAGTGAGGTTGTTCCCTTATCTTCAGCTAAAGAGATTTCTACCTTATATTTATCTTCTTACCTTCCCATCAGTCTCACAGTAGAAGGAAATGGTTACTAATTGAAGTACCTACCCTGAACTGTGTGAAGTATTCTATTAAACAGTGCTTCATGGTCCTTCTACTACAGAACCAAATCTTTCAACTGCACTAGATTTTACCACTTCTCCACTCCCAAAAGGACTTTGATTCAAACACATTTTTTTTCTAATTTCCTCCATTATTTGCATTTCATATTCTTCTCATTTTATGAATTTCTTACACTGTTTCCTTTCTTCTTGCTTTCAAAACCCAAAGGTCTCCCTACCACCTCTAAAAGATTCCTTTCTTTGATCCCTTCTATTACTATCCAGTTAAGCTTCTAAAAGGAATGCTCTCTATAGCCCAGCTGGCATGGCTCAGTGATTGAGCACTGACCTTTGAACCAGGAGGTCACGGTTCAATTCCAGCTGGGGCATATACCCCGGTTGTGGGCTCGATCCCCAGTGTGGGGCGTGCACGAGGCAGCCGATCCAATGATTCTCTCGTTGTTGATGCTTCTCTCTCTCTCTCCCTTTCCCTTCCTCTCTGAGATCAATAAAAATATATTTTTTAAAAAATAAAAGGAATGCTCTATATCAGTGATGGCGAGCCTATGACATGCGTGTCAGAGGTGACACGCGAACTCATTTTTTTAGTTGATTTTTCTTTGTTAAATGGCATTTAAATATATAAAATAAATATCAAAATATAAATCTTTGTTTTACTATGGTTGCAAAGGTAAAAAAAATTTCTATATGTGACACGGCACCAGAGTTAAGTTAGGGTTTTTCAAAATGCTGACACGCCAAGCTCAAAAGGTTTGCCATCACTGCTCTATATCCACAGACCTAATACTCTCAAAGTCCTTTCACCTCTTTAATCCTGACAACTGGCTTCTGCTCCTACCCTTCCACTAAAAGGGCATCAAGAGCCTCTACAACCCAGCACAGGGATACCTTATCCATCCAGCCCAAGCCCTCGTGGCTCCCAACAATCAGTCTGCCCTTCCTCATAAATCTGCCTTCATATTGCAACATTCACAATTAAAAGCCTTCACCATTTGCCACCAGGCTGCCTTTCCAGCTTTGATTCCCATCAACCCAACATATAAGCTCTATGCTCTATTTGGCCCAAATTCACTCATTCATTTATTCTATTACTGAGTACCTGCCAAGTGCAAGAATTATGCTAGATATTAGAAAACAATGGTGTATAAGACAGACATGGCTCCTGCCCTCATCAAAATTACAGAACAGTTCAGAATACAGACACTGAAATAATTATACTAATAACCATATTATAATCTATGATCAAAGCAATAAAGGAAAGATACAAGAGGCTCTGAGAGTATATAACATGGGAAACCTGATCTAATTTGAAGGAACAGGGAGGAAGGAGGAACAAGTCTCCCTAAAAGTGAAATTTGAGCTGTCATCTGAAAGATGAGTAGGCATGAATGAGGTAAGGTTTGGGGGGAAGCAAGGATAGTTCTAGAAGCCAAAAACAGGCTAGTGTGGCTGTAGTATAGACAGTAAGAAGAACATGATGAGAAACAAAGCTGGAGAGGTAGTCATGAAGTTTTAGGATTTACACAGAAATATTTTTTATTTTTGAAAAAGAAACAAAGCAAAGAATTGGAGAAGGAATTGTGAATCAGAATATATGGGTTCTAATTTAAATCTGGTCACTAGCTCCTTTGCAAAAGCCCATCCTGATCTAATGTGTTCTAAGGTTAAATATTATGAGCCTTTAATATTATCATTTGTATGAATTTCTAAGTTAACATATTTCCAGTATAAAGTAATCTGTGACATTTGGAAGTTTCTGGGCCCTATACCACCCTCAATGAAATATAACTTCCCACCCACCCTGCTTCTCTATTCTACTATTTTTTCTTCAAAATGTCATTTCTTTCTATTAGCACTGGATTTTTTTAGGTGGAGACAGAATATAAACAGGCTTCAGAATAGTAAAAATTAAAATGAAAACGGTATATTCCACAGTACTCCTACTCTATGCTCACTGCCGTCAAATGCATCATTAATAATACCACTTTTAAGAAAGACGTTTGGATAATTTAACTGGCTCAGATATTTTTTCAACCAAAAGGCAAACAGGTCTAAAATATGAATTATTCAAACTACTGAAAGAAAGTTGCACAGATAATCTAAGACATTGGAAAATCAAAACACCTTTATATTTGCTTTGGAATATATGTGATATTTTCCTCCTGCAAGATTTGGCCTAGACTAATATTAAAATAAATTTATTTTCCTAAAGCACATATTGGCTGGGCAGCCGAAGGACATGCTCTGTGCTACCTGGAAGGAATAAATGGGCTTGGATTAAAATTTGGACACCAAGCAGATAATCTGAATGTAAATAAAGACTTTCTTATTCTAACCACCAGACTCATGGTGAGCGCTGGGTTAAAAGATTCCATTTCTAACAAGACCTGCTTGCGGAAAACCAAGATGGCAGCATAGGTAAACACCGGAAATTGCTGCCTTGCACAACCACTTCAAAAATACAACTAGGACAAAACGGACATCATCCAGAACCACAGGAAGGCTGGCCAAGTGGAAATTCTACAACTAGAAGGAAAGAGAAAAGCACACTGAGACTCAGAGGAGGTGCGGTGTGGAAGTAAAGTGCAGAGGTACGGAGGCGCACACGGAAAGGGCTGGCAACTGAGGATGCGGCTGTCTTTTTCAATTGGGAAGGAATCTCAAGCTCCCGACTGCTCTGAACTCCAGTTCTGGGCGAGTCTCTGGGGACCCAGACTCATACAGGGAGAAACTGGACTGTCTGACATCAGGCAGAACTTGAGGGCAGCTTTCTCTCAGAGGCACCTGCAGTGATTACCGCGGAACAGTGAGACCCAGGTCCTCTTAGGGCAGGGCTGAGGATCAGCCATAGTTGTTTGCTCCACGCTGTTGATTCCCTGAGACCCCGCTCCACCCAAGCTGTGAGCAGAAGCTTTTGCATATGAATACCCTGGCCCTCTGCAATCTAAAATTCCCTAACAAACTGCAGCTGGGTCAGAGAGACCCAGAACATCCAAAAGAAGGCCCAAGGCCCCACAGCAGCTTGCATTGCTTCACAGCTGGGCCTCATCTGGGCACCTCCAAACCCCAAACAAAGAAGAGGAATCTGAAGATCTCTCCATAGCTCCTGCTGGATGGCCTCAGGCAGAGGCTAAATTAGCACCTCCTTAGAGATCCAAGAGCCAGTGTACCCAGTGGTCAGAGTGGGACCATCCAGATTACAACTCCTCAGATCCATAAGGGACACACTCAGGGGGCAGACTCAGTGAGCACCGAAGCCCCACTGAAGCAAGTCTTGCCCCATAAGAGTGTCTCCAGCACAGAAGTTATCCCACCATAGACACAACTGATTCTCACAGCCCATTGGCCTGGAGGTCAATTCCTCCCAGTGATACCTACAACAATTAAGGCTTAACTACAACAAGACTGTGCACACAGCCCACAAAGGCGTGTACCAAGAGTGTCCACCTCAGGTAATTGGAGAGGCCGAGCCACTGGGCCCTATAGGACACCTAGCACACAAAGCCACTCTACCAACAAAGGGAAGCAGCCAAAATGTGGAGACAAAGAAACAGGTCACAAGTGACAGAAATGGAGGAAAGCAAACTACTGGATATAGAGTTCAAAACCACGGTTATAAGGTTTTTCAAGAATTTTCTAGAAACCGCTGATAAATTTAGTGAGACCCTTGAGAATATGAAAAAGGACCAACTAGAAATTAAGTATACACTGACTGAAATAAAGAATAATATACAGAGACCCAACAGCAGACAAGAGGATCCCAAGAATCAAGTCAAAGATTTGAAATACAAAGAAGCAAAAAATGCCCAGCCGGAAAAAAAAAGAAAAAAGAATCCAAAAATATGAAGATAGTGTAAGGAGCCTCTGGGACAACTTCAAGCATAACAACATCCAAATTATAGTGGTGCCAGAAGAAGAGAGAGAGCAAGATATTGAAAACCTATTTGAAGAAATAATGACAGAAAACTTCCCCTACCTGGTCAAAGAAATAGACTTACAAGTCCAGGAAGCACAGAGAACCCCAAACAAAAGGAATCCAAAGAGGACCACACCAAGACACATCATAATTAAAATGCCAAGAGCAAAAGACAAAGAGAGAATCTTAAAAGCGGCAAGAGAAAAACAGTCAGTTACCTACAAGGGAGTACCCATACGACTGTCAGCTGATTTCTCAATAGAAAGTATGCAGGCCAGAAGGGAGTGGCAAGAAATATTCAAAATGATGAATACCAAGAACCTACAACCAAGATTACTTTATCCAGCAAAGCTATCATTCAGAAGTGAAGGCCAGATAAAGAGCTTCACAGATAAGAAAAAGCTAAAGGAGTTCATCACCACCAAACCAGTATTATATGAAATGCTGAAAGGTACCCTTTAAGAAGATAAATAATTTATGAACAGAATAAACTGGTGAATATAATAGAATCAGGGACATAGAAAGGGAGTGGACTGACAATTCTCAGGGGGCAAGGGGTGTGGGGGGTGCGGGAATAGACTGGACAAAAATCATACACCTCTGGATGAGGACAATGGCAGGGGTAAGGGCAGAAGGTGGGGTGGGAACTAGGTGGAGGGGAACTATGGGTGGGGAAAGAGGAACAACTGTAATAATCTGAACAATAAATATTTAATTTAATAAAATCCTATCTAATAAAAGACAAAAAGGGTAATTGACTGTACCTTCAAAAAAAATAAATAAAAATAAATAAATAAATAAAAAGACCTGCTTGCTTAGGTGAATCTTGTATTCATTCAAAAACATGGAAGATGTGGGTGATAAACACACAGTACAATATACAAATGATGAGTTACAGAACTGTACACTTGAAACCTATAAAATTATATTCACCAATGTCACTCCAACAAATTTAATTTAAAAAACACAAAACATGCAGAGAAATCTGTCACCTAACACTACTGATTACCTTAAGAGAAATAAACTAATGGGAAATTTACCAAGAAAAAGGGGAAATCTGAACATTTCATATCTTTTCAAGAATTTCTTCTCTATTATTAAATATAAACATATGTAAAATTTTTATTATTAACAGAAAAACAGCATACTTTAATAGTTGCCAAAGCAATTCAGATTCAGAATTTAATAAACCATTATCCATATATTTTCACCAAGCTAAAATCTACTTTCTGTTCTAATTAATCTGGCACTACTACACATGGCCAGGAAGCACAGACTACAAGTCACAAATTACTCATTGTCAGTATATCTGCATAAAGCAAGATTTATATTATATTTTAAACCATATATTAGTAAATAAAAGTGATTTTCACAGTATCTGCTATTAAACTTCTACCAGGGCTTCTAAAAGCAACAAAGTATGGTCCAATTTGAGTTTCTCTCTTCTTTCTTTCCTATCTTAAAGTCTGATGGAGCCAGACAATAGCAGGAAAGCAAAGGACCTACATAATTCAAACTGAACATAGGAGTACATGAATCAAAAGAGAACTAATTCATCCCTAGCCGGTTTGGCTCAGTGGACAGAGCGTGGGCCTGCAGACTGAACGGTCCTGGGTTCAACTCCAGTCAAGGGCATACACCTCGGTTGCAGGCTCCCCCCTGGCTTGGGCCCTTGTCGGTGCTCATGAAGGAGGCAACCAATCGATGTGTTTCTCTCATACTGATATTTCTCTCTGTCTTTCCCTCTCTCTTCCACTCTCTCTAAAAATCAATGAAAAAAATATCCTTGAATGAGGATGAGAGAGAGAGAGAGAGAGAACTAATTCATTCGAACCACTGAACATAATGCTGAGGCACTATCTGAACCACACAACCAAATATACTTATGACTGTTAAAGTAATTCCTTCCGTCTAAAAAAACTAAGGGTGAAATTGTAAGAGAGTCATTAAAACATTCAAACAACAAAACTAGGATGTCTGTTGTGACACATACTCTCACCCCATCTGGTTGAGTCACTTTGCCTTATCCGGTCAATAAACTGGGTTCAATCAGACTGATGAATAGACAGGTAAGTGCACTAAAAATTAGCCACAGCCCTATGAAGCTCAGCAGATGTTGAAATAAGGTAAGATAATAGGGCATCCTTACTCCTTGATGTGGGTTAAACTGGTCCATAGGGCATTTTCTCTAGTCTCTACTATTTTACCTTAGTAAGGCCCAAGATTATCTTCCCACATAAGCTCTAAATTCTTAAGATCATACATTTAAATATGATAATTTTCACAGTCACTTTGGGAACAAGAGTTTAAAAGTATTGGCACAGTATCTATACAGTATCTCACATAAACATGTTCAAAGTATATGTACATATTTCTATTAATAAATAAATCATAATTAAACTTTATTCTTGGGTCCTAACTGATTTGGCTCAGTGGATAAAGCGTCAGCCCATGGACTGAAGGGTCCTGGGTTTGATTCTAGTCAAGGGCACGTATCTTGGTTGCAGGCTCCATCCTGACCCTTGTGGGGGCATGTGCAGCAGGCAACCAATCAATGCTTCTCTCACATCGATGTTTCTCTCTCTCTCTCTCTCTCTCTCTCTCTCTCTCTCTCTCTCTCTCTCTCTCCCTCTCTCCCCCTCCCTTCCACCCTCTTTAAAAAATCAATGGAGCCCTAGCTGGTTTGGCTTAGTGGATAGAGCATCGGCCTGTAGACTGAATGGTTTCAGGTTTGATTCCAGTCAAGGGCACATGCTCAGATTTTGGGTTTGATCCCCAGTAAGGGGCATGCAAGAAGCAGCCAATCAATGATTCTCTCTCATCAGTGATGTATCTATCTCGCTCCCTC
Organism: Myotis daubentonii; assembly: GCF_963259705.1. NCBI lineage: Eukaryota > Metazoa > Chordata > Mammalia > Chiroptera > Vespertilionidae > Myotis > Myotis daubentonii. The sequence goes on along the minus strand of NC_081861.1, from coordinate 26,771,566 downwards.
TCCATTCCTCTCTGAAATCAATAAAAATATATTTTACAAAAATCAATGGAAAAAATGCCCTCAGGTGAGGATTAACAAAAAATAAAAATAAAGTATATAAAATAAATAAATAAACCTTACTCTTGGTATGTCACACATTCACTATAAAATTTTCTTGTCATGATACATGTAACATTAAAATAATGCTAAAATAATTAAGATTAATCTAAAGAAATTAAAATCATAAGGGTTAAATTAGCAGTCACATTAAAATTGAAACTTCATTGAAGACTTTTTCCTTTTCTGTAGGAGAAATAGACTACCACTTAATCTTGACTAGAAGCCTTGAAAATTCCTTTATTTTCTTTTTTTAATATATATTTGTATTGATTTCAGAGAGGAAGGAAGAGAGAGACAGAAATATCAATGATGAGAGAGAATCATTGATCAGCTGCCACCTGCATGCCCCACACTGGGGAATCAAGCCTGCAACGTGGGCATGTGCCCTGATCTGAAATCAAACTGACCTCCTGGTTCATTGGTCGACACTCAACCACTGAGCCATGCCAGCCAGGCAAATTCCTTAATTTTCATGCTACGGACTTATTCTCCCAAAAATGAGGAGCAGAACATGAGTTCCCACCATGCAAAAAAAAAAAAAAAAAAATCAAAGCACCATGCAAAGAAAGGTGTACTTAAAACTCTTGATGTTCATAAAGACTAAATGCAGAATGGCATAATTCCTGTCTTGCGGTGACAATGTTCCCCAGATTTTATTATCAGAAATTTCAAAATTTTCAGTTAGTAAAAAATGGGCACATACTCAAACTTTACATTTAATTTCTATTTCAAAGATGTCATATTTTAAAGGTTATTATCTAGTATATAAACTTTAATTTAAAGTGTTAAAGCCCACCTTTTATTTGTAGGGTAGGTCAAGGAATTAACTATAACAATTTAAATGATCATTTACTGATGATCTGATAATTTTTTATTCCCTAAATGGTATAAAAATTGTTTCATTGGTTTCATTATCAAGTAGATTGCTATCTATGGCAATAAAAACCAGAACACAACTACTTCCGGTCTTTCTCCCCATTTCTAGAAGTATGTATATCTGATCAATGAAAATACATTAAAGAGAGAAAAAAGTTTCTGCAAAGGCAGGATCCAATTTTTACATATCAGGAATAACTCATATTCAAAATATCTTAGCTATAGACATAAATGTCAACAATATTATTATATAAGGTGTCCCAAAAAACTTAGTGAAATATTAAGTTTTAATATCCTTGGAAGTCCAAATGCTATAAACTTACTAAAAATGTCATTTAAATTTATAATTTGCTTAAACATATTTGAAACTTAGTTTTGTGAATTTTGAGTAATAAATTTCTTTTTAACATATCATTTGAGCCATATGTTGGCTTCAGAGAATTCTATGAGTGGCCGTGAATAAAGCAAATCTCTCCAGTGTGAAGGAACACTTTTTGTGTTTATGGATCAAAAGTGCCCTTTATCATCAATGTTCCCAGGACTTTCATTGCCAGTCACAGGTCCTCAGAGAATGGAAGTAGGGGCAACAGAAATAGAAACCTCACAACAGCCACCATCATCTAAAGCTTAGGTTGCTGCTTGGAGGTATAAATGGCTGAACAAGGGAAGAGAACTTTTGGTATATACCACACCTTCTCTTTCCTTTCTTATTTATTTGTATGAACCTGTTTTATAGCATCTTGCACAATCAGTCTATGACAATATTTTTTATAAATCACCTCACCCTGTCTGTATGTTTTTAGCTTGGCAAAAACCTTTCCTATCTTTTACCAAACTTGGTTACTTGGTTAGTAACTGAGTAAGCAAATCTATTTATAATGCCATGTGCCTATATTAAAACATACTTTACCATAAGTGATATGTAGTTTCTACTAATTATAGAGTTTCATCGACTAGTTATCTTGACAAGCTTTAGAGGTTTTCTCTTTTTGATCGTCTACATACCTGGAAAGGCACTCTGTACCAAAATTAGCACACTGAACTACCAAGGACAGACAGAGATGAGAGAGAAGAAAAGCTGTGGGGCTGAAAATAGCTGGAACAATCTAAAAGGCATTTGTTCCAAGGTTAGAACAGTGCTGATCAACGAGTCTAATAAACTAGAAAAATCTAACTTCCTGGTCAACTAGAAATACAAGTTATCTTCCACAAAACATGGAATAAGTGATCTGGAAAGAAGGAATCATTAATACTTATACCTTATAAGTGGCTTACACAATTCTTCCATTTAGAGGATACAAGCCTTTTAAAGTGAATGCCCTTGTGGACTCTTAAAAAAAGATCCTGCCCTAGCCAGTTTTGCTCAGTGGATAGAGCGTCGGCCTGCGGACTGAGGGGTCCCAGGTTCGATTCCAGCCAAGGGCATATGCCCAGGTTGCGGGCTCGATTCCCAGTAGGGGATGTCCAGGAGGCAGCCAATAAATGATTCTCTCTCATCATTGATGTTTCTATCTCTCTCCCTTCCTCTCTGAAATCAATAAAGATATATTTTTTAAAAAGGATATAATACAAAATGCAGGCAGACCAGCTACAATCAGTTTACTGTTATCAAGCAATCCAGAAACTCTCACACCAACCAGCTATTGACACTCTCCCACACCATTAGCATCTACTGAGAGGCTAACTTAACAGGAGCTAGGAATGAAGGGGGAGGTGCCAAAAGATACACACTTCCAAAAAGGTACTCATGACTTTCAAATGATCTGTTTTTCCACATTATCTACACCTCTGAGAGATTTCCCCTCTATGGAGCATGGATAAAAAGCTGAATTATGCCCTAGATGGTTTGGCTCAGTGGACAGAGTGTCGGCCTGAGGACTGAAGGGTCCCAAGTTCTATTCCAGTCAAGGGCACATGCCTGGGTTGCAGGCTCGATCTCTGGTAGGTAGGGGATGTGCAGGAGGCAGCCGATCAATGATTCTTATCATTGATGTTTCTATCTCTCTCTCCCTCTCCCTTCTTCTCGAAAATCAATACAAATATATTTTTTTAAAAGCTGAATATATTTTAAATGATCCCAATATATTTTTGATGTGGCTCTTTAAATATACCATACCCTAATATCCTTTTGATTTTATTTCATTTTTTACCATGAACTGAGATCAGACAAGTGTGCATTTTCCGGAGGCAGCATATTGGTAGTGCCTTGGAAGAGCCTCTTAGGCTGGCTTTCGGACTCCATTTCACCTAAAACAACAAAAGAGAATAGTACTGTAAAGCAATTTTACAGGCTTAGTGCTAAAATAGGATGATCTCTGAGTAACCAAAGCTGAGCATACTTCTTGAAGATGTTACTTGAAAGATATTTTCCATGTGTTTAACTTAGATGAAATATACTTCCACATAACCTCAACCAAAAAGGCCACAGCCCTAAAGAAAACCTTCCCATTTATTATATGTATCATGCTACTAATATAGTCATGTTCTTTAATAGAAGAGTGGAACACTGATTGCATCAGGCAAAATGAATCAAGGCTAACCACAGCAGAAATAAAGTATCTCCAAATAGCTGAAACTCACAGCAAATAATATTTATGCTAGATGATTAGTAAGGATTTGATATGTTTTAATATCAGAACATTTCCTGATTTGAATTCAAATGGGTTAAAAAGTATTCAGTCTGCCCCTGGCCAGTGTGGCTCACTTGGTTGGAGCATTATCCAGTGCACCAAAAGGTGGCAGGTTTGATTCCTGGTCAGAGCACATGCCTGGATTGTGGGTTTAGTCCCTGGTCAGGATTCCTGAGAGGTGGCCAATTGATGTTTCTCTCTCACATCGATATTTGTCTCTCTCCCTTCATCTCTCTGAAATATCAATTTTAAAAAGTATTAATCTGATAAAGAGTGTATAAATCAAAGGTTGCTTTAGCCTACTTAGTGAAAATGAAGGTAAAAATACAGTCACAGGCTGCATAATGTTTTGGTCAATGATGGCCTGCATATAAGATGGTGGTCCCATAAGATTGTAATGGAGCTGAAATATTTCTATCACCTTGTGATAGCCATCATAAGGTCATAGCACAAAACATTCCTCACGTGCTTGTGGTGATGTTGGTATAAACAAACCTACTGCACTGCCAGTCATAAAAGTACAGCACATAAAATTGTGTACCGTACATAATACTTGATAATGATAATTAAATAACTATGTTACTGGTTTATGTGTTTACTATACAATACTTGTTATTATTTTAGAGTGTATTCTTTGTATTTATTAAAAAAAAGTTTGCTGGCACACTCTCCCTCCCAAAACCACGCCCATGCCTTTCCCTTTCCTCTCTTTTTCCCCTTTGGCATGCATCTCCTAGACTCTAAGGAACCCCACAAGACTTGCAACCAGGCGAGCAATGGACAGCAGCAGCTTGTCCCAGGCTAACCCCCAGAACCTATCTCCAAGGCCCCCTTTTCTGACTTTCTAGAGAGCCAAATCAGCCCTGCCTAGGCTCTCCTGTTACTTCTTCAATCCTAAGCCCTTCCTTGTATCAGTGTTCCAGCTTTAATAAACATACTCTCAATAATTTTTTTAAAGTTTGCTATAAAACAGTATGTCATGTCACGCTGGTAAACATCTCACGTTTGCCCTGTGTCTTGATTGCATAATTTTCTCTTGTGCTTGATTTGATCTCATGCTGTTTTGTAGAGTAGCATGCAGTATAGACTTGTACAGTGGGAGAGATAGGCTGTACCATATGGCCTAGATGTGTAGTAGGTTATACCATATAGGTTTATGTAAGTGCACTCTATGATGTTCATACAATGATTAAATCAACTGACAAATTCTCAAAATATATCTCCACTGTTAAAGGATGCAGGACTGTATAAGTTTGAAAGCACATCTGTAAATGAAAGCAATTATTAACCAATTCTCAAAATTGGTATTATACTGGCTATCTCAATCCTACAGATTTTCTCAGAACTGGTAGTAAAAAAACTTTGCATCAAAGGAACAGTGCTTAACATTTTGCCACCAGGAGTACAAACACTAAACCCTAAATTAGACAGAAAAAGCCCTTTTCCAAGTAAGTTATGAAATAAAACATGCAAATACCTTGGTTTTGAAGTTCTTTATCTGGAAATGGAAGCTCCATTTGAGCTTTAAATGGAATATTAAAGAAACTTTAAGTCATGGGCCTATCTATACTCCAGTAGGAAAATTAATAACTGAACTTAAACCTTTACAAGATTCTTATGAGGAAAAAAAGATCAAGCAAAAACAAATACAACATTCAATTTTTTCCCATTTATCACTTAATTTATATTATTTTTCCTCTGGAGCTATTCTGACTATTACTAAAATTGAAGAAAGGTTGTATTTTTATTTATTTTTCCACCCTTTAATATGCAGTTTTTAAAAGCTGCCTTCTGGCTTTCAACACCTCATTAGCAAAACACTTTTTAGCAAAGAATTCCTCCATCTGCTGGTATATGTTGGAATAGCTTTGAAATTAACCAATTCCACCAATTTCCTGCAACAAATTTAAAATTAATGACAACAACAACAACAATAATAGCTTTACTTTCTGTGTGTTAATTTCATAAAATAGCTCTTGAGAAGTTTCTTAGGATTATAAATAATTCCTTAAAGAATTAAGAAAAAAACTATTGGTTTACAAAACAAAATTTATTCACTAATACAAATATTGTCAGTGTATCAGGATCTATTTTCCAGCACATACCATCTTTAATTTTAAGTTGTCTGAGATACAGAACTTTTTGAATCTGTGTATGATGCTATCACTGGAAATTTTTCACCAAAACCGGCAAGTATCCGTTTACCTACCATGAAGAGAGTTGATTTGTTTACTGGCCCTGAAGCTGATCTGCACAAAGAAACCACTTACTGAATTGCTTTTTAAAATTATTGCTAAAACTCTTGTTTAAAATGACATCCAACACTTGCAATCATGTGGTCATATCCCCAGGAATAATGACTAAAACTGTGTTAAATTTCTTAGCCTTTTTTTTTAATAGACTCCATCAGGTGCCCATAAGCATCTAAAACTAGCATTGAGTAAGATCATTTTAGTTTAGTGCTTTGTGATTCAAAATAAGGTAATTAAGAGAGCACCCCAATTATAGCAAAAATCCTATAGACTTGAATATGAGGCAATTCTCTCTGCCAAGGTGTAATTTAGTGGTGGCTTATATTTGAGAATACAGCTTGTTTATAGACCTATTTACTATGACATAAGCATATATTTCTGCAACATATCAATTTGCATCTCTTTTCTATTCAGATCACCAAGAGGCAAAATTTTGGAATATATATTGATAATATGAATATATTAATAAGACTCAGTTATGAAGTATAAAAAAGATGGGCAGTATCAAATAACTAATTTACAAAATTTAGAATTAGTAAAGCATACATGTGGAAGAATAATGCATATTTCTTTAGGAAAAAGGAGTCCTGTCTTGAAACTAATTTTAGGCAGAAATTCTAATCTGTAGTTCAAGTTCAACTAGGTTTAATATCAGAAATGTGATGCTTACCTTTTCTTTTAAGAGGACCAAGAGCACTGGGTCGAATGCATTTGACTGGGCTCTGACTCCTTCTGCTTAAAAGAACAAACACGATGATGTGAAGTACTTCTAAGATGCAAGAACAATTACAACCCACTAAATAAGTCAATAAAACTAGCATTCATATAGGAAGAAGTATAAAATGCCTGTGTTCTAGGTTGAGTAAATGAAATGCTAATATATGATCTGACCTGGCATATGACAATCTGGAATAACATGGTGTTTTAAGCTATATTTTAATCGTTCTATAACACCAAATACCCACAGCAGTTTCTTTAAAAATATAATAAACCTTATTTAAAAAGTTATTTGTGTCCAGCCAGCATGGCTCAGGAGGTCAGTTTGATTCCCGGTCAGGGCATATGCTCGGGATGTGGGCTCGACCCCAGTGTGGGATATGCAGGAAGCAGCTAACCAATGATTCTCATCATTGATGTTTCTCTCTCCCTCTTCCTTCCTCTCTGAAATAAATCAAAATATACATTTAAAAAAAGTTATTTGGGCCCTGGTCAGGTGGCTCAGTTAGTTGGAGGGTCAGTTTGATTCCAGGTCAGGGCATATGCCTGGGATGCGGGCTCGATCCCATGTGGGGCATGCAGAAGGCAGCTAATCAATGATTCTCATCACTGATGTTTTTCTCTCTCCCTCTCCCTTCCTCTCTCTGAAATCAATAAAAATATTTTTGAAAATATATCTGCTGGTGAGGATTTTTTTAAAAGTTGCCTCATTGGTGTGCTCAATGGTTAGAGCATAGGCTCATGCCCCAAAGGGTTGCAGGTTCGATTCCAGGTCAAGGGCACATACCTGGGTTGCAGGTCAGACCCCACACTCCAGTTGGGTATATGTGGGAGGCAACCAATTGATGTGTCTTTTTCTTTTTAAAAATATATGTTTATTGATTTCAGAGAAGAAGGGAGAGGGAGAGAGACAGAAACATCAATGATAAGAGAGAATCATTGATAGGCTGCCTGCTGTATGCCCCCTACTGGGGATTGAGGCCACAACCTGGGCATGTGCCCTGACTGGGGATTGAATCAAGACCTCCTGGTTCATAGGTAAACCAACCACTTAGCCACACCAACCAGGCTGATATGTCTTTTTCAAATCTCTCTCTCTCTCTCTCTCTCTCTCTCTCTCTCTCTCTCTCTCTCCCTCCCCCATCCCTACCTCTATCTCTATCTCTATCTCTATCTCTATCTCTATCTCTATTTCTATCTCTCTATCTCCCCCACAACCTTGCCTCTCCCTTCCATTCTCTCTAAGAATCAATAGAAAAAATATCTTTGGGTGAGGATTAACACACACACACACACACACACACACACACACACACACACACAAAATGTTATTTGGATTTGACTGGTCTATAATCTTAAAATTTTTCCTTATAAAAGACGTGTCATGAAGGGCACACATGTATGTCATCTGAATATAAATTGGCATTGTCTCAAAATTGCATGTGGTAAAATGTTAATGGTAGAATATAGGTAATAGGTACATGGATGTTCACTGTGCAATTCTTTCAATTTTGCTTTCTGTTTGAAAATTTCCATAATAAAATGTCAGGAGGGAGGAAATTCTTCAGAGAAACAATTTCAATAAGTAGAATTTCACTCACATATAAAAAGCAGGTTTACCTACCTGGATAAGTGTCTCGGACTAGGAGTGGGACTTGGTGGTAGCCCACTGCTGCTCGACATTTGTAAGGAAGGTGAAAAACATTGCTAGAAAAACATATTTAATATTAAAATAGTTAGTTCTAATGCTCCAGTTTTCAAAAGATTCTTCTCAAAATGACAGAAACAATATCCTTAGAATTATTTAGTTATCTATGTATCTCTCTCATATATGAATGAGAATATATATAAATATATAATAATTTTTTTCCCAAATTATTATCACAGATTTTGATTTTTCTTCCAGCCATTGGATTCTCTAAAAGTGAAGCAATTTATTTAAAAATATATTTTTATTGATTTCAGAGAGGAAGGGAGAGGGAGAGAGAGATAGAAACATCAATAATGAGAGAGAATTATTGATCAGCTGCCTCCTGCATGCTCCCTACTGGGGCTTGAGCCCAAAACCCAGGGATGTACCCTTGACCAGAATTGAACCTGGGACCCTTCAGTCCGCAGGCCAATGCTCTATCCACTAAGCCAAACCGGGGAGGGCTAAAAGTGAAGCAATTTGATATCTCTCTATCTCTGTCACATGTCTGTGCCTCCCTCTGTTTCTGTTTCCTCCCCCTTATATCTTTGTTCCTCTTGTCTCTATCTTCCTGTCTTTATATATGCCTCTCTCCCCCAGGGCTCTATCTTGCCCTCTGTGTCCCTGTCTCCCCTTTTCTCTCTCATTATCTCTTCTGCTGTGTTTCCATCCCATCTCTGTCTCTCTCCAAGTCTCCATCTCCCTCTCTGTGTCTCTAGCTCTTGGCCCTCATGTCTCCTCACTGGTCTCCCTGCACACCTGCCCCTACCAGACTGCTCAGGCTCCAGGGCCTAGATGGAAAGACTTGACACCACAGTGCCTGCAAGCACAGGATCATGGCTGCTTCTGAGACTTCTCATCACTCCTGGACCCTGGGCCTGCCTGCCCGGCAGCCGTCAGTTATCTGCCCAGCCTGCTGGGGATTCCCACTGGGGCTCTAAGCAACCAGGCATTAGAACAAACTCCTCTCTGGTGCAGACACTGTGTTACCACTGAGTGAGGATCTCCTGCCACTGAAGGCTTGGTGGGGCCATCCCCTGCTTTCCTAAGGAACTTGGGCAAGGAGAAACTGAGGCACCTCTGTCTGGTCGCTTCTACTTTCTCCCCAAGGGGGTGTCATTCTTGACATCTGACTGAAAGCCCTCTTGCTGTAGCTTCATCTGCCCTGCGTCTCTGTCACTCAGCTTCTTCCTAGAGCAAAGACTCCAGTTGGACAGAAATTGTTGGGCACACTGCTCCCCAGGGAAGGCACTAAGGAAGTGACCCCTGGGGGATGGTAACTGACCACAGCCATATCCGGGGTGAGGGAGAGGAGGTTGAGGTTCAGGGGAGCCAGGAGAGGTTAGGGGCTGCCACCACCTGGGTCCTGGCAGCAGAAAGAAATAAAAAGTGTGGTGATGTGTGTGTGTGTGTGTGTGTGTGTGTGTGTGTTTTAGAGAGTAAACAGCTCAGTGTGTGAAAGTGTGAAAGAGAGTTAATATCTTGTCCATGAGCCTACCTTTCCAAGTCCTCTGGTGGGTGATGGTGCTGGAGAAACTGGAGTGAAGTCAATCCTTTTAGGAGAATATAATTTCTCTGGCTTGTCAAAATCACTATCACTCTGTAAATATAAAGTGTTATTTCCTTATAATACACAATTCAGCACATCACAGCTCTTCTTTACTACTTAAACATGCCTATATTTTTAGAGTGCAAATATACAGGCTCTAAAAAGTTACAATATAACATTCTGGTAGAAAAGCAGAGATCAAAAATGAATATGAGTATATGAAAAAATTAATAAAGCCAATGAACAATACAAAGGTTTCTATAAATTAAAAACACACAAGCAAATGTGAAAACTTTACCAGGCTCAAGCTCTCATCCCATGACTGGCTTATCTGCATTGCCGCTTGCACTTCCCTAAAACAAACAAAAATGAAAGGCCATCAGTGCTCAAAAACAAGACGTGCACAAGGCTGTGTCCTATTCTTGTGAAGCACTAACCTTTCATGGGCAGTTTCTCTGTTCATGATATCCGTGCCTTCCTCCTGCAAAGTCAAACATGTGCTGAAAACATAATATTTACCCACACAGTTCTTTATTTCAAAGAAAAGAAAAAAGACTTTTCTATCTTATTTGACAGTACAGCAGAAATAACATTCTAAGACTGTCACTCAAACCACATCTGTATTTTATCTGAACCCGCAGGAGATTTTTAATCTGTCTACAACAAAACAGTCGCAGCCTACTGCATTTTTGATATCTAAATCTTCAAAATGAAAATAAAATCAAACTGTACAATTCATAAAATTGTTGATCTGCACTAGAAAGTAAAATTTACCTTTTTGATTTGATGCAGTCTGCTACTAGAAATCCCATCAGATGAGGATGACAGCAACTGGAAAGAAAAGTAAACATTTACTATTTCCTGAATCACAAAGCAGCAATCTGCTGTCAGTACCAGTGTATGACCTCTTCCTAGATAATTTTTCATATTCTTCTTAGAAATCTAGCTCTTTAAATTACTGAACATTAATGCACTAGAGGCAGTACATTCAGTCTTTAGAAAGTACACCAGGTGTCCAACCTCAAGGCACCATCTGTCGCTAGACAGGCACTGACTTCAACGCTTTTCCCAAATGAATGCAGAGCTGTGTACATTTATATATACAAAAAAGACTCCAGGCCTTGGACATATCCATTACCCTACTAATCTAAAATAAAGAACTATATAAGAAGGGAAAGAAAAAACTGATTTTATTCATTTTTATTAACACTTTGCCAATGGACAAAGACAGACTAAGAAGCCTAGTATAATATTGTGACTATGATTTAAGTTTATCAAAAACACTTTAAAACTGCAAGATTTTGTTTTCATGACCTAAATGAATTCTAAAATTTGATCACTAATGCTATTACCACAAACCTTAGTAGATAAGAAAAATCAATGTGGAAGGCAAAGTATATTTTTAAAATAACTGCTGCTTTCCCTTGGATCACCATTTTTTAATAACACAAAAATAAAATTATTTGTGGGGGGGGGTAAATTATGTTCCTTCAAAATAATCACAATCTGATTACAAAATGTAAGATAAAATTTATATAAACAAACCTTAGGGTTCTAGTAGCCATAATATAAATAACTACTATTTATCCCCTAGTGAAATGAAAATGAAATTATAATACTATAAAAGTAAATAAGACAATTATCCTGTTACAAGGAGCCCTATCCTATTAAAACTTCTTTTGAATATTAATGTAGTGAGGATTATAAAATGATGATAAACTGCTTTAAGCAAAAGGTAATTCAGGTAAATTTTTGTATGCCCAGCCAGCATGCTCAGTGGTTGAGCATCAACCTATGAACCAGGAGGTCACGGTTTGATTCCCAGTCAGGGCACATGCCTGGGTTCTGGGCTCAATCCCCAGTGTGGGGCATGCTGGAGGGAGCCAATCAATAATTCTCTTTCATCACTGATGTTTATCTCTCTCTCTCCCTCTCCCTTCCTCTCTGAAGTCAATTAAAACAAACAAACAAATAAACAAATAAATAAATAAATAAAGTTATCCACTAAAATATGATTTTACCTCAAAATATATCTCATTACCCACCCTTTTCTTTAACTTTTTCCTCTTCTAGGCTTTGTACACAAAAAAACTACCAGTAAAATTATTTTAAAAAGTACTTTTGCCATTATGAAAGCAATAAATGTTTACTGGTGAACTCTTAATAAGGTCATTTGAAAAACACTAAGCTACTAGGCAAGTAAATAAGACAAGAAAGACTCTAACAGGAGAGCATGAATATGTCCATCAGACAACAAAAGAAACCCTAAAGGCAGTGAAATAATCAGGACAGCCAAAATGAGGGTTGCCAAACCTGATTGTGGAGAAAGTCAGAAATTTAGATGCTGAATTTATATGATGTACAACTTGTAAATTTAACACAGAACTGAGAAGTAGACCTGAAAGAGGGGCAGAGGAGCAAAGCCATGTCTAGTCCCAGAAATAAGAGTGAAGTATAAAATGAGAAAAAAGCCAAGAACTTCAAGGAGGTACTGGTTAATGATGTTAAGTCAAGCAAAGAGCTCAAGTGGGATAAGAGGCCCCTGACTTTGGCAATCAAGTGGGCGTTGGTGACTTTTGCAAGAACAGATATTTCATGGAGTTGTGGTAGGAATGATGAGATTACAAACTGGCCCAATAGTTAACAAGAAATTAGGAGACAAGGCATTAGAGGCAGTGAAGTGTAGATTAAGCTTTGAAAAAGCTCCCAGAGGAGAAGAAAACAAAAGGGGAAGGAGAAAATAGATAACAGTTTGTTTTTCAGATATTAGAGGCGTGAGTCAGGAGAAGAAGGTGGAACAAAAGGGCCAGTGATGAAGAGACTAAAGACACAAGACGGAGAGAAGATGACAGACCAAGCAAAGCGACAGGAGAGTCATAAAATATACGAACCATTAGGAGAAAACACTGCATGTGAAGGTAAAGACGTTTTAAGGAGAAGGCTGACATGAATACAAGATAGGTGTCTGCCTTCTCTGCGAAGTGAAAAACATCATCTGCTTAAAGTGAAAAGTGGTGAGATAGGAAGCTTGTAGTTCTTAAAAAAAAAGATTTAGAATATTGCTTTGGAAAAAGAGCACCTTGAACCCAACATGCCCAGAAAGAATTTATCTTCTGTCCCTTCAAACCACCAATTCCGCTCATTTTCCCTACTTGTAATAAAGGCAACACTTTCCTCTTGGTCATCGAGAAATAAAACTGCAGTTACTTTTGAGTCCTCCTTCTCCCTACCTTTATATCTAATCAGTTGTCAGATCATGAATATCCATCCCGGCTGGTGTGGCTCCATGGGTGAGCATCGACCCATGAACCAGGGAGGCCACTGTTCGATTCCCAGTCAGGGCACATGCCCAGGTTTTGGGCTCTATCTCCAGTGTAGGGTGTGTAGGAGGCAGCCAGTCAGTGATTCTCTCTCATCACTGATGTTTCTATCTCTCTCTCCTCTCCCTTCCTCTCTCTGAAATCAATGACATATAAAAATTTTTAAATTATGAAGATTCTACTTCTGCCTGTCTCCTTCATCAGTCCCCTTCTTACCATTTCATTCATCAACACCTTACTTTTTGCAGTTACATAGATAAGTGTATTAAGATTTATAGAGTACACTGTGATATAATGTATATGGTGTGATTAATATTATGATAGAAGTACCCAAAGGATGCTGTGGAAGACTTCCCACACCAGATAGCTAGAAGGGAGAAGGGGATGGGATGAAGGGTAGTGTAAGGATCAACAAAGAGCAGTGAAACAACAAAACCCCTTCAGCAAACTAGGTATTTTAGTGCAGCCAGAGCCTAGGGTGGGTATTTGTCAGAGAACAGTGAGAACTGAGCCTAGATAGAGCTGATAAGAATCTTCATATCTTAGAAAAGAGAAAAGTGAAGTGTAGAGAGGCAAATTCATTTTCCCTTCTTTGCTATGCTATTGATGCAGGAACATTTTTCATATATACAGCAAAAATACGTACTTATATTTTCCAGTATCCTCGGGGAAGGTGGTGAGGAGAATCAAACCTCCAGATAGCTAACATTTTCCCCTTTAAGTATTTTTAGTCACTTCAGCTGGAAATCTTTCCTAAAAGTGTGATATTTTCCCCCTTGTTAAACAGATTATACCATGCAGAATGGCACAGGAAGATCTCTATTCTAATCCCAGCTCTGCCACTTATTAATTGTGTGATTCTGAGCAAGTCACTTATATCGGCTGAGTCTTAGCTGCTGCCTCTTTTAATTGGGAAAAACATTTTCTACCCTGCCTACTTCACTGGGGTTGCTATGAGATTAAATGTGTGAAAGTTCTTTGTAACATGTAAAATGTCATACAAAAGTAGGTATTACTATAATTTAAGAAAAGGTGGAAGACCCAGGTATCCTTAAGAACATATTATTTTACGGTTCTATGCCATTAACACTTCAGGATCCATTACCAGGTTCTTAGCTCTTATACTCAGCCATATACTTTTTTTTTTTTTAAAGAAAACCTCTGTCTGCTTTTTAGTTTTCCCCTCTCTTCCTTTGCTAGCAGCTGTCAGTATACCTTTAACACAAATGTACCTCTTCTGATTTGCTGCTTCTCACACACTACTGGGTTGGAAGCTTATTATAATTGTGCATAAATTTTAGATGATTCAGAGGTCAGAGAGGCTCTCCTATAAATAAACTGATGAACATTTGTGCACAGACTATGGAAATCTAGTTCAGCCGTTTAGAGGTCTGTTTGCTTACATCTCAGATGTCTTCCAGAGCACTGCAGCTACAGCATAAGTGGGCTCCACATGTGAAGTGCTGCTATATAAAAACCTCATCATAATTTTTCCCAACACAACCAACTAATAAGGTGATCCCCAACAGCTCTGCCAATATAGAACAGTCACGATCAGCAACTCTACTGAGAATACAAATACACGCATTTTAAAGGAGTCTTTCTTTGGATAAACAGCATTCACCAACAAAAATAAACACTCTGCCACCATTTTTGTGATTTTTGCATCTTACGACAAATTAAGACCACAGCTCTCAGTTATAATTAGAAGTTAATCCTGACTTACCTCACAATCATGATGCAAGTAGTGGCACAAAACAAAGAGCAATGCTTAAAAATACAAAGTTCCACAGCCAAGAAATATTTCTAACCAGGTCTTCTCTTGTGCACTGAAAGCTGAAATTGGCCATAGCATTAAGCAGCAAACAAGATGGGTAAGAAAATTTTTCTTTTGTAAATAATTGTGCATAGCACATAATTTAAAGAAAGAACTACATTTGAAAGTGTTTCCCGCAACCAAAACCACTAAGGATACTTACTTCTATACTCACCAGCCTGTGACTGCTCATAATCGTTGTACTATTCCACCGAGTTCTAAATGCGTAAGGCTGAAAACCCTGTGAAAGGTCACTAAAAAATAAAAATAAAATTATTAATGTCTTCTTATTTAAGATAGCCTTCAACTATATCTGATGCCAATTCTGTAATTAACAATGAAATCTTCAGTGGCTCCTCATATCACACAATGAATAAACTCCTCACCGTCCTCTTCAGAGCTTCCTGAGTGGTGTGCTGGTGATTACAGGTTGGAGGAGATACTGATCTCCTAGGGGCATTGGGGGGGCAGCTAGGAGAGGTATGGGGCGGAGCTCCAGACTGGTTGCCTCCAGCTGCTTCTGCTCAGAACTCACCCCCCCCCTCAAACCGGTTACCACCAGATTCAAACTAGCAGCCTCATCTGTTTATCATAGAGTACATACAATCAGTACTGCTTTCTGTGTGTGCCATGACATGACAAGAACTGGGGAGCTGTGTTCTACTATGTGAGCCCAATCAGCAACTCCCGTTATTGCCCTAAACACATGTTCTACTTTTGAACCACACTGTCCAACTAAATAATCACACCTGGAGTTTTGCTCATGTTGCCCCTTCTGAGTCAAATGCCCTCCTTCCCACTACCATCTCTCAAAATCCTTCCTTTCCTTCAACACCCATTTCAAACGCCATGCTCTCCATGAAGCCTATTTATTCCACAAATCTAATGCAATCTTTCCCTCCTTTGAACCCAAAGAGCACAATGGAAAAGTAGATGCTTCCTCAGACACCAACTTTACCTTTTATAAATGAAAACTATGCACGTGTTTTAAATCCTTGGTGGAGGTGTTTTGGTCATCTTTGTACACTATCCTGCAGTGCCCAGCAGAGTGCCATGCCATTGTTAAGAGGTCAAGAAGGATTTTCAGGACTGGGGCTATAGATATCACCCAATCCAGCTCTCCTATGTTTTAAGTGAGAAAACAGAGATTCAAAAAGGCTAAGTGACTCATTCATAATCATAGCCAGTCAGGGAGAAAATTGGGACTAGGCCTGGTCTCCTCACTCACTCTTCTGTCATTACGCTACCTTTCAAGTAATTACTTAAATCGTGATTCAAAAAACAGTATGTTATTTCTACAGTAGACTAAATTCAGGTCAACAGGATTACTCTGGTCCCTAGCAATTGCTTGCCTACTAGATTTTAAAAGACAACCAAAAAAGACCACTTTATTCCTATAGTAGCAAAAATAAATGTAAAACCGAGGACAGCATTAGAAAAGGGTCACTCTATCATCTGCAGTTTCAAAATTTAGTAAAAGAAAAAAGTAAACCCATTCCCCACCCCCAAAATGAGGATATTATGATCAGTTTGATAAACATTAATCTTTGCCTTCCCTGCGCTTGATTAATGTTTTTGGTTAACTCTACTCCTATCCCCTTTTCTGGACTAATTCCATTTCTACAGGGTCTCAAAAATTGGCTCTCTACCTAAAATGAACTGTCTACTTATAAAAGTGAAATGTAATAGGTTCAGGAGGTCTGCCAACCTAACCTTCACTATCACAATATTCTACCTTAAAATAGACCCACTGATGACTTATTCACATGAAAACACAAGACCCTACCACTAAAATTCAAGGGTGGACACTTTCCATTGTTTTCTATAACCCGTGTTTTCTCTAACCTAGGCTACATGCTATCCCTCCTTTTTATTCACTGGAATGCATTTCAGGCAGTTTTAGAATCTGAAAACATTATGACAAATCTGAATCACTTAATGTGACATGAACACATGATTTAATTTCAAGTTATTAGATAAACTGTGATTTATTAAAGTAAACTACTGTTAATACCAGGGTTCCTAAACTAAGCTTAGAAATAGCAGCTCTTAGAGACAGGTGTCAAATTGCAAGTCTGGTTCCAGGGGCTTCAGTCTGACATTCAGTGGTGTAAATTAGGCAGGGCAGGCAACCTGTTAGAAGAGCCAGAAGCTTCTTGTCGTTACTTTTACGGCGAGCTAACAGAGCCTCAGGTAGAGAGTGCCCCGTTGTTCCCACACTGCCCAGAGTTTGGAGTCCCGTTGTTCCCACATTGCCCAGAGTTTGGGGTTAGACTTTCGCTCCACCACGGGACCCCACTGTCAAGCAAACAAATCATGACCCCCTCAGTTTGGAGTGTCCCAAGGAGCTCTAACTCTCACTTCAGGGAAGGAAAACTGCTTGCAGGGGCTCCAGGAGCCCCTGAACCCTGTAGTCCATCCTCCCTAACCCTGCTCACCTGAGCCCCTGAATCAGGGGAGCGCTGCTGGATCTCCTCAGGGTGCCCCCATTAGATGTGCCACGCTCAAAGTCCAGCTCCATTTTCTCCTGGGCCATGTCGGAGACTTGCAGCCAGGCACAGCGAACAGTGCTCAGCTCCTGGTGCTTAGCTATGGACTCACGGCAGGACTGAGCTGCTGGGGACTGGCAGCTAGGGGCGGGGGCTAAGGGGCGGAGGCTTAGGGGCGGGGGCTAAGGGGCGGAGAAAAGCAGGAGGGAAGGAGGATGAGGATGAGGATGAGGATGAGGAGGGATGATATCGAAGGAGGGAAGGAGAGTGGAAAGGTAATGGAGGGTGACAGAATAAAGGAAGAAAGAAGAAAAGGGGGTGAAAGGAGGTTGGAGAAGAGCAAACGGGAGGGGAAAGGACAGATTGAAAACAGTGTAAAAGGCGGAGGAAAGAAGGAATTGAAAGATAGGGGGGAGAAGGAGGGAAGGGTCGGAGGGAGGGAAGAGGAGCAGGCGGGGGCGGGGAGGAAAAGAAGGACAATGTATGGGGGAGAAGGAAGGAGAGGAAAGAGGGCAGGGGAGAAGAGTAGGAGGGAGAGGAAACTAGGCAGCAGCGGAACTCATGCTATCTTTTAGCCAAGGACCTCAAGCGGGGGCCGGGCTATAGACCCTGCAGCTGCCCGGGCGGCGCTATCACTGAGGAGCTGACAGTTGGGCAGGACCCAGTTGGGCGGCCTTGGCGGCTCCAGCTCCCCATGCTTAGGGACGGGGTCCAGCCCCCCATGCTCTGGGACCCTGTCCCAGAGGCTCCTCAGCCCTGTTTTCGGTACTTCTCCTCTCCCTACCCCCCTCCCACCTGGAGAACAGGTGGGGGGTTCAGCCCCTCAGCCACCACCACGGTGCCTGATCTTCCTCTCTTTGTTTCTAATGGCCCGGGGAACCCCTTGGTGCCAAGACCAAAATCTACAACCTGCCTTCTTTTGCTCCTCCCACGCTTCGGAAGCGGGAACCTCCGCGGAGCCAGGTCTTCCGCATTCGGGCACCCATCGGGTCCTGCGCACGCGCCCGGCAGCCGCGCCCATAGTCCCGCGGGCACAGAGCATGCGTGGGAGCCCCGCCCCCGCAAACCTCCCCCAAAGGGGAGGAGCGTTTCCTGGGGGCCCCGGCGCTTTCCTAGTTGGTATTGGCCAGGGGAACCTAGCGCCCGATTTTGAATAGAACCAATAACTTAGAGACACTGGAGCATTGTCTTTCTGGAAGAGTTTGAGCCAATATTCAAGGGAAACAGAAACATGAGGACTCTGCGTTATGTCATTCCCAATTTGTGTGCTCTGATTTCTGCGATCCCCGCTCATTTTTTTTTTTTTAACCCTTCGATTTTGTTGGTCTTCGTCAGGAGTGGCCGATTTCGTTTTCAGATGATCTATTTGGTGACTAGACTAAAGGGAAGTGAAAAAACAAAAGCAATGGTGTAAAAACAAAGAATCTTACGAGCGTTTATAGTGAGAAGCACTCATCTCCATTTTACAAGCACTGTTAACTTCAAAAATATCAGGAAAAGCCCTGAAGAACAAGTAGCAGAAGCATTTTACTTTATAGGATTTATGGAGACCCTGGAAATCATTATTTGGCATGTGTGAGACCTGAAATTATTTATTTTATTTTACAAACATCTACACAGCAGTTACTGTGTGCTTGGCATTATTCTAAGAACGTTAGAAATATTAAATCATTTCATCCTCACCAATTGAATGACCCTGAAAGATGATCATTGTATTGTGTTGATCATACATATCTAGAAAGTACAAGAAATTTAATCATTATGAAGTTGGTTCCAAAATTTAGCAAAACTAATTTTACCTGGCCCTTAATTCAGTTGATTCATATTAAACTTGCCAAGCCCAGTTGTGATTTTATTCCTCGATGTTTGTTTTCTACTTGTAATATGAGAGTTTTTAAAAGCACTTTTGAAAAGTTTCCTTTAAATTGCCTATATTTTCCTGCCAGCTGGATTAGAAATGCAAACTCTGTATTTGACCAATGTATGTATCTCTTTATCTCATGGTCTTAGCAAACCTCCCACTCCATCCGCTCAAAAAATTATAGTGCCTTCTGTTGTTCACAATAACAACTATACAATCATTTGTTGAACACATGCACAGTCCCTAACTCTGAGAAGTCAAACAATTTCGTGGAATCCCTAATTTTCAGGAGCTTAACAATTAGGAGAAACTCAAGGATATATAAGAAGATGGATGCTACCTTGGCCATCATTTCCAGGTTTTATTCACATCACTCTTGCCTACCTAGCTTCTTTTACTCTTCATGTAAATTTATGGGAGGCTTGGGATGTTTGTAATTTATGGGCTTGGGGTCAACTTGCTCTTGTGATTTAACATGTTGCTTAAAAGTTGCCATGACAACTGGTGAAATAAAGAGCTAATTATGACATGCTTGTGGGACACCTTTTATAAGGGGCAAATGGCAGCAGACAGGGTCATAGAAACAGGAGTAGCATAAGTGTCAAGGTATGTCTAAACAAACCAGCAATCTGAGATCATGGCATATTACTATGGAACAGCAAGAGTTGATCATGAAACACAGCTAAGTTGGTATAATACTGTGGGTAGAAATGAGAAGTAGTAAAAATAAGTTCTTTAAATGTTGTAATTATGTGTTTGCCACTATAGTATACAGAATTCTTTGTTTTTGTAATACTCCTTCCTTTTGACATTCCAACTTGTGTATGTATTATGAGTCCCGGCTATATCTTTACAGGTTTTGGGTTCTTGACATGTAGCTGCACTTTAGTTAAAGAGAAAGTCTTCCGTTTGGTAACAGATGGAAACTTATCTCTATCTCATGTACTTAGTCATTTCATATCACTTTTAAAAAGCAGTCTCTTAGTTGCTCTTTCCTTGTTTTATTACGCCCATTATCTTCATGTTATGGTATTTAGAATTTTTTAAATTAAATATCTATTATGCTTAGGCATGATGAAATATTGTCTATTCATTCAAACTATATTCATTAAAAATTCTTACCTGCCAAGAATATTAGCAAACTCTTTAAAAAGTATAATGAGCAGTAGAGTGGAGGTAAGATCTTGTTCTCTGGTGTACTCCATATTTTCCTGCTATTTAGATA
Source organism: Myotis daubentonii (assembly GCF_963259705.1). Taxonomy (NCBI): domain Eukaryota; kingdom Metazoa; phylum Chordata; class Mammalia; order Chiroptera; family Vespertilionidae; genus Myotis; species Myotis daubentonii. The sequence continues at coordinate 26,751,042 of NC_081861.1, read as the reverse complement.
GTTTGTTTTTGAACCTTTTCTATATTTAACTACTGCCTCCTGCATACACCCTGACTTTACTCACATTTAGCTGCCATTTTTTATAAACTTTACAAGTGTCCTGGGAACTTTAACATTGGCTTTCAGGGAATCTTGGCACTAGCTGAGATTCTATTGCTACCTAATTATGTGACATGAATCTCTCTGGAATTGTATCAACTGTAAAATAGAAATGATATACCTACTTTACAAGATAGCTGTGAAAGACAGATCATTTAAACCTGCATTTATTCATGAAATAATTTAATAAGTAGTCATCAAGTGCTTATGAGTACAAAAACAGTGGCCGGAGAAATATCCAGAGGCACGTTTTCACTTTAAGGGTTGGGGAACCTTTTTTCTGCCAAGGGCCTTTTGGATATTTATAACATCATTCGCGGGCCATACAAAATTATCAACTTAAAAATTAGCCTGCTATATTTGGTCAAACATTTAATTAACTCACCCCTAATGCCTTGGCAGGGCCAGACCAAATGATTTCTTGGTCCTCATACAGCCCATGGGCCGGCTGGACAATCCCCACCCTTAACTTAAATAGGACAGAAGAATCTGGACTTTGCCACTTATTAGTTGTAATTTTAGTAACCCCTCTGGTCTTGTGTTTTCCTCCTTTGAAAAAATGGCTATTGTGATGGTACCTACCTCAGAGTTATTGTAAGCCTTAAAAGCAATCACATACTTAAAGTACTTAGGACAGATAGTACCTGGGACAGAGTAAGTGCTCAAAAAATGGTAGCTATTGTTAACATGTCTTACATCAGGAATGGTGACTCCAAATCATCCTCATGTCTGGGATTTAGGTAACTTAATCTTGCCTAATATAATTAAGCTTTTCTTTTTCTATTCTCAGAATGAATGAAGAATGACTATGATCTTTCATGTTATAACTTGTCTTGAACTGTTTCAAGATAATCCCATTATTTTAAGTTCACCACTGATTGATTAGTTGAGCAGGGTTAATAATTGAACCAATTAAGACAAGTTTGTGAAATCTTTTTTAAAACAGTAAAGTGCTATGTTATTACTATTTTAAGAACTCCCATGCCACTAGTTGCACTTGTCTTCTCTGCAAGTTCTCTATGATTCCTAAAATGTGTGGTTCTACAAAATTATTAGCATGAAGTTTCAGCACTCAAAATTTAAAAAGAGCAGTTTTTAAAATGTTTTGAGCCATGACAGCATTGTTAAGTGGAAACACTGATTTGGATGGATACTAAATTCTGCGATATTTAAGAAAATAAGCCTCTCCACTTCACCTCTAATGTTTTTCTTAGATAGATAGCTTTAAAGAGCTAGATTTTATTCAGTGTAAAAAATATACATTATTTGATTATGTTAAAAAAAATAATGAAACTACATGGAAAACAATGATTCGTCTGCGCAATTGATTCATTTGGGTTAGCGCTTTACCAGGACCCTTTGGGAGTATGTGGCTTCTAAGAACAGAGGAGTGGTTTTGGTTTCTCTCCCACTCCCCCCGCCCCCCAGACTTCAGCTTTTTAAAAATTGCAAAGTTGTAGTGTGTCTCCTATAACAAGATGGAAAAATCTGTCATGGGAGGTTACAAGCTTTTGGCCTCAGTCATACAGCGTTAATGGCTTAACTAAAACTGAGGAAATTGAGTATTAGATATAAGGCGGAAAGGATGGCTCTCCCATACACCGTACTCCTCCCCACCCATTATTTCCTAAATAGTGGTTAAGGAAACCATTCCAGAGTTTAACATAGGAGCAGAGGATTGACCTCTGTGAATCTGCACTAGAAAGAGAAGGGAGGACCGAGCTTGGCCAAACAAACAAACAAAAACAAAAACACGGCAGCTCCCTGACTGCGCCTGCGTACGTGGCCAGTCTAACAGAGGCGACAGCAATAATGCTCATTGCTTGCGCAGTAAGCACACGCCAACCCGCCAGGCACTGGGCGCAAGCGCAGAAGGGCGACGCCCAACTTAAACACCAAGATAGCTGGTGTAGTCTTTGCTTACCTGATTTTTGCCTTGGCTCAGCAAAATAAAAGAGAAGGATTTGCGGACGTAAACTAAGACAAATTCATTTTCAATATAGGTTTGGAGGCGGAAGATCTCAGCGTTAGTGACCCCGAGCTTGAAGGCGGGGGAGGGGGGTATTGTCGGTTCGGAGCCAGCACTGCCCCACTTTGTGCCTGCTATTATTAGGGCTGGTAAGGTAGCAACGGTGAGCACTTCTAATAGCTTCCTCCTCTCTTCTCTTCTCCCCACTTTCTCCCTACATCATCTCCTCACCAAGTTGACCTGTCCGTATGCCAGAAAACCTTGAGATCATAGAACTAGGCAGTAGCTTCTGCCTCAACACGGACATGGCACAGGAGAAAATGGAACTAGGCGTGGAGCTGCTGCCAAGTTCAACCATCACAGCCGGCACATCCTGAGAAGATCCAACAGCGCCCCTTTGATCATTGAGCTTGGGTGAGCAGGATTGAGATACTGGAAAAGGCAGAGGGCGGGGGGCGTGGCAAGAGCTGGAAAAAGTGACTTCTAAAAATATTCCCATCCCTTTATTCATCAAGGTTCTGCAGGTATCTCTGTTGGTCTTGGCGTCCAACAATCGCACCCTCAGCCTAGAAGGGAGTGGAAGGGGCTGGCCAGAGGGAAAGCTCCCACCCACCAGGAGGTTGATTTGAACTTGAATCTCCTCTTCTAAAAGAACCCAATAGCAGCAACCAATTGATGTGGAGATTGACTTTTTCTAACTTCACCTCATCTCTTATCCATTCCTCTGAAGAAACTGAACACTCCCCTCCATATTTTCTATGATGACTAATTTTTGTCATTCTCTCAGCTGCTTTGTCACCTCTGACCTTCACCTCCAGCAAATGGAAATGATTGGCAAGCAAATAAGCTTGGGCCTTTTATATATATAGTTTTTATTGGCACCAAAAATTTAAGTACCACAGAAAGTTTATCTAAATTTTGCATTTTGTATTCTCAGTGGCTAATATTGCCCCCAACTTGCTTCTTGGGTGTGTGTGTGGGGAAAAAAACACAAAACTCCTTTTACATGTAAAGCAAATTATATATATATATATATATGGAAATTTCATGGGGATTTTCAAGGGAGTGCAGTTGGAGAACTTTATATAGCAGGGGTCCTCAAACTTTTTATACAGGGGGCCAGTTTACTGTCCCTCAGGCCGTTGGAGGGCCGGACTATAGTTTAAAAAAAAAAAACTATGAACAAATTCCTATGCACACTGCACATATCTTATTTTGAAGTAAAATAACAAAATGAGAACAAATACAATATTTGTATTTGCATGTGGCCCGCGGGCCGTAGTTTGAGGACCCCTGATATAAAGGCTTCTTAGAGGGCTGATACTGAAACAAATATGATTTAGAAACACTGCTCTAACTGATAGTTAACTGTATTTTCTGCACATATCCAAAGGTCTAGCATGAGTCACGCTTATTTTTTCTTAAAATAGAATTTTAAAGTGAAATCTCGCATTTCACATCCCAATATCATAAAGTTTTCTCAATATTGTAAAAATGTCAAAAATGTGTTTACTGCATACTTTCCTCCTCACCTTTTGCTGGCATTAAACTAATCCGTAGTTGTAAATAGAAACTATTAGAAGTAAACTCAAAGACCAGATCTACCTTCCTTGTTTAACCTATAAGGAAACTGAAGCCCATAAATCTCCAAAATGACAACGCAGTAGAGCCAGTACTAAGAACCTGTGTCTCCTGACTCCTAAGTTACTGCTTTGTCCACTACTAATCAACATCTAAGCTGATTAACTCTAAACAAATGCAGCTTTCTGGTCATTTGAGGAAAGGGAGAATATAGTGTTCTAAAATGAAAAGCAAACTAAGACTAAACAGAAAATAACACATTACCATTTTAATAGGCAGATAGAAAAGTAAAGGATGCGGGGAGCAATTCTGCATGTTGTGTTGTGTGGATAAATTAGTATGAACCCACTCTGCTAATAGAAGAAAGCACTTAGGGAGAACGTTGGTTTTCCTGGAAGCCTTATGAAATGAAAAAAAAAAACAAGTTGCATATTGATGATAGAGGATATATACTTGAAGGAACCATGTGGATCCTGTTTAATATATTAAGTGCTGGAGCAGGGCAAGGTGGCAGGACCCTTCCCCAACCCCCAAAGCCCTGGAAACAAAGAGAGTGATTTTAGTTATCCCTTCATACTTTGCTTTGTTCTGAAAGGGATTTGAATTTTTATTTTATTTTATCATGAGAGTATAGTTACAGTGTCAAATTCTATAGCTTAAGATCCTGATGCATGAAGAGAAATTTGTATAGAAGGGTTGTATAGAAGTGTTGTGCATCTTTATCTAGAAGGAGTTAAAGAAACCTCAAAGTGGACTAAGCCCAAAGCCTCTTGTTTATGAAAAAGAAGTAACAGGAATGGAATATGACATGCCTGAGGTCAGGAGACTTGTCCAAATGATCTATGGGCATGTTTTGTGCTGTTTGGGCAAGTTTAGGGTGTGATCAGAGAGGTTACACTGAAGGAAGAGAAAGTTAGAGTAGAATTACTTTAAACCTTAGTTGAATTCATTTTCACCTCAGTTCTTTTCAGTTGCACAGGTACACTGCTCACTTTTCTCACATTCTCTTAGTTGGGACTCTAATACTTATTGCCTTGCCTCTTTCACAGGTTGCTAAATATTGTTGAACTTCTTTCAAGTAATTTTCCACTTTTGCTTGATACTTCCTGTACATAAAGACTCAGTCTCTCTTGCACCAGCATTTGCAGAATTTGTTCCTTAAATGTTAATTCTTTAATGCATGTGTTATTGTGTTTAAGAAGTCCCTGCACTCTTTTGAGTACATCTTGTATTAATATAAATACCAATGTCTACAATTTTGAATCTCTTGGTTCTTTATACTCTTTAGCCCTCTAGTTGGCTTAGTTCACTACTGGTGTCAATAACTGTATTTAAAAGGAGTTTTTTTTTCTTCTACTTCTCTAGCTTTTATTAGAATTAGAAATTAAGTTCTTGGATTTCTGACAGTGCCTTAACACTTTAATTACCTTTAGCCAAACCTCTGAATTTAAATTGTCACTGCATCAATTCTATCTGAAAGTCAAACTATTGCCCTTGGGCCAAATCCAGCCTGCCACTTGGTTTTGTAAATTAGAACATATTCATGCCAATATGTTTACTAGTTCGTGGCCACTTTCCCACTGCAATAGCAGAGTTGAGTAGTTGCAACAGAGATTGTATAGTTCACAAAGCCCAAAGTTTTTACTATCTTGCTCTTTGTAGGAAAAGTTTGCCAACCATCTGGTTTAGTAAATCTTACAAACCTGAAAGAAGAATAGTGGCCATGAGGAATGACTGGGGACTATAACTGACATATATTGTAGTTTAGACAGAGCTGCTTACTGATGGTTTGATGTGGAGCATTAAACATCTATCTAGTTATATTACCTTCACTTTTCCCAAATTGTAAGTAGTGTAGCACTTAACTCAGTTGTAAATATCACCTAGGATTTTACAAATTTCATGTTGAGTGACTTGTACCAATTGAGTAAATGCTGCCTTGATTTATTTCAGTTATAGTTTTATAAAATAAAATTAGCAGACAGAAATTTAGGGGAGAATATAATTGCCAGCCATAAGAATTACCTCCACACTGACACAAAAGATAGTTGAAATATGTAACCCTTAGTGTCCCCCAACATCCTTATAAGTGACTGCTGGAATATATTCCTGTTTTTATAGGGAACATGATTAGGAAAAGAAGAAAAAATTAAACATATATATCCTCATAAGATATTAGCTTACTGCCTGTTATATGCAAGTTACTATGTTGAAAAAATATATCTCAAGGCTCAATAGGCTTTTAATTTAATAGGAAAAATAAATACACAAAGGACTTAAATGTATTAGAGTTAGACCTGTGCTTAGGGAGGGAAAGAAAGTGCCAGAGAAATTTAAAGAAGAGAATGAGAAATTGGTGGAATTGGTGAGGGAAAAGGAAAAGGGTCTTGGAGAAGTAGCATTTTAGATTAATCCTAATGGATTGATAAGATGCAGACTGGAAGAGAGGGGGCTGGACAACTGTGTCAACATTCCTATATGGGAACAGGCTTTGTGGCAGAAAAGTGTAGTTGTATTCCAGATCACTGGCCAACTCTGCCTGCATCACTGTCTCGCAAATGTTCATCTGCTGATTATTGCTGATCCTAGGTGATGTTTTCACCAATTCATGTTTTTTTTTAAATAATAAGTATAGCATAATTAAATATGTTGTTATGCAGTTTCCAATTGTCCTCTCCTGGGGCAGGATTATATTTTACTCAGAGATTGCTAGTGCTAGCGTGTTTTGTTTTGTTTTTAACTACCAAGTGTCCTTTTATAAATGAAACAATGATGCTGGTAGCTGGTGAGGTTGTTTTGTTGTTTGTTTGTTTTTTAATAACCTTACTTGGCAGAAGAAAATGATAGCTACTGTGTGATTTTGTTATGAAATTGTACTAGTCCACGAAATCCCAAAGTCTCAAGCTAAATTATGGAGGCTTTGACTGTTATAGTAAAAAAGTAACTGAATTTGGCAGGTGATGCAGAGAAACTCTGAAAGTTGTGAGCAGGAGAGCAAGCTGTTCTTTAGGAAGGTGATCTGGTAGTCTGTTATAGCGATGGCAGTGGGGAAAGAGCAGAGGTGAGGTGACCAACTATATTATTGCAGAGTCTGTAGAAAAGTAAAATGGCTTTAAATTGGTTTGAGGCAGGATACTGAAAAGAGTAAGATGTATATAAGTGAGGTCATAGACATGAAACCTAAAAGACCTGGCACATGATTGGCTTTAAAGGACCAAAAAGAAAAAGAAAAAAGAAAAGAAAGGACCAAAAAGAAAATTAAAAAAGATGATTTCTTTTTTGTTATAGATGATTTCTTATGATCATTAGGGTGAATGAGAGGTACACACAAACCTTCTGTACTCTTTTTGCAACTTCTTGTGAGTTTTAAAGTGTTTGAAAATTAAAAGTTATAACAAAAAGAAGACAGAAAAAGGAAAAGATGACGTTTTCAGTGTCCAAAATATGCAGCAGGGTGGGCCTGTCAAAGCTGAGGACACAAGCACCATCTTCAGTGGGCTTCAGTCCATTGTTGCAATGTGAGAATGTGGCCCATGAGCAATACATTCAAGGGGCAGACTCAGTGAGCATCAAAGCCCCACTGAAGCGTTTCCTGCTCTGTAGGATGGACTGCACAGCAGCTCCCCTACTGTAGTCATAGCCAGTCCTTGCAGCTGATCAGCCTGGGGATAAGTCCCTCCCAGTGATGCCAACAGTAGTCAAGACTCAACTATAACAGGACAATGCACACAGCTCACTCAGTGGCACATATGGAGCACACAGCTCGGGTAACTGGGGAGGCTGTATCACTGGACCCCACAGGACAAGGCCACTCTACCAAGTCCAGGAGATGTAGCATAAAAACAAACATAGGGAAGCAGCCAAAACGGGGAAGTAAAGAAACAGATTCAAAGACACAGAGGACATTTTTACACTTGCCAGAGGGGAGGGAGGTTGGGGGGGGGGGTCCTGGGTGAAAAAGGAAGGGATTTAGACATACAAATTGGTAGTTACAGAATAGTCATGGATGCGCATATAAAGTACAGCATGGGGAAGATAGTCAATCATACTCTAATAACTATGTATAGTGTCAGATGGGTATGAAATTTATTGGGATGATCACTTATTGAGTTGTATAATGTCTAATCACTGGGTGTACACCTGAAATTAATATAATAACGTATGTCAACTGTAATTGAAAAATAAAAAACAATTAAAATTTTAAAGAAAATATCTTGCTCTTTCCTGTCCTCTGTTTTTCCACCTCCTGCCTTGAACAGAGCTGTGTACATCTTCACTAATGTAGTAGAGTTTATTGACTTGCACATACAAGATAGGAATTGCTTTCAAATCCATAAGGATTAGGTTGAAAGAAAGAGAAAAAAAGAAAGAATTCTCAGTTCTATGGACCCCTGCTATTGGTTATATCTCCTATTCCTGTGACAGTTTGGGAGCTGAGAGGTACTTGATACTGGCTGGCACATTGTAGCTCCAATTATAAATTTAAATCATGTTGAAACAGAAAATTATGTATTTCCAAGGCCACAATAAATTATATTTATTCTTGGTAGCATGACTAAAGGTAAAGTGGAGTGCTTGAGAATTCCTTACCTTACATGGACACTTGTTTAGGCTCAGCCAACTAAGGCTTTGTGTATGTGTGTGTGCATGTTCATGTGTGTTTTAATTTCTACATCTGCACAGCATCTCCAAAAAGAATCCATTTAGATTAATGGCATTGCTGTTTGAGTATTGAAATCTTATTTTTTTTCTTTTGAAATCTTATTTCTTTAAAAAAAATTTATAACAGATTTTAAATGACAAATGATCTCTTTTTCTTCTTAGTGATAATTCACTGGCGTTCCAACCTGACAGAATAAGAACTAGAAGAAACAGTACAACATTTATGACACAACACTGTCTGGTAAGAAAATGCTTATAGCATCCTCACTGGCCAAGATTGTGCTCTTGGCCTTAACTAGTGGTTCTCAAACTTGAGTGTGCACCTGGAAAGCTTGTTAAAACAGACTACTGAAGATAAATTTAACTGATACTCAGAGTCTATTACTCTATAAGAATTCCTCAATCCAATAGAAATGTAAAACAAACAAACAAACAAAAATACAGACTCCTGGCACTCAAACCCAGGGTTTCAGATACAGAAAGTCTGGAGTGCGGTCTGAGAATTTGCATTTCTGACAAGTTCCCACTTTGAGAAACACTGTATCTCAAAACCAGAAACATTACAGAAGGGCACATAAACATGTTGACTACAATCACACTTGTTTTGCTGAAACTGCAGCAGAATTAAGGGTTGTCTTTTTAAAAATAAGTTTTATTGATTTTTTTCAAAGAGAGAGGAAGGGAGAGAGAGATAGAAACATCAATGATGAGAGAGAATCATTGATCAGCTGCTTCCTGCATGCCCCCTACTGGGGATCGAGCCCACAACCCTGGCTTGTGCCCTTGACCGGAATCAAACCTGGGACCCTTCAATCCACAGGCCAATGCCCTATCCACTGAGCCAACCCTCTAGGGTGACAATAAATTGTTCATAGACTTCTCATATGATTTTTAACATGATGGAATCTATAGAGCGTATTTCAGTGAAATGTTATAGCTTGGAACTCATTTTTAAATATTACCTCCTAATCTTAGAACTGGACGTTTTCCTCTATGTCGAATGATATTCAATATTACTCCACTGTCAACATAAGAAACATCCAAATCTGTAGAGAATTTTATGAGTTTATTTGAGCCAAACTGATAACATGCTGGGAAGCAAGATCTCAATGCTCGGGCAAATGACAGTTTTCTGGTTCTTTTTATATATTTAGAATTAAAGGAGGGAAATAAAGAAGATTAAGCAAGATTTTGTGCTCCCTCGAGAGTGGTTATACCTCTGAGGGGTCTGGAAAAGAGGATTATGTGTACTTCTGGCATTTCATAGGAATTTTAACCCAGGTGCACAAGAACAGTGGAGAGGTCTTGCTTACCGCAAAGATAAACCTTTTATAGGCCTGGAGTATGATTACTCACCCCTGACCTTCCCAGTTAGGAATTTATGATTACATACATTAAGCTGTGAGATTACCTTCAGTTACTGATTTTGTCAGATTTATTAGAGTCCCTTTTTTGTTTGAACTGCAAATGCACTAATGTTATATTGGGTGGTAAGGGGGAATAGAATTGTTCATTAAACAAATCCCCTTCTATCCACTCATTTACTCATGTTATTGTAATATAGCTAAAGGACCATAATGTCTGTATATAGAGTATATGTATATATTTAAGATCAGGTTAGTATGTCTTTTTAATTAAATTATAAACCTTAGTGTTTCAATTCTATATTGTGAATTTTCTGGGCATTTGGATGATGATGATATGAGCATCAGTAGCGTGAGTTAAATGTATTAAAATTCTGTTTATTCAAAGGTATGTGTGCATTTGAGGTTTTTTTTTTAATTTTTATTTATTTGTTGTTGTTAACCCTCACCCGAGGATATTTCCCACTGATTTCTAGGGAGAGTGGGAGAGAGAGGGAAAGACAGAAAGAAACATCGATGTGAGAGAAACACATCGATTGGTTGCCTCCTGCAGGAGCCCTGATGAGGGCCCAGGCCGGGAAAAAGCCTGCAACCAAGGCATGTGCCTTTGGCTGGAATCTAACCCAGGACCCTTTGGTTCGCAGGCTGATGCTCTATCCACTGAGCCAAATCAGGTAGGGAACATTTGAAGGGTTGTTTTTTGTTTTTCAGTTTTTTGTTGTTTTTTTTGTTTGTTTGTTTGTTTTGTTTTGTTTTTAAAGGAAAACCTAAGTTTTTTAGATTTGGTGCATGTACAACTTCTCAGTGATCAGTGCTAATAAAGGAGAGCACTGGGGGAGAATATCCCAAACTGGATAAATCAAAATAGTTTCTACTTGCTTTGGAAAGTAGATTATCTTTACAGTATGCTTTAAGAATGGGAATACAAATATTTTTAAATTAGCAATAATATCTAATATTGGAGAGATACAAGGAAATCCATATTCTCACACACTGCTGCAAAGTAAATTTGAATAAGCTTTCTGGAGGACAGTTTGGCAATGTGTATCAACAGCCTTGTGAGCCAGAAACTTCAACTCTATAAATTGATCCTGAAGAACTCATTAAGGGTGTATGCAAAGATTCAGCTATAAGGTTGTCATAGCATTATTTATAAGAGCAAGCAAAAAAATGTAGCAACAGTATTAATGTCCAACAGCAGGGAATATGTTAAATGACTAGCCTTCATTATCTGAAGCTGAATCCCAATTGTAGCAATTACTAGCTATACAACCTTGGACAAGTTGCTTAATTTCTCTGGCCCTCAATTTTCTAATCTTTAAAATGGAAACAATGTCTACGTTGTGAGGTTGTTCTGAGAAATGAGTGAGATAAGATATGGCTGGTACATAATGAGTGCTTCTTCTTATTACAGAACATCCATAAAGTATAATATTCAGCCTTTAAAAACGCTGGAGTCATTGAATTTTAACCTGGAAAGATATTTGTAATGTATTAAGTTATTTTTGTTTCCTTTCTAAAGTAAAAATCCAGTTTATTCACCTGCTTACCACATAGCACACAAGAGACAATGTGTTTCACATCATAGATTTCACTTCCAACTTCTTTGTTCATTTTTTTTTCTGGCTAAAAAGAGAGAGTAGCCAAGAAAGCCAGGCAATGCCTACCTAACTAAAATAAGTTTGGGGGAGTGATGCTAATATCATCCTCACAGGAATGGGCACATGGGGGCCATTAGTTGCAAGCTGATTTTCTAGAACTGTTAGTTGAGAGCATAGGAACACCACTTCTGGATGCTCATGCTATCTCAGGTTTCAGTCAGCCCCACCACACAGGTACAGCAGAGCTCTCTGGTAATTGCCTTTATTGTCTTCCTGGACGGAGTCAGCAAAACACACTTGTTCTGAATACACTGGGCCAGGTCTCCTTTGACTAAGAGCTGTAGCTCTTGTACCTTTCAAGTAATATCTGGAGGCAACATGCCCTCTGTTCGGTCATGATGCTGATCCACTTGGAGAATCAGCTCCTTTCCTCTTTGCTTCAGCATCATAGAGATCCCAGGCATCTTGGGTCAATCAGTTCATAATCAATGATAGAGCCACCCTCTCTGCTCTTCTACCCTTTGCAAGGGCAACCATCAGCTTGCAGAAGTCACCAGATGTGTCAAAAACAATATCCTTCTTTTTTTTTTAACAATATCCTTCTTCAGATAATTCTTCAGATCTATTCCTTGTAGACTTAATTTCTAACAGCTCCTGGTTGGTCCTTGAGCAGATTATCTCAATGGAGAGTCCTCGTCAGTCACCAGACCCTTCATGGAGGAAGAAGGCTTTCAGCTCGGAAGCCTCATACTGAGCAGATATTTTCAGTAGGCCCCTGAATCATCATCTGTATCTGAATCCCAGTTGGCCAGACAAGGCTGACTACATTACTGATCCTTCTTTGGTAGACAAAGGCAATATCCTGTTTCTGTTCATTGTTACAGCTGGTCATGTGTTGACGATGGTGACCTCATTCACCTTTAGTCGTGATGGCTGCTTCAATGTTCAAAGTATTCTGCTCAGTATAAAAGTTGGTGTATGCTTTGACTGACTTGTATGCACTTAGGGGTGTAGAGTGGTCATTCTCCAAGCTGAGCTTGCACAAAATTTCATGAATAGTGGATATTTTTATAGAAGCTGGCCCAAGAGCTGAGAGCTGCAAACATCCCCAGATGCAGAGCCAAAATGTATTATTATTTAAAAAAATTGAAAAATAGTATGTGCAGTAGGACCCAGGTCTGGGAAAATAAACACTGAGATATTTACTATAGTCATCCCTGGATGGTGGGTGATGCTGTTTTTCCCCCCATGAATTATGTTTTATACTGAGCATGTATTGCTTTATAATGAGAAAAAAAGTGAACAGATTTCTGTTGCAAAATAAAAGAGTGGGGTAAATAGGTGAAGCACAGTGGATTTTTAGGACAGTGAAACAACCTGATATAATACTGTGTGATGGATATATGTTATTTTGAGTTTGTCCGAACCCATAGAGTGTACAACAAGAGTGAACCCTAATGTAAACTATGGATTTTGGGTGATAATGATGTACCAGTTTTAATGTAGGTTTATCTATTACAACAATTTACCACAATTGTTTGGTTTTTGATAGTAGGGGAGTCTATGCCTATGTAAGTGTAAGGGAAATCTCTGTTCCTTCCACTCAGTTTTGTAGTGAACCTACAACTGCTCTAAAAATTAAGTTTATTAAAAACTAATTAGAATAAAATATCAGATGGGAAAAAGAATGAAGAATGCTGGGTAATAGGGAATAGATAACCCTAGTTTTATAAGTATCACATATAATCCAAGTTGTTGTTTATAGATCATTAAACATTCAATTCTATAAGTGTTTCATGATGGTGGTAGTGGTAGTGATAATTAGCATTTATTGAGTACATACTATGTGCCAGGTATTGTATTAAGCATACTATGTGTATTATTGTCATCACATTTAATATAAACAGAGGCTTGAAAGAACTCTTATAGTTTTAATAACACTACTTCATATAGCAACAAATTATATAGAAAACATATCCCTTTTTAGTACTCTTTTAAATTTTTTTATTAAAGTATAGTTGACATACAATATCATGTTATAGTTTAAGTACGCAACATAGTGATTTGACATTTATATACCTTACCGGTATAATGTGATCACCACAATAAGTCTAGTAACTATCTGTCACCGTGCAATGTTATTGTAATACTAGAGGCCCGGTGCATGAAATTCATGCATGTGTGTGGGGGGGGTCCCCTCAGCCCAGCCTGCACCCTCTCCAATCCTGGACCCCTCAGGGAATGTCCCACTGCCAGTTTAGGCCTAAACTGGCAGTCAGACATCCCTCTCATAATCCGGGACCACTGGCTCCTAACTGCTCACCTGCCTGCCTGCTTGATTTCCCCTAACTGCCCTGACTGCCAGCCTGGTTGCTCCCGACTGCCCTTCCCCCCTCCATCAGCCTAGTCGCTCCTCACTGCCCCCCTCTGCCAGCCTGGTCACTCCTCAGTGCCCCCCCACCGGCCTGATCACCCCCAACTGCCCCCCCCCCCCCCGCCAGCCTGGTTGCCCCACACAGCCTGCTGCTCAGTCATTTGGTCACCCCTCACTAACCCCCCTGCTGGCCTGGTTGCCCCATGCAGCCTGTTTGGTCGTCCATTTGGTTGTTTCGGTTGCGATGGTCATTTAGGCATTTATATAGATAGATTATTGACTGCATTTCCTGTGCTGTACACTACACCCTGGTAGCTTATTTATTTTATAACTAGAAGTGTGTGCCTCTTATTCCCCTTTACAATTTTCACCCTTTTGTGTCAGTTTTATCAAGAAAAACTTCCTGACTTTTGTGAGAGGGTTCACCTAGTTGCATTATTGACTTGCATTAGGAATTTTCTTGAAATACCAACTTTGGAACACAATTAATACAGGCCAGCCTGAGTTTCTAGCCAGTAAGCGGTCCATAGCTTCTTCTTTATACTCATTTCTGGATAGAAACTGAACCAGGCTCAGAGATGATGAATATCTGAGTATGACTACTCCAAAGTTAGATAGATGGTGCTGTTAGGTATAATCTGCTCTTCTGTAGATACCAAAGTAGATAATTTTTCTACTCAAAAAGTTCAAACTTTTTGAGAAGGGAATTCAAGGCTTTCCATCATCTTCACCCTCTTGGCCTCAGAGTCTTCTATCTTTCCACAAATGCTGGCATGCCAATCAAACAAGACTAGCAACCTTTCCTAAAATATTTCAAGCACTCATATTGCTTATGCTGTCCTACAAGGTTCAATTCAAATTTCACCTTATGCCTTTCTTATCTGTCTCCCACCTCCCACCCCCTACACCTATACACTTAATTTTGTTTTTTATACCTACCACACTTTGCCTCCATCTCACACTCATTTACTTGTCTCTTACATAGTATTTGCTATGATGTCTGGATTGTTAGGTCTCTAAGAGTAATGACTATGGCTTAGTTGATTTTTTTAAAAAATCTTTCCTTTCCCTCTGAGCAGAAAAACAGGTCCTTACATATAAAAAAGGCTCAAAAATATTGAATACTTAAGAGTTAGATCCTAGCTGGTTTGGCTTAGTGGATAGAGTGTCAGCCTGCAGACTGAAGAGTCCTGGGTTCGATTTTGATCAAGGGCACATGCCCCGGTTGCAGGCTCGATCCCCAGTAGGGGGTGTACAGGAGGCAGCCGATCAATTACTTTTTTTAAAAAATTGTTAAAAATTATATTTATTAATGTTTCAGTAACATGAGTTGGTATGATAAAATAGCAAATGAAAAAAAAAATAGCAAACGAAATAAGTAGACTACAAAGCGATCAAAACCACGTAAAAAATGCAGGCAGGAAAAGCCTAGAAGGAAATACATGACAATTCACTATGGGTGGGTGAATACTAGTGATTTTTCCATTCTTTCTACTTTTCTGTATTATCTATATTTTTATAATGTACCTGTATTTTAAAAAATTCTTTATTGTTTAAAGTATTACATGAGTCTCTTTTTCCCCCCATTGACCTCTCCCCTACCACCCCCTCCTCCAAGCACAAGCCCTCACCACCCCTTACTGTCTGTGTCCATTGGTTTTGTTCATATGCATGCATACATTTCCTTCAGTTGATCTCTTACCCCCTCACCCCCCCTCACCTTCCTCAATTACTTTCATCATTGGTGTTTCTATCTCTCTCTCCCTCTCCCTTCCTCTTTGAAATCAATAAAAATATATTTTTTTAAAATGGTGAAAATGGCAAATTAAAAAAAAAGTTAACCCTATTTTTTCTGGTAGTGAATTATTATAATGAAGTAATTCTCTAATTGTGAAATATAATTTGTATGTAGTGAATTTTTAGTTATCCACATATCAATTTTCTATTGTTACTATTACATCCTTGGCTGTTTCCTCTACCTTCTATCAAATTATTAGAAAAAACAGACTGATTCTTTTTTAAGTTTTATTGGAAGCTTACATTTCTTTCTTTTTTCTTTTTTTTAAAATCTTTATTATTTAAATTAACATGTCTCCTTTTTCCCCCATTGACCTCTCCCCAGCCATCCCCAGCCCCCAACACTTGCTCTCACCTCCCCCCCCCCCCAGTGTCTGTGTCCATTGGTTATGCTTATATGCATGCATACAAGTCCTTTGGTTGATCGCTTAACCCTCCCCTCCGCCCTCCCCTCTGAAGTTTGATGGTCTGTTCAATGCTTCTCTGTTTCTGGATCTATTTTTGTTCATCAGTTTATGTAGTTCATTATATTCCACAAATGAATGAGATCATGTGATATTTATCTTTCTCTGACTGGCTTATTTCACTTAGCATAATGCTCTCCAAGTTCATCCATGCTATTGCAAATGGTAAGAGTTCCTTCTTTTTACAGCAGCACAGTATTCCCTTGTGTAGATGTACCACTGTTTTTTAATCCATTCATCTGCTGATGGGTGTGGGGGGCTGTTTCTCTCTTCTCCATGTCCCGCATGGAAAAGGAAACAGTCCATTTGCTGAGTGGAGGAGCTGGGGATTAAGGAATTAAAGAAAGACCAAGACGCAGAAATAGATTTTAAGCTGGGGCCAGGTGGGCGCCATCCTCTCTGATGGAGAGGCGGCAAAAAGGCGGGCTGAGCCACACAGCAGGTTTATTTTAAAGGCCTAGATTTACATATCTAGTTCCGCCCCTGCCTGATTAACATGTCCAGCCTTATTGGGGAAGCTTGTTCCCAGGGCGTGGCTCTGCCTATGCTCTGAGTTTAGCTGACAATAATTATAAGAAAATGCCTAGGTGCCTCCCAGGCAGCCCTCTACATCTCCCCCATTTTTGTTTTTAAGCTACTATAATAAAAGTAAAATTTTAAACATTAATAGTAGGGCTCTAGAATTAAAACAATTGCAAACAATGCAAATGCAAAAACTATACTACATACATGTTATCATTTTCAAAATTTGAACATTAAGAACAAAACTGGCTATTAAATAATAACAAAACAATGCCAATGCAAAACAACAATATGAGAAATCAGAACTATAGACATATTAACATTTTTGCTACTAAATGAAAAAAAAGTCTCTTTTGCTGCTGGTGTATATTTACTCAGAGTCCTTGGACTTGGCTTTGCAAGACTTTGCAGAAGACTGGCAGTTAACAGATGCTAGCATGAGCAGGAACATGGTTGAAGAAGTAGCTTCAACTTCTTGCTTTTCCACAATCTGTTGTGCTTCAGTCGTTAACTTCTTCAGATGACTCCATATTGGCACAACAGTCCCTTGCGTCTTTCAGTTTTCTTCTTCTTCCCTTTTGCTGTCATTTGGGCAGTACTTAGTCCTTTTGAGTGAATGTCTGAGTCCATTGTGGTGACGGATGTAATGCTCTGGCACCCGAATTGGCTGCATTGCTCCTTCTTCCTTGCTCTTGGTCCTGGGCAACCTGCAGCAATGCACAGGTGCTGACTGCTATCATGACAAGGTGTCTTCACCATCTCTATCTTTGAACTGTCTTTCCTGTCTTTGTGGCTGGAGCAATCTGGTCAGTTGGGATCTGTTGTTGCCAGAATCTACATGGTCTCGGAGCTGTTCTTCTGAAAATATACAAATGTATTCTCGACCAAAGGTTAATAAAGAAAACCTTACTTGGGATTTTTTCTTTGAAATGATCTTCTCCTGGCTTTCCCTGACATAATGTGTGTTTTTTTTTCTGGGTGTCTCGCTAACGAAAAAATTTTAATTTAGTTACAGGATTTATTTTCTTACATGGCATTTTTCCACTATATTTTTCCACTGCCCCCCCCCTTTTTTTATTTAATTATTAGGAGGCTTTTCAGAAAACTTACAATGCAGTCTAGATAACTTTAAATTCCAACTTTTTGCATAAAATATGTCTGCTTTAGGTTTATAGCATGTTAAGCAATTTTACCATGAAATGAAAATTTTGGTTAATACTTTTTGAATAATTATTTATTTCAAGTTAGCCAAATTTAATTAATTTGAAAACTTAACTATTTTACTGTCAAATTTAATATTTTAACAATAATCTTAAATTTACACTGTAAATATTAATTGAAAGGATCACTTTACATCCTTGAGGAGGCTTAAGCATTTCTGTTAGGCTAGATTTAAATTTAGGGTCTGTTAAACTAAGCCTTCGTTTTTCTGGGTACCATTGTCAGCTGGACCAAGTCTTTTGTTATTTGGTTCCTGATCTGGGCTGGGCATGGGAAGCAAGAAGCAGCCATGGGGACAGGAGACCTTCCTCAGAAAGGGCGAGTGTTCAAGCCCCTGCACCATTGGGGGGGTGAGGATCTGTGCCCCACCTCTGTTGAACCCCAAGTTTTCTCCTATTGGCCCCCGACTGTGCCTGTCTTAGGTCGCCCCACCCTGTGAGGTCTTACCCGTCTTTGACTACCAGCCATCTCTGGGCCAAGTAGGGTGATGTGAGGTTCAGTTTTGTCTCCTTGGTAGCCTATGTCCCTCTGGCCTCCATGCCCAGAAACTACCTTTGGATCCCCTCGCCTGCTGGCGGGGTCCCGGCATTGATCATAGGGAACCCGGGTTTCTTCTCCAGAGAGGGCCCAACTTATGCCATTGGGCCAGAGACAGATCCATGGTACCAGCTTTTCATGATCTCAGCTTGAACGGAGAGCTCAGATAACAGCTATAGACAATTGGATTGTGAGAAGAGGAAATCCTCTTGGCAAAAAGGTCAAGAGAGGTCAATACAGAATGCTTAAGTGCCTTGCCAGGGGGCCTTCCACACAGGAAGGGAATAAATCCTTTTATGTCCTTAAATATTAAATTGTTGCCAAACATTTGAAGAATTTGTAAGTTTGTTTGGGATAAATGCACAATATATTGTTTTAAAGCATCAAAATTATGAGTAAAACTTGTAGAATAATACCATGTAAGAATATTCTTTGCTCTAGGTCATGACAATTCAATTTTAAATTGGCTGTCTCAAGTTTGGAATGAGGAACATCGTTTGCAAAAAAAGGCTATTTACAGAAACAGAGACAGCATGCCATCCAAACTACAGTTTTGGGTAAACACATTATCTAGAGTCCTTGGGTAACCCAGGTTAAACTTAGGCATGTTATCAAAATTACAGTTTTGGGTCTCGAATCTTTGGGTGACCTGGGTTAAACTTAGGCACTTTATGTAGATTACAATTTTGGGTCTCCAGAACACTGAGTTGACACGTTAACTGGAGCCCTTTGACCTTGGGATAGTTGTGCTGTCCTTCCCAGGTAAAGGAAAAAATGTGCCTTCTAAGACCTATATGAAACTTACAGTTTTTACCTGAGTTAATTTTACCATACTTCACTTTACCGTGTCCCAGGTGGTCTCTGGGCTGTTGGTTGTCTGGTTTGTCTTCTTCCTGCTGGATTACACTTGGAGAACTTCAACTTAAAAAAGAAAAATCTTTCTCTTTTACACCAAGTAACCTATAGGATTACTTCTTGGATGTTGACTGATAGTGCCACAAGGCCATGTATTTCAAGTCAAAGTCATTAAACATTTATGGTGACTGTACTTATTTTCAGATTTGGTATTTTAACAGCAAATCATTAGATTATCCTATAAATATTAGTGGAAGATATTTCAAAATATTAAAATTTCTCCTTTTTATTAAATTTAAAATAATATTTTTAAACAGCGTTCCCTTTTGGCTTATTTGCATATACAGAGGGATCATGGGAAGCCTTCAGTAACTTTTTAGAAGATTTTTACTTTACTAGGATTCAATTGCTTACAAAGATTAGTAAATTTAAGTAAGTATTTTTTTAAAAAAGCAAAGCAAGTAAATTTAGTAAACTTCTGATTCACAAGGGGCAAACGCTGCACCACTTCCAGCCTAATTTAAAATGCAGCAGCAAGTAGCTTTTGTTATTTCAAATTACATCTTAAAATTCCACTGCTGTATTCTAAGAAATATTAAACAAAATAACTTGTTTTGCCCTTTTTCAGAGGCAAAAACTTAAAATATATTTATTAATTTTTATTTGATAAAGCTTTCCATGTGATTTCAAGTATATTAAATTTGGCTAAATTAAAATATCCTTTATGTGTCTGCAACAAGCAGAATCCGAAGTAACCGCTTGAGCTAAAGCTGACCCTAAAATATCCTTTAAAAAGAGAGAATAAACCTTTGAAAACATTTCAGGGCCCGTGAAATTTCTCAAAGTCATTCCTTGGTTATAGTTTTGAAATCCAACTTGAAAAGACCATCAAATTATATATATATGTATATATGATTTAAAAATTATATACTTCTTATAATTATTAAGAGATATCAATTAAATTTAAACTGGTTTTAAAATTTCGGCTGGGATCACAGAAATTGGATCACTGCTATCAGTCCCTTTTAAATACTTTGACATAAGCTACTTAACTTTTGTTTAGGGAGGGAACATATAACCTTTAATTGTCCTTAGTTTAAGGAAAGCCGGATTTTCTAGATTTAAGAGACTAGAAAAATGACTTAGCCTTTTTAAGGAATACGAGCTCTATTGTTGGCCTTTATAAAGCCAACTGCTCAAAACATTGGTCTATCATACCACTGAAATTATATTAAGACCGTGATTGCTAATTTATTAAGTATTAAAAATATTTTCTTAAAAATAGTATTAAATAAATTCGAGAGGCAAGCACACTTTCTGCCCCATCCGCATTTCTGTAGTAAAACTCCGCCTTAAAGCTCCACCCCTGAAATTCCATCCTGCCTCAGTGAGAAGACACTCCTTTGGTGATTGACTAAATCAGAGGGAGGGGCCTTCGCTGTTTCAAGATGGCAGCCCCCAGGGGAGCGGCAGGCCATGCGGCCAACATGGCGGCTGCCAAGTTAGGCAGCTCAAAGTGGCGGCTGTCTACACTGTTCTTTGACAGAGCAAACCAAAACCCCTGAAAGATAGATGACCAACATTATATTCACACAAGCAGAAATCCCATTAGCTGTTTATACCTTTTATAATTATCTTAAAGCATATCAATCAAATTTAAACTGGTTTTTGTATTAAAAATTTTTCAGTTGAGATCATAAAATTAATCCTTTTTTTTTAAAACAGACCAATGAGTAACATTTTTTGAATTCCTAATCGTTTAAGAGAAAACAGGAGAACCAAGATGGCGGCATAGGTTAACGCCGGAGTTTGCTGCTTTGAACAACTACTTCAAAAGTGAAACCAAAAAACGGAAGGGACATCACCCAGAACCACAGGAACGCTGGCTGAGTGGAAGTCCTACAACTAGGAGGAAAGAGAAACGCATACGGACACTCAGAGGAGGCGCAGTGCTGAAGTCAAATTCTGAGGTGCGGAGTGCGCGGAGCGGGCTGGCGGTGGAGGGCGCGGTTGTTGTTTTCAATCAGGAGGGAGTTGCAGACTCTGAGCTCCAGATCCAGGCGAGTCTTTGGGGACCCAGACTCAAACGGGAGAAGCGGGACTGTCTGGCTTCGGTCAGAGCGAGGGCAGCTTTCTCTCCGAGCTTTGCAGCGGGTGCTGGGACTCAGAGAGGCAGAGCCCCTGGGGACAGGACTGAGAGCCGCCATAACTGCTCTCTCCGGCCCACCCTGTTGATCCTGTGCGACCCGCCCCGCCCAAGCCCTGCACAGAGGCATTTGCCAGATAGCCTCAGGCAAAGGCTAGATTAGCACCTCCCTAGTGGACAGAAGTTCTCTCACTGCTGACACAGCTGATTCTCATAGCCACTTGGCCTGGAGGTCAAACCCTCCCTGGAATTAGCTACAACAATCAAGATTTATCTATAAGACTTCGAACAAAGACCACTAGGGGGTGCACCAAGGAAGCATAACAAAATGCGGAGACAAAGAAACAGGACAAAATTGTCAATGGAAGAAATAGAGTTCAGAACCACACTTTTAAGGTCTCTCAAGAACTGTTTAGAAGCTGCCGATAAACTTAATGAGATCTATACGAAAACTAATAAGACCCTCGATCTTATATTGGGGAACCAACTAGAAAGTAAGCACACACGGACTGAAATAACGAATATTATACAGACGCCCGACAGCAGACCAGAGGAGCGCAAGAATCAAGTCAATGATTTGAATTGTGAGGAAGCAAAAAACATCCAACCGGAAAAGCAAAATGAAAAAAGAATCCAAAAATGCGAGGATAGTGTAAGGAGCCTCTGGGACAGCTTCAAGCGTACCAACATCAGAATTATAGGGGTGCCAGAAGATGAGAGAGAGCAAGATATTGAAAACCTATTTGAAGAAATAATGACAGAAAACTTCCCCCACCTGGTGAAAGAAATGGACTTACAGGTCCAAGAAGCGCGGAGAACCCCAAACAAAAGGAATCCAAAGAGGACCACACCAAGACACATCATAATTAAAATGCCAAGAGCAAAAGATAAAGAGAGAATCTTAAAAACAGCAAGAGAAAGTAACTCAGTTACCTACAAGGGAGTACCCATACGACTGTCAGCTGATTTCTCAACAGAAACTTTGCAGGCCAGAAGGGAGTGGCAAGAAATATTCAAAGTGATGAATACCAAGAACCTACAACCAAGATTACTTTATCCAGCAAAGCTATCATTCAGAATTGAAGGTCAGATAAAGAGCTTCACAGATAAGGAAAAGCTAAAGGAGTTCATCACCACCAGACCAGGATTATATGAAATGCTGAAAGGTATCCTTTAAGAAGAGGAAGAGGAAGAAAAAGGTAAAGATACAAATTATGAACAACAAATATGCATCTATCAACAAGTGAATCTAAGAATCAAGTGAATAAATAATCTGGTGATCATTATAGAATCAGGGACATAAAAAGGGAATGGACTGACTATTCTTGGGGGGGAAAGGGGTGTGGGAGATTCGGGAAGAGACTGGACAAAAATCGTGCACCTATGGATGAGGACAGTGGGTGGGGAGTGAGGGCGGAGGGTGGGGCGGGAACTGGGAGGAGGGGAGTTACGGGGGGGGGGAAAAAAGAGGAACAAATGTAATAATCTGAACAATAAAGATTTAATTTAAAAAAAAAAAAAAAAAATAAGAGAAAACACATTTTATTTTTATAAAAACAAGTTATACATTAGATATTTAATTTCTCCTGATTCAAATTTGCACTTTAAACTTTCAGAGCTTACAAGTCAAATATTAGCAGTTCTTTGATTAACTACACTTTTATATTTTTAAGAATAAATTTTAAAATCTAATAATTAACTTTAAACCATGTTTTTTCTGCACAGAGAAACTGAGAAGAAAACTTGTATTAAAAAATGACTACTGGCGGAAAGCTGATTTCAAAGGAGCCACCTTTTGGCTGCTTGACCTTTTCTTGGAAGGTCTCTAGCAAAAGGTGTAGCCATTGAAATGCAAATTAACATTCCTAAAGATGGCTGCTGGCGGGAATTGGATTACCTACACACTAGGGGAAGGGCGTGTCTACCCCTCCTTCCATTAAAAAAAGTATGTAGCTTTAAACTTTTTCAATGGCAAGAAAAGAGACTTTTACATTTAAGGATACATTTCAAATAAAATATAAAGCATTTTCAATTAATAGATTAACTTCTATCATCTAGACTTCATACTAGGCATACACAGATCAACATTTCAGTATTATAAATCTCAATACTTTTATATGATTTGAACTTAAAAGTTTTAAGTTTCCAGCCAATAAGCCTGGCATAACTGCTAAATTTCAAAATGGTCACAATTTTCCTGCTGGGGAAGTCAAGAAATTTCAAAAGAGCTACTTTAGATCGCCTTGGGAAACCAGCCTGTATTTCTTTCTTAGGTTCATCTCCGCCATTTTTAAGGCCAAATCAGTCTCGGGTTTTTATTCTGTACACAGCAAAAGATCAAGTTCAGCTCAAAACTATGCGCACTCGTTTTTAAACTGGCCTTTTCCCTTTACATGTGCACAGAAATCCCAGATGCATTTATGAATTTGTAAAAGCTTTAAGTCATTAGCTGGAAAAAAAGGATAAAGATGGCGAAGATGAGGTAAAGAAGTGGCTTTCTTGGGGAGTGACGTCCATATTGGATGACCACGTGAGCTTCCCCCACCTCCTTGTTTCTTCGGGGAAGATTCAGAAATGGTCTGGCATTTACTCTTTCTATTTTATTTATTTTTCAATTTTTTATTTATTTTTATTTATTTTTTTTTTTTAAGGAAAGAAAAGATTTTTTAAGCTAAAGAATCATAGGCAGTTGCTGAGAAATTCCTTTAATCCTTTTCTACTTGGTTACAAGTAGTTTACACGTGGAGGCAGAGGAGGTGCAGATGGTATTCTTAGAGACTCGCACCCTTCCACTCCAGGCTGTAAGGCCGTGGCTGCACCCCACTTAGACATTCTTAAACTCTCCTGTGCTGAATCAAGGCCATCACCGATTAAAATAGGAATTTTCTCTGGACATTTTGCTGAGTATTGGTCACACAACTGCTTTCTAACCTTTTCCCAGGTTTCATCAACAAAGCTTAAGAAAGAAATCGAGAATTTGACTACAATTAACAGAGCATAGTTTAAAGCATTTTTTTGAGGATTACCCACGTTTTACACCTAGCTATTTCATATCAATTCACAACAATACACTCCCCTTACCTTATTCCTTTAAATCTGTGTGCACACGCTTCTGGGAGTGACCCCCTCGCTTTCTTCTCTTGCCTCCGTACTCAGCCCCTGTTCGGGGGCGCCAAATGTGGGGGGCTGTTTCTCTCTTCTCCATGTCCCGCATGGAAAAGGAAACAGTCCATTTGCTGAGTGGAGGAGCTGGGGATTAAGGAATTAAAGAAAGACCAAGACGCAGAAATAGATTTTAAGCTGGGGCCAGGTGGGCGCCATCCTCTCTGATGGAGAGGCGGCAAAAAGGCGGGCTGAGCCACACAGCAGGTTTATTTTAAAGGCCTAGATTTACATATCTAGTTCCGCCCCTGCCTGATTAACATGTCCAGCCTTATTGGGGAAGCTTGTTCCCAGGGCGTGGCTCTGCCTATGCTCTGAGTTTAGCTGACAATAATTATAAGAAAATGCCTAGGTGCCTCCCAGGCAGCCCTCTACAGATGGGCACTTAGGCTGTTTCCAAATCTTAGCTATGGTAAGTTGTGCTGCTATGAACATAGGGGTGCATATGTCCTTTCTGATTGGTGTTTCTGTTTTCTTGGGATATAGTCCTAGAAGTGGGATTACTGGGTCAAATGGCAGTTCCATTTTGAATTTTTTGAGGAAACTCATACTGTTTTCCACAGTGGCTGCACCAGTCTGCATTCCCACCACCAGGGCAAGAGGGTTCTTTTTTCTCCACATCCTTGCCAGCATTTGTCATTTGTAGATTTGCTGATGATAGCCATTCTGACAGGTGTGAGATGGTACCTCATTGTCATTTTGATTTGCATCTCTCAGATGATTAGTGACTTTGAGCATGTTTTCATATGTCTCTTGGCCTTCTGTATGTGCTCTTTTGAAAAGTGTCTATTTAGGTCCTTGGCCCATTTTTTGATTGGATTGTTTAATCTTCCTTTTGTTAAGTTGTATGAGTTCCCTGCAAATTTTGGAGATTAAAACCTTATTGGAGATAGCATTGGCAAATATGTTCTACACAATGGAATACTATGCTGCTGTAAAAAAGAAGGAATTCTTACCATTTGCAACAGCATGGATGGAACTGGAGAGTATTATGCTAAGTGAAATAAGCCAGTCAATGAAAGAAAAGTACCACATGATATTACTCATTTATGAATAATTAAGACCATTATAAACTGATGAACAAAAATAGATACAGAGGCAGAGCAACATCAAACAGATTGTCAAACTACAGTGGGAAGGCCGGGAAGGGTTGCAGGGGGCGGGTAAGAGATCAGCCAAAGGACTTGTATGTATGCATATAAGCATAACCAATGGACACAAGGCACTGGGGGGTAGGGGAGGCCAGGGGAAGGTCAAGGGGAGAAAAAAAAGGAAACATATGTAATTAAGCAATAAAACAAAATTTAAAAAAATATGTTCTCCCATGCAGAGGGCTTTCTTGTTGTTTTGTTGATGGTTTCTTTTGCTGTGCAGAAGCTTTTTATTTTGAAGTAGTCTTTTTTGTTTATTTTCTCCTTAGTTTCCATTGCCTTAGGAGCTGTATCAGTAAAGATATTGCTATGACATATGTCTGATATTTTGCTGCCTATGGATACTTCTAAGATTTTTATGGTTTCCCATCTTACATTTAAGTCCTTTATCCATTTTGAGTTTATTTTTGTGTATGGTGTAAGTTGGTAATCTAGTTTCATTTTTTAGCATGCATCTGTCCAATTTTCTCAACACCGTTTATGGAAGAGACTGTCTTGACTCCATTGTATGTTCTTGCCTCCTTTGTCAAATATTAATTGAGCATAATGGTTTGAGTCAATTTCTGGTTTTCTGTTCTGATCCATTGGTGTATAAGTCTGTTCTTGTGCCAGTACCAGGCAGTTTTGAGAATAGTGGCTTTGTAATATAGCTTGATATCTGGTATTGTGATCCCTCCAACTTTGTTCTTTTTTTTTTTCAGGATTGCTGCAGCTATTCGGGGTTTTATTTCATTCCAGATGAATTTTTGGAGAGTTTGTTCTAAGTCTGTGAAATATAATGATGGTATTTTAATGGGATTGCATTGAATCTATAGATTGCTTTGGGTAGTATGGACATTTTAATGATGTTGATTCTACCAATCCATGAACATGGTATATTCTTCCATTTGTTTATATCTTTCTCTATCTCTTTTTTCAACATCCTGTAGTTTTCCAAGTACTGATCTTTTACCTCCTTAGTTAAGTTTATTCCTAGATGTCTTATTTTTTTGGTGTAATGGTAAATGGGATTGTTTTCTCAGTTTCTCTTTCTGTGAGTTCATTATTGGTGTATAAAAAAGCCATAGATTTCTGGGTGTTTATTTTGTATCCTGCTACATTGCCGAATTCATTTATTAAGTCTAGTAGTTTTTTGATGGAGTCTTTGGGATTGTCTATGTACAGTATCATGTCATCTGCAAATATGACAGTTTTACTTCTTCTTTTCCAATTTGGGTAGCCTTTTATATCTTCTTCTTTCTAATCACTATGGCTAGCACTTCCAGTACTATGTTGAACAGGAGTGGTGAAAGTGGGTATTCCTGTCTTGTTCCTGTTCTTAGGGAAAATGGTTTTAGTTTTTGCCTATTGAGTATGATGTTGGCTGTAGGTTTGTCATAAATGGCCTTTATCATGTTGTGATATGCTCCCTCTATTCCCACTTCGCTGAGAGTTTTTATCAAAAATGGATGTTGGATTTTGTCGAATGTATTTTCTGCATCTGTTGATATGATCATGTGATTTCGTCTTTCAATTTGTTTATGTGATGTATCAAGCTTATTGATTTGCAAATATTGTACCAGCCTTTCATTCCTGGAATAAATCCAACTTGATTATGGTGTATGATCTTTTTAATATATTGCTGGATGTGATTTGCTAATATTTTGTTGAGGATTTTAGTATCTATATTCATGTGGGATATTGGCCTGTAATTCTCTTTGTAGTGTCTTTATCTGGTTTTAGATTTAGGAGAATGATGGCCTCATAAAAAGAGTTTGGAAGTGTTCCTTCCTCTTGGATTTCCTGAAATAGCTTGAGGAGTATAGGTGTTAGTTCTTTGAATGTTTGGTAAAACTTCCCTGTGAAGCCACCTAGACCTGGGGTTTCATTTGGTGGGAGTTTTTTGATTACTGCTTCTATTTCATTAGTTCTTATTGGCCTATTCGGGTTTTTTTTATTCTTCCTGATTCAGTTTTGGGAGATTGTATTTTTCTAGTAATTGGTCTATTTCATCCACATTGTCCAGTTTATTGGCATATAGTTGTTCATAGTATTTTTTTTATAAGCCGTTGTATTTCTGTGGTGTCAGTGGTTACTTCTCCACTTTCATTTCTGATTTTATTTATTTGGGTCTTTTCTCTTTATTTTTTGATGAGTCTTGCTAATGGTTTATCAATTTTGTTTATCCTTTCAAAGAACCAGCTCTAGGTTTCATTGATTTTGTAATTTTTTTTTTAGTCTCTGTTATTTAATTCTGCTCTAATCTTTATTATTTCATTCCTTGTACTTACTCTGGGCTTTTCTTTTTGTTCTTGTTCTAGTTCTTTAAGTTGTAGGATTAAATAGTTTATTGCTGATTTTTCTTGTTTTTTTGGTGTGTGTGTGTGTGTGTGTGTGTGTGTGTTGAGGCATGCCTGTAATGCTATGAACTTCCCTCTCAGGACTGCTTTTGCTGTGTCCCAGAAATTTTGGGTTGTTGTGTGTTCATTTTCATTTGTCTCCAGGAAGTTTTTTTTATTTCTTTCTTGATCTCGTTGGTAACCCATTCATTGTTTAATAACATGCTATTTAACCTCCATGTGTTTGAATGTTTTGGGGTGTTTTTACTGTATTTGATTTCTAATTTCATTCCACTCTGATCTGAGAAGATGCTTGATATGGTTTCAGTCTTCTTGAACTTGTAGAGACTTGTTTTGTGTCCTAACATGTAGTCCATCTTTGTGAATGATCCATGTGCACTTGAGAAGAATGTATATTCTGCTGTGTTGGGGTGAAATGTTCTATATATGTCAATTAAATCCATCTGATCCAGTGTGTCCTTTAGAGTCTCTGTTTCCTTGTTAAGTTTTTGTCTGGAAGATCTATCCAGTGAAGTCAGAGGTGTGTTAAAATCCCCTACTATGACTGTGTTGTTGATCTCTCCATTAAAGTCCTCTAGGAGATTATATATATATATATATATATATATATATATATATATATATATATATTTAGGTGCTCCTATATTGGGTGCATACATGTTTACCGGGATTATATCCTCTTGTTGGATCAATCCCTTTAGTATTAAGTAGTGACCTTTGTTGTCTTTTGTGATGGCCTTCATTTTAAAGTCTATTTTTCAGATATGAGTATTCTTACCCCCAATTTTTTTTCTTTTCTATTTTCATGGAAAAAAATTTCTTTCCATCTCTTCATTCTCATCCTGTGTGTGTCTTTTGTTTGAGGTGGGTCTCTTGTAGATAGCATATAGCTGGGTCATGTTTTTGTATCCATTCAGCTAACCTACACCTTTTGATTGGAGCATTTATTCCATTTACATTTAAGGTTAACATTGATAGGTACTTATTTATAGCCATTTTAATTCTGTATGGCTAGGTTTCTCTCTCTGTTTCTTCTCATTACAGCAATCCCTTTAGCATTTCTTGTAATGCTGGCTTGGTGGTGATGAACTCCTTTAGTCTTTTTGTCTGGGAAGCTCTTTATTTGATGGTGTATTTTGAAGGATAGCCTTGCTGGATATAGTAATCTTGGTCTCAGATCCTTGCTTTCCATTACCGTGAATACTTCATGCCATTCCCTTCTGGCCTGTAGAGTTTCTGATTAGAAATCAGGTGTCAGCCTTATGGGAACTCCTTTGTAGGTAACAGTTTCTTTTCTCTCTTTTTTAAAATATATTTTATTGATTTTTTATAGAGAGGAAGGGAGAGGGATAGAGTTAGAAACATCGATGAGAGAGAAACATCGATCAGCTGCCTCCTGCACACTCCCTACTAGGTATGTGCCCACAACCAAGGTACATGCCCTCAGCCAGAATCGAACCTGGGACCCTTGAGTCCGCAGGCCAATGCTCTATCCACTGAGCCAAACCAGTTAGGGCAGTTTTCTTTTCTCTTACTGCCATTAAGATTCTCTCTTTATCTTTAATTTTTGGCATTTTAATTATGATGTGTCTGGGTGTGGGCCTGTTTGGATTCTTCTTGTTTGGGGTTCTCTATGCCTCTTGAACTTGTGTGACTTTTTCCTTTACCAGGTTAGGGAAGTTTTCTGCCATTATTTCTTCAAACACCTTCTCTATTCCTTTCTCCCTTTCTGGCTCTTCTGGCATACCTGCTATTCTAATATTGTTACATTTCACATTGTCCCACAGCTCCCTTAAGCTGTCCTCCTGTTTTTTAATTGTTTTTTCTTTTAGGTTCTCTGATTAAGTGATATTTTTCACTCTGTCTTCTAATTCACTGATTTGATCCTCAGCTTCCCCTAATCTGCTGTATATGCCTTCCAATGTGTTCTTTATTTCTGTTATGTCATTCTTTATCTCAGACTTCTTTTTTCATAGTTACTATATCTTTTTTCATGCTGTTGAGCATTTTTACCATCATTACTCTGAGTTCTGATTCACATAAATTTCTTATCTCTGCTTCAATTATCTCTTCTTCTGGAGAATTCACTAGTTCTTTCATTTGGGGGTTGTTTCTTTGTTTCCTCATTTTGATCGTCTGTTGTGTTTGTGACTATGTATTAGGTCAGTGGTTCTCAACCTTCCTAATGCTCAACCCTTTAATATAGTTCCTCATGTTGTGGTGACCCCCAACCATAAAATTATTTTCATTGCTACTTCATAACTGTAATTTTGCTACTGTTATGAATCATAATGTAAATATCTGATATGCAGGATGTATTTAGGCAACCCCTATGAAAGGGTCGTTCGACCCCCAAAGGGGTCGTGACCCACAGGTTGAGAACCGCTGTATTAGGTAGATACTCTACACCTCTCAATCTCTAGTGTAGGACAGTGTTAAAGGCTGTTTCTGACTAATTAGATCAGGCATAGACTTAAAGCCTCCAGAGACCACCTCTGCCTACAGACTGATAGGATTCCAACTTGAATTACCCCCCAGGTGGTCATCCTCAGGTGTGGCGAGAGTTGATTTCAACAGCGTGGGGCAGTTGCTTCTGCCTAGCTCAGCCGTGGGCAAACTACGGCCCGCCGCCGGATCTGGCCTGTTTGAAATGAATAAAACTAAAAAAAAAAAAAGGACCGTACCCTTTAATGTAATGATGTTTACTTTGAATTTATATTAGTTCACACAAACACTCCATCCATGCTTTTGTTCCGGCCCTCCGGTCCAGTTTAAGAACCCATTGTGGCCCTCGAGTCAAAAAGTTTGCCCACCCCTGGCCTAGCTACTAATTGTTTTTAATCTCTTAAGTGGCCTTAGGACATGGTATTTTCCAATAGGGTGTGTCAACTGTCTTCCCCCTAGGCAAGGCAAATGTCTATGTGGGAAAGATGTCCAGGAAACTTGGGATGTCTGCTTTCTGAGCTCTATCCCCTGAGTCTCCAGTCCTAGCTTCTGCTCTCACAGCTCCTGTCTACTTCACCCTCCCTCTGCCAGAGCAAAAGGTGGGTGGTTCCACAGGGAATTTTGTGTGTTGGCTCTTTAAGGAGGTGCCTGAATTTTCAGCTGTTACTCCCTGGCAGACAGCACCCCACTGCTTTTCATAGCCAGATGTTATGTGGGTACCCTGCTCAGTTTTGGTGCTCTCTGCTGGGGGGCTCAGCTTGGATATTAGATCCCAGAGTTCTCAATGGCAACCCCCCACAGCTGAGATATCTCTCCGGGACTTCAGCTGCTGACTGTGGGTGCCCGGCCAGCCCTTTTGCACCTCTGCCTCTCCTACTAGTCTCTATGTTGTCTCCACTTTTAGTTCTCAGGTATCAGGGTTCTCTCTTGTGAGTTTTCCGTTGATTGTTCAGGATGTTTTTCTGTATTTTAGTCGTAATATCAATTTGTTCTTGGGAGCATGTTCATGCAGCATCCACTTACTCTGTGGCCATTTTTAATCCCTTCTCATTTTCTATAATGACATCAAAATAGTCACAGTCAGCCCTACCTGGTTTGGCTCAGTGGATAGAATTTTGGTCTATGGACTGAAGAGTCCTGGGTTTGATTCTGGTCAAGGGCACATGCCTTGGTTGCTGTCTTGATCCCCAGTGGGGGGCATGCAGGAGGTCGCCAATCAATGATTCTCTTTCATCATTGATGTTTCTATCTCTCTCTCCCTCCCTTCCTCTCTGAAATTAATAAAAATGTATTTTTAAAAAATAGTCACACAGTTTTAAGATTCGAAGCTCATCTTCACTTCTTCCTTATTTTTCGTCTGTATCTAATTATGCAGCTAATCCTATTAATTCTTCCTTGACAGCATCTCTGTTCCCACTGCTACTTCCTTCTGTCCCTTGGGCCCAGATTACTCTAATAATATTCTAACATATTTCCCATCTCTGCCAGTTTAATCTGACTTCTATAACCAACACCAAGATAACTTTTCTAAAACATAACTTTTAACTTCTTTCTCTCTCTCCTGTGCAAAATTTTACAATGGCTTCCTATTACCTATTGAATAAGAATAAGAACACCTAGGTTATATTGAGCACTTACTTACATAGGTTGCCAGGCACTAAATAAGAAGTCTACAACCACCTCCTTGTCCTCTATTACCATAATATTCATATGGATGAGGAAACTGAGGCTCAAGATAAGTTGCTTGCCTAAGGTTGCACAGGTAATAAGTTACAGAACTGCGGATTTGACTCAGTTCTGTTTTGCTCCAAAGCCTATGTTTCTAACAACTGTGCTATCCATATGTCCACCTAACTTGACTCAGGTGAACTGCAATTAGTTGTAATTAGCTAAAGGTTTTATATATATATATATATATATATATATATATATATATATATATATATATGTAAAAAGTGAATTTCTATTTTCTCAGGGGATCACCTTCTACTCCTCCCGGGCTCTGATCATGCTTACTTTGGAGAGCTCCAACCTAATATAAGTAAAGCTTGCCTCTCACATATGTTTATAGGTGTCCTTAAGGAAGGCTTATCTGCTTATTTTATGTTCTCCATAATATTTAGCGTCATATTTTCCAGCACTATTCTAGATACTTTATTAGGTGTGAAATACGTTTTTAAGAATGCCAGGATGAATTTGAACTGTGGGTTTTTTATTAACCATTTTAACCATGAGTACAATTTAGTGGCATTAAGTGCATTCACAATGTTAATCATCATCATGCCAAACAGAAACTCTGTACCCATTCAGCAATAATGCCCCATTTTACCCCCATCTCCTATACCTCTATTCTACTTTCTGTCTCTATGAATTTGATTATGCTAGGTACCCCATGTAAATGGGATCATACAATATTTTTTCTTTTGTGTTTGGCTTATTTCAGTTAGCATAGTGTTTTCTAGTTTTCCTTATTTGAGATGGTTTTCTTGTTATTTATTATTATACAACTAGGGGCCCGGTGCACGAAATTCATGCACTGGGTGTGTGTGTGGGGGGTGGGGGGGAGTGTCCCTCAGCCCAGCCTGCCCCCTCTCACATACTGGGAGCCTTCAGGCGTTGACCCCCATCACCCTCCAATCGCAGGATCGGCCCCTTGCCCAGGCCTGACGCCTCTGACAGAGGTGTCAGGCTTGGACAGGGGACCCCCATCTCCCCCTGATCACTGGCTCTGGCCCCCGCCCAGGCCTGAGGCCTCGGCCAGAGGCATAGACCCCCATCACCCTCCGATCGCCTGATCGGCCCCTTGCCCAGGCCTGACGCCTCTGCCAGAGGTGTCAGGCTTGGACAGGGGACCCCCATCTCCCCCTGATCACTGGCTCTGGCCCCCGCCCAGGCCTGAGGCCTCTGGCCCAGGAATCATGCCTGGGCAGGGGACCCCCATCTCCCTCTGATCGCTTGCTCCACCGCCCGCCCAAGCCTGACGCCTCTGACCCAGGCTTCAGGCCTGGGCAAGGGGACCATCATATCCCCCCAGTCCCTGGCTCCGCCCCCCACCCAGGCCTGATGCCTCGGCCAGAGGAGTTGACCCTCATCACCCTCCGATCACCAATCACCGGATCGGCCCCTTGACCAGGCCTGAGGCCTCTGGCAGAGGTGTCAGGCCTGGGCAGGGGACCCCCAGCTCCCCGTGGTTGCAGGCTCCCCCCCTGCCCAGGCCTAATGCCTCTGGCCTAGGCGTCCGGCCCGGGCAGCGGGGACCCGCAGCTGCAGCGGCCCCGCGATCGTGGGCTTCGCTTTAGGCCCAGGCAAGGGACCCCTAGCTCCCGGGACTGCCAGCTTCGACCGTGCCCAGCTCCCATCGCTGGCTCCACCCCTACTTCCTGCTATCACTGGCCAGGGCGGCAAAGGCATCTGATTCTCCGATCATGGCTGGGGGGCAGGGCAAAGGCGGCCCCAGGGTCGCCTTTGCCCTGCCCCCCAGCTCTTAGCTCCCCCCTGGGTTTCCGATCACTGTCAGTGGCAGGGGGCTTCTTCCTGCTTTCCCTTTCGCCTCCCTGCATTGTGCCTACATATGCAAATTAACCACCATCTTGTTGGCAGTTAACTGCCAATCTTAGTTGGCAGTTAACTGCCAATCTTAGTTGGCAGTTAATTTGCATATAGCCCTGATTAGCCAATGAAAAGGGTATCGTCGTACGCCAATTACCATTTTTCTCTTTTATTAGACAGGATTCTGCCTCTACTGCTCTTCCTGTCTTACTCTTTTTACTTAATTTTTTTCTTTCATATATTTTGAGTTAATTTTTGTATATGGTGTAGGGAGAACATTCAACTGTATTGTTTTGTATGTGCGTGTTCAGTTTTCCAAGTACCATTTGTAGAAAAGATCATCCTTTCCCCCATTAAATGGTTTGCCATTCTTTTCCAAATTCAATAGACCATATATGTGAGGGTTTATTTCTGTTCCATAAAGTCTGTTCTTATGCCGGTCCCACACTGTTTTTGGTTACTATAGCTATGTAGTAAGTCTTGAAATTGGGAACTGGGAGCCTTCTAAGTTTATTCTTCATTTTTACAATTGTTTTGACTATTTGGGTCCCCTTGAGATTCCATGTGAATTTTAGGATGGGTGTTTCTGCAGAAGAAGGCCATTCATTTTGATAGAGGGTTGCCTTGCATCTGTAGATCATTTTGAGTAGCATTGCCTTCTTAACAGTATTATGTCTTCACATCCACAAACACAGAATATCTTTCCATATGTGGATTATTTTTTTTAAATAACTGTGAAAATGATACTTGCATATTATACAAAGAAAATATGGTAACGTACAAAGAAAGGAAGAAATACCCCAAACCTCACTACTCATTGATAAATATTGTTAAATTTTTGGTGAACATCCTTCTGAACAGCTCTTGTTTAAAATTTTACATAAATAGCATCTATTTTTTCTTAACATATAATACATATTTTTCAATGTGAATGACTAGATTTAAATCATGTTTGTATGATTGTTTACTTAAGTGCACCCTTACTGACAGAAATTTAGTATGTTTTGGGCCTTGAGTAGTATTAATATCATAGTATTAATATTAGGAAAATAGGCCATAACCGGTTTGGCTCAGTGGATAGAGCGTTGGCCTGTGGACTGAAAGGTCCCAGGTTCGATTCCGGTCAAGGGCATGTACCTTGGTTGCAGGCACATCTCCAGTAGGGAGTGTGCAGGAGGCAGCTAATTGATGTTTCTCTCTCATCGATGTTTCTAACTCTCTATCTCTCTCCCTTCAATTCTCTAAAAAGTCAATAAAAATATTTTTTAAATAAAAAAATATTAGGAAAATAGTATAATATTAATGTTTTATATTTTCTCTTTTGAATGAAGAAAGGCACAAAGTTTTTCTCATAATCAATCCTTGCTTACCTGATGTACTGTAATGCATAAGTAATAGATCTTTAGTGTGTTAGGTGCAACAATGAAAAGTAGAGAACCAGATATTTGTTTAGAACAGTGGTTCTCAACCTTGGCTGCACATTAGAATCACCTAGGAATCTTTTTAAAATCCTGATTTCTGGGCCTCATCCTCCGGAAATTCTGTTTCTTTATTATGGGGTGAGGTCACATTAGTAACAAAGAAACAGAATTTCTGGAGGATGAGGCCTAGAAATCAGGATTTTAAAAAGATTCCCAGGTGATTCTAATGTGCAGCCAAGGTTGAGAACCACTGGTTTAGAGGTTCATTTGACCATTCAATAGCACAGTGAATGAAATCACTTTGTGAAACCACAGGAACTATATTCAATTTATTCTCATGTTCCTGTCTTTCAGGAAGAAGGCATGGATTTAATAACTAAAGAAGCAATGAATGAATGGTGAGTACTGTACTTTGAGTTACTATTCTGATCATTTTTATATTCAGTTACATCTTTTCTTTTAGATAGGCAAACTGCAGTACTGATGTTTTGTTTGTGTTTGTGTTGTGTGTTTTTTTTCTTTTGTAGGGAGATACAAACTACAATACAGATACATCAGTCTTGGGAAGAAAAAGTGAACTTGGTATGGTAGTAATACTTCAATTTCGTAGAAAATGTTTGCTTATTTCAATGTTGGTGCTGCCTAGTTTTGCTGTAATTTCTAGAAATTGAAGCTCTCATTGAAAACTAAAATTATATATGCTGTATAAATTTTTGTTGTTGTTAATCCTCACATGAGGAAATTAGGATATTTTTCCATTGATTTTTAGAGAGAGTGGAAGGGAGGGAAGCAGGGGAAAGAGAGAGAGAGAGAGAGAGAGAGAGAGAGAGAGAGAGAGAGAGAAACATTGACATGAAAGAGACACATCGATTGGTTGCCTCCCGCATGCTCCCAGACCTGGGCCATAATCAAATCTGCAACCCAGGTACATGCCCTTGAAGGGGAATCAAACCCACGACCCTCCGTTGGTGGGCTTATGCTCTAACCACTAAGCACACCAGCCAGGGCTGTATAAATAATTTTTATTGCTTTTAAGAAACAGTTTATGATTTACCCATATAAATAACTAACATTGTTTGAAAGTGGGGTTCAAAGTAAATAGTTGTGATACAAAACCATAATTTTTGTGGACCAGCTTCTTCTAAAAAAAGTTCAGTTATGCTAATTAAATTGCTCAAATGACAAAACAATAAATTATTTTACTCCCTTTGATATAAGTTATTAACTGTATATTAGAGTTTTAATCCATAAACTTGGATTTACTGGGCAAATAGCTACATTTTTATGCCTATAACATATATACTAGTATTCCCACTAATATTTTAACATTCAACTTTACCTTAAATGTATTTGGAATTTAGTTACCACTGACTTGTTTCTGAGAAAAGTGACAGGGCTTTTCTTGTCTTTTAATTTTATTGAATTTATTGGGGTGACATCAGTTAATAAAATTATATAGGATTCGATGTACAACTCTACAATATATCATTTATATATTGTATTGTGTGTTCACTACTCCAAGTCAAGTCTCCTTCCATCACCATTTATGCCCCCTTTACCTTCTTTAATCTCCCCCTACCTCCTTTCTCTCTGGTAATCACCATACTTTGTGAGTTTTGGAGTTTTTTTGTGTTTTGGGTGTATGTGGGGTTTTTTTTTATTAATTCCTTCACCTTTTTACCCAGTCCCCCAACCCCCATCCCTTCTGACAGCTGTCAGTCTGTTCTTTGTATCTATGAATCTGTTCTTGTTTTTGAGTGTTTTTTTTTATATTCTCTTTTATTTTTGGCAGTTTTATAATTTTATATGAGTCTGTTTTGTTTGTTAGTTTATTTTGTTCATTAGATTCCACATATAAGTGAAATCATTGAAATAAGCCAGTCAGAGAAAGAAAAGTGGCATCTTTAAAACCTTTTTCCAATTTGGTTTCAACAGTGCTTTTCTACATATTATTAACTTGTGGGAATTGCACCAGTTTGCTTGTAATTCCTATTCCCAGTCCTATGCAACAATTTACAATGTAAGTTTATATGAAAATACCAAATTGCTTATAAAATAAGAATTTTTAGAAATGTAAAAGAAATTATAGCTCCAGGTTATATGACAAAAAAAATATTTTTAGCTCCACTAAAATGTAATTGTTTGGTGTTTATAATTTTGTATATTGAAAAGAATCAAGTAACTGAGAACATGTGAGAATATGTTAACATATGAAGAATCAGTAATTCATTAATCCTGTTTGAAAATAGTCTTCCTATGAAGCTTGTTGATAAGAATCAGAGCTAAACTCGAACTTTAAACAACTGTATCTGCTAATTCACCCATGATTCTCACTTGATTCAAGGAAAGTCAATGCCAGGATTGCAGATCATTCCAGTTCTTTCCCCCACAACTCAGGGAAATCCTGAATCCCTATAAATTACAAGAGAATGTTTTGTCCTGTGGCTTTTCTATTTTTAATCCAGATTTAGAGAAAGCAGTAAAATGATGTGATGTAGCCCTAACCAGCTTGGCTCAGTGGATAGAGTGTCAGCGTGCAGACTGAAGGGTCCCAGGTTCGATTCCAGTCAAGGGCATGTACCTTGGTGGTGGACACATCCCCAGTAGGGAGTGTGCAGGAGGCAGCTGATCGATGTTTCTAACTCTCTATCCTTCTCCCTTCCTCTCCGTAAAAAATCAATAAAATATATTGTTTAAAAAATGATGTGATGTAAGGTACTATACAGTCTCCTTTTAAAGTCTGTGTTCTGAGATCTGTGACAATGAAATAGTCATAGATAGCTGACTTTGCTCAAAAATTTTCTTGTAATGATTGTGATAATTTTATTTTGGAAGAAGTCAAAATTCTACCAACACTATTAGACCAAATATCCCTGGATCATTAAAAAGAAAAAGTATTTTTTTTTACATTTTATATATTTTTTATTGATTACATTATTACATATGTGTCCTTATCCCCACATTACCCCCTACCCCCCCCCCATGCCCTCACGCCCCTGTTATCTGTGTCCATTGGTTAGGCCTATATGCATGCATATAAGTCCTTTGGTTGATCTCTCCCCCTTACCCCCACCCTCCCCTACCTTCCCTCTGAGGTTTGACGGTCTGATCGATGCTTCTCTGTCTCTGGATCTGTTTTTGTTCATCGGTTTATGTTGTTCATTATATTCCACAAATGAGTGAGATCATGTGATATTTATCTTTCTCTGACTGGCTTATTTCACTTAGCATAATGCTCTCCAGGCCTATCCATGCTGTTGCAAATGGTAAGAACTCCTTTTTTACTGCAGCATAGTATTCCCTTGTGTAGATGCACCACAGTTTTTTAATCCACTCATCTTCTCATGGGCACTTAGGCTGTTTCCAAATCTTAGCTATGGTGAATTGTGCTGCTATGAACATAGGGGTGCATATGTCCTTTCTAATTGGCGTTTCTAGTTTCTTGGGATATATTCCTAGAAGTGGGATCACTGGGTCAAATGGGAGTTCCATTTTTATCTTTTTGAGGAAACTCCATACTGTTCTCCACAGTGGCAGCACCAGTCTGCATTCCCACCAGCAGTGCAAGAAGGTTCCTTTTTCTCCACATCCTCACCAGCACCTGTCATTTGTTGATTTGTTGATGATAGCCATTCTGACAGGTGTGAGATGGTACTGTATTGTTGCTTTGATTTGCTTCTCTTGGATGATTAGTCTTGCAATGATTGTGATAATTTTATTTTAGAAGAAGTCAAAATTCCACCAACACTATTAGACCAAATATCCCTGGTTCATTAAAAAGAAAAGGTTCTTTTATCTACCAGCAGAAATAAATATAGCTTTGAATTATTTTTATAAAATCCTATATAATAAAAGAGAAACATGTAAATTGACCATCCTTCCGCTACACTCACCAGCCAATCAGGAGTGAGTATGCAAATTAACCAGACAAAGATGGGTTAATTTGCATACACAGGCACCAGGTGGAGAGCAGAGCAGGAGAGCCAGTGGCTTGGGGGGACGTGGTTCCCTCGGTCACTACCCTCAAGCTGTCGGGTGGAGAGCAGAGGGGGAGAGCAGGCGGAGAGTGGAGCAGCTTGGGGAACTTGGCTCCCCACGCCACCAGACGGAGAGCAGAGAGGAAGAGCTGGTGGCTTGGAGGACTTGGCAGAGTAGGAGGCCATGGGATGGAGACAGAGCAGGAAGGGAAAACCAAGAGCATGGGGAGCACCAGGAATTCTGGGAATAGTCGTTCTGGTGGCAGCCCCAGGACCAGAAGTGGAAGCCCAGAATACAGGGAGCACCAGGAATGCTGGGAATCATAGTTCTGGTGGCAGACGAATCTCCTAGACCAGTGGTTCTCAACCTGTGGGTCGCGACTACTTTGGGGGTTGAACAACCCTTTCACAGGGGTCGCCTAAGACCATCGGAAAACACATATATAATTACAGATTGTTTTTGTGATTAATCACTATGCTTTAATTATGTTCAATTTGTAACAATGACATTGGGGGTCACCACAACATGAGGAACTGTATTAAAGGGTTGTGGCATTAGGAAGGTTGAGAACCACTGCCCTAGACACTAGAGCAAAGTGAGCCTGGAGCAAGTTACTGTTGTGGTGAGGGATGGAGGGAAAGCAAAGGTGAGAGACATAAGTAAAATCAGAGTGTCTAGGAAAAATTAAAGGGAAGATATCCTAAAACTTCCAGGAAATCTCCACCAATGAAGCAAAGGAAAAAAATGCCTCTATTATGCTGTGAGCAACAAACCAAACTAAGTTGGGTTCTCATACAATTTGCTCATATGATTGCAAAGACAGACAGAAACTCCCGGATTGGAGAGGGCTCCCCTGAGGGCTCCCAGTTTGGAGAGGTTGCAGGTTGGGCTGAGGGACGCCCACACCCCCCAGTGCATGAATGTCATGCACCGGGCTTCTAGTATTTTATAAAATCAAATGTTATACAAAAATTTGTCTTAAAGGATTTATTTATTTATAATATATTTGATAAGTTACTAGATACCTTTTATTTTACTCAAACAAAACTATATGTAAAGACATTTTGAAAGCTATAAAATACCATATAAATGTGAATTGAGAAAATTAATTCCCATTTAGTCAACGGTTATGATTTTTACTATGTGAGTATAATTCACCAAGCTAGTTACCTTAAATGCTTTCTGAAAAAAGGTAGGGAATGAACAAATAAGTAGAGTAAATCAGGCATCAAGTATTCTGCTGAATGTCAGCCCCTACCTTACCTCGCCACCACACATACATGTTGATATCATATGAATAAGTTGATAGAAATTAGATACACTTACAACACCAAAATATATGCTAAGGTTCAATGTTTTACTTCTTTATGAGAGCCATTTTTGTTTAAATATATGGAAAATGACCCACCTACTCAGTAATAAAATGGCAATAAAAAACTGAATTTTTTTTAACTCCCATAATCCTGGATTCCCATTCTAAACTCTGCCTCACTAAGCTATGTTCTTCTTCCTATTTTGTTAACGCCACTACCGGATTATAGGCTTAGTATCAACTTTAACTATGATATGAAGGGAAAATGATAAAGGAGATACAACTTTTAAAATGTGTATTTGCAAAAAAAAATTCATTAAGATGGGAAAGAAGAAGGAGGAGGAGGGGAAAGAAAAGAAGAGCAAAACTATAGGGGAAGAAATTGAAATGTACTTCAATGTTCATTGTATTTTGGATTAATTCATGGCAGTCTTCCTAGTAATATACCTAACTCAGCATGTATTTATTATATTCTAAGACTAAAACTAGATCAATTCTGGAAAATACTCTTATCCAAACTAAATGCACTGTGTTATGAAGATGAATCAATGACCTAGCTTAGGGGTCTTTTGCCCGTGCTGTGAAGTTTGGGCTAGTGTTGAAAAAAACATTCTAGTATATTAACAGTTAAATAGCTTTTAGGGAGTTAGGGTTATTTGAGAATTTTTTAAAAACACTCAAATAAAAAACAGTTTTACTAAATTAAAATAATTTTCCTTTAAGACATTTACTCATACAATGTTTTATAACATTGAAAGTGCCTAGCATTTACTTAGAATTTATGATTTAAAAATTGTTTTTATATTGCAATTTTGGCATAATAGACCTGATTTTGGCTCAGTGCATCGGTGGACATGGCATGTCACATGCAAGCTTCTGTTCCTGGTTTTCAGCTGCTCTGAAGGATGACTGACTCATTTATTCAAGTTGTCCCTAAGAATTCCAAAGCAAGTTCTATATATACCTCATGGCCTATATTTTAAGTCAGACCCTCCTAAATATAACTTATACAAATATGTTAAAAATCCATCTTATCTTTCAGATGCAATAACAAATTAAGCAGATAAAGGTTAGAATTTCCAAGCATATGAAGGCATATTCTGTGAAAATAAGCAGCAATTTCTTCCATTAGGAATTAGCAGGAGCAAATAAGGCTTCAAGTGGGAGTTCTGAGAAATCTGCAGAAATTGGACAGCTATAATATTGTTGTATAAGCAATAATGGTTTTAGCAAAGAAAATTTTAATTTTCTTCTCTGATGAATTTGTTCTAATTTGTCTTGTCTTTAATTTAAACCAAAAATAAGAGATGAGTCATTTTTCCATAATGGTGTCAGTGTAATCTTTCATAGGACAGGATACCTTTTTGAGCTTTATGAACCATGATAATACTCCTAAGGAAGGTCTGCGGAAACTGTTTCTATGGGTATTTTTTAATGAGTAGATGGCTTTAGTGTTTTAGCATTTAAATATATTCCACCCTAGAAGTTAGGGACTTGGATATCAGTTTTTCTCATAGCCAGATATGGTTATCACATGAATGTGCAACAATGTACCGATTTTAACATTTACTTCAAGATGAAGGTTATGGCAGTGCAGTTTTGGGAGATTAGATGTTTCTCCTTAATCTTTAAAAATATATTTATTTTGTTCATTGTATGCTACAAAGAATGATCTATTTATATTTAGTTCAATGTTCATTTTTAGCAAAATAAAGATAGCAATTGACCTAATGGTTTAAAATAAGGAATGAGATTAAATTATGGTACAGCCTTACTATATAGCTATAAAAGTCATGCTTTAGAATGTAGTGAATACTATGATAAAATTATAATCATTAAAAATAAAAAGTAGATTACATATTGGTATTATATATAGTACAAATCCAATTTAGTTTGAAAAAATTGTATGTACATACACATATTCAGGAATTACTGGAAAGTGGTGATCTCTGAAATGTTTTTTCTTTGTGCGTTCCTGTATTTTATAAACTAACTGCAATGAACAAGTTTTACTTATTTTAAAAATATATATCTTTATTGATCTCAGAGAGGAAGGGAGAGGGAGAGAGAAACATCAATGATAGAGAGTCATTGATTGGCTGCCTCCTGCACCCCACTACTGGGGATTGAGTCTGCAACCCAGGCATGTGCCCTTGACCAGAATCCAACCCGGAACCCTTCAGTCCACATGCCGACACTCTATCCACTGAGCCAAACCGGCTAGGGCAAGTTTTACTTTTGCAATGAAAAACATAATAAACATGTTATATGAAACATATCTCTACCTTGATCTGCTTTTTTTTGTAATAGGTGAAATTATATTTGAAGATCAGCCAAAGAGATTTTTCCAAGGCAAACCCAATGTGTTTTCTTCTGATACTACCCAGCTGTCTGATATAAATATGTGGTGAGTCTTTGTTTTAAAAATATTTTTATTGATTTTAGAGAGCATGGAAGAGGAAGAGAGAGAAACATCAATGATGAGAGAGAATCATTCATCAGCTGCCTCCTGCACACCCCACACTGGGGATTGAGCCCACAACTTGGGCATTGCCTGACCAGGAATCGACCTCCTGTTTCATAGGTCGATGCTCAACCACTGAGCCATGCTGGCCGGGCTGTGGTGAGTCTTAACATGAGGTTTTAAATATTCAGTGGCCATTTTCACTTAATTTTAAGTCTACTTAGCTATTGTATATATTCACAACTATGGTATATTATTAAATAGTAAATATTTTTAGAAGTTATAAAACTAATATCCCCAAAAAACCCATTAATATCCCAAATGGATAATATTGAGTTCTCTTCCCTAGCACTTATATGTGACATTAATCACTGGTATTAAATTAAGAGGTATTAGAGAAAGACATAAAAATGCAAGATTGGAAAAAAGTAATCTTCTGCCCATCATTTCTACCTTGGATTTTTGTGTGTCTTGTTAGATGGAGGATATTATTGAAAAATGTGCTGAAAAAGCATGTTTTAGTCATCAAAATGAGAAATTCAATGAATGGATATTTATTTATTGTTACTATTGGTTTGTTTTGCTACTCTTGTGAAATTGCTCTTATAAATAGTGCCATTTCTTTGCTTCATATATTTTGCATTCATTTGTAGACAAGGCAGAGTACACAGAGGGCTTTTGAATTCTTTTGTTGTTGTTGTTGTTGTTGTTCTTAATCCTCACCCAAGAATATTTTTCCATTGATTTTTAGAGAGAGTGGAAGGGATGGAAGGAGGGAGAAAGAGAGAAACATTGATGTGAGAAAGACACATCAATTGGTTGCCTCCCGCACGAGCCCCAACCAGGGTCAAGGATCAAACCTGCAACCCAGGTACATGACAGGGAACCGAACCCACGATGCTTCAGTCCAAGGGCTGATGTTCCAATCATTTTGCAAAACTGGCAAGGGCTTGAATTCTTTTATCAATAAGTGTCATTTTCTTCTTCTAGTCTATCACTTGTTCAGACACTCTTGATGGAAACAACAGCAGTATAAGATCTTGTAATTCACTGGCTAAAATCAGCCCTGTCACAAACTTCTCCTGTGTTGCCTGCTGATTCTAGTTCTCCATATATTATAGTTGATGAACTTTCAACTAAGTGATTCACCCATCCCAAGACTTTCTCACCATTGGAGAAACACATGTAGGCATTCTCTTGCTGGTGTACTCCATCTCTCTCTCTCTCTCTCTCTCTCTCTCTCTCTCTCTCTCTCTCTCTCTCGTTGTAGCAATAACATAAGTGTATAGTATAATTTATATTATTTCCTATTAATTTTCCCCTAAAATTCTGTTTATTCATAGAACTTGAATGTCTATGTCCTGTGTATGCCCTTAAAAGTAATGTAGTAATATTTTCAAAGATATTTTTCAAATAAGAACTATGTTGAAGATACAGTTATACGTTTTCAAGTTGCTAATATATAGAAGCATGCTGAACAATTGTTAAAAACAATTGAGAGCTCTATTTATTTATGTGAATACATAAATAAAATTGTGTCTTGATGGAATATTAAT
Source organism: Myotis daubentonii (assembly GCF_963259705.1). Taxonomy (NCBI): domain Eukaryota; kingdom Metazoa; phylum Chordata; class Mammalia; order Chiroptera; family Vespertilionidae; genus Myotis; species Myotis daubentonii. The sequence continues at coordinate 26,706,473 of NC_081861.1, read as the reverse complement.
GTTAAAATGATTTTTTTAAGATTATATACTGAATGTCCATGTTACTTTTTAATATTTTCAGTAATTGCTAGTTTCCACTTGGTTTGGAAAAATCAGCTATTACAAGATGTTTTTAAAACTAAGCTAGTTGTAGCATACTAATCCAAGGATTGCCTATTTTACACATGGATGCTTGGATACTTAATTTCTTGGGAAGCAATAATGGAAGCAAGATAAATAAAAGCTAGTTGACATTTGACCTGGTAATCCCACTTCTAGGAATATATCCCAAGAAATCAGAAACATCAATCAGAAATAATATATGCACCCCTATGTTTATAGCAGCACAATTTACAATAGCTAAGATTTGGAAACAGCCTAATTGCCCATCAGCAGATGAGTGGATTAAAAAACAGTGATACATCTATACAATGGAATACTATGCTTCTATAAAAAAGAAAGAACTCCTTCCATTTGCAACAGCATTGATGAACCCAGAGAGCATTATGCTAAGTGAAATAAGGCAGTCCAAGAAAGATAAGTATCACATGATCTCACTCATTTTGGAATATAATGAACAACATAAACTGATGAACAAAAATAGATACAGACACATAGAAGCATAGAACAGACCATCAAACCTCAGAGGGGAGGGTGGGAGGGGCGTAAGAGATCAACCAAAGGACTTGTATGCATGCATATCAGCATAACCAATGGACACAAGACAGTAGGTGGGTGAGGGCCTGTGCTGGGGGGATGGGTGGGGAGAGGTCAATGGGGGGAAAAGGAGACATATGTAATACTTTCAACAATAAAGAATTTAAATTTAAACAGCTAATTGATAGGAAGAAATTAATATGTAATTGAGGCTTCATTCAATTTGTACTTTACCTGATTATCCCTGACCAATTTTATATTCTAATTAAGTGTGGAAAAAAGACAATGTCGATAAATTGTGGTCTTTCACATTTCTATAAATAGTATTTTATTCATAATCATGACTACTGATTTGATTAAATAGAGACTTAATATGTTAGGGCTTTTCTGCAAGAATTATGTTCTTTTCGTTGTTCCCTAAGGGCTATAAATATTTGTTTAAGCCCTAGTTTTCTAATCAAAAGTCTAAAGGTGTTTTTTAAATAAGAAAAATCATGTGTTTTGCTCAATGGATAGAGCGTCGGCCTGCGGACTGAAGGGTCCCGGGTTCGATTCCGGTCAAGGGCACTGCCCGGAATGTGGGCTTGATCCCCAGTAGGGGGTGTGCAGGACGCAGCTGATCCATGTGTCTCTCTCATCGATGTTTCTAACTATCCCTCTCCCTTCCTCTCTGTAAAAAATCAATAATATATATATGAGTATTAAAAATTTTAAATCTAAAGTGTTTTAAGTAATTGAGGGTAGTTTAAAAAATAGAAATGTATCTTCATGAAATGAAGTTTAAATTTCCTCACTAATGAAATAGGAATGATTATTTAAAATTTTTATAAAAGTTTTTCTTTGTCATTGGACACAATCATCAGGATGGAAATTTGATGTAAGTATGCCCCATGCTGGAAAAAGACTGTGGCACCAACAAATTTTTTGACAATGGCCCTGATGGAATTGATTAGAATAGATATATATGTAGGGGAAAATTCTACTCACCTGTGAATAAGTGAGTATTTATGAAATGACTGGGATCATGATGGTCTTCAATCCTGAAACTGGGACAGGATTCTACTTGGCTAAGGACAAGTGAACTATCACTACTGCCTTTTTTTACCCAGCTTCTTTACTTGCCAGACCTTTAGTGGTTCAATTGTGAATATACAAGGGGACCCTAATGGAATAAGGTGTGATTGCTGTCATGTTCCTTGCTGAAATTGTTGATCATTGACAGACAAAAAGGTCCTCATTATTGGCACTTTAGCAAAAAAAAATAAAAGTTTTGTAGTATGTTCAGGTACAAAGACTATGGATGGAGAAAGTGAACAATGGGGGTGAGACAACTAATCAGTTGTATAAGGAACTTTAATCAATAAATCTTGGTAAACCTATCTCAATTTCCTTTTCTCAACTCCAACAATTTCACTTTATTCAGTTAGTCTTAGTTGTATCCTAGGATGCCGCACTCACTATAATATGCTCAGAATCAAGAATTTTCCATTCTGTTGTCTTTTGAACTTATGTGTTAGAAGGATCCATTTCTTAAATGATTTTCCATTTATTGATTTTCAGATCAAAGCAAATCTAACTTTTTCATGATATTTCGTGGTTGATTTTTCAAAATTATGGTAAGACTTATTTTGTCATCCTAAACAAACCAAGGAACTGTCATATCAGTTTTCCATAGTGAAGGATATATGTTAGTTTCCTGTGGCTTCTATAACAAAATACCACAAATAGATAGCCTAAAACAAGCATGTCAAACTCAAAGGCTAACACGGGCCAAATAAACAAAGTTTAGGTTTATGTGGGCTGCAAAAAAAAAAAAAAAAAAAACCCAAAATTTCAATTTTCATAGAAACGTAGGTTTATTTTTTATTTATTTATTTATTTATTAAATATATTTTATTGATTTTTTACAGAGTGGAAGGGAGAGGGATAGAGAGTTAGAAACATTGATGAAAGAGACACATCGATCAGTTGCCTCCTGCACACCCCCTACTGGGGATGTGCCCGCAACCAAGGTACATGCCCTTGACCGGAATCGAACCTGGGACCCTTCAGTCCTCAGGCCGACGCTCTATCCACTGTGCCAAACTGGTTAGGGTGAAACATAGGTTTATTTTGATAGAGACATGCTGAATACAAAGGGCTGAAATAAATGAGTAATCATTAACATAAATTAATAGAACATTTTAATAAAAATTTTTCTTAAACATTAACTTACCAGACACTGAATAACTGCACAAATTAATAAGCATTATGTAAATAAACCATTTTTCTTGTTCTCCGAAAATGAAATATTTCCCATTGTGCACACCAAACAAGTCAGTCCAAGACTAATGACGTGGCAATTGGCTGCTAAAATATTCACTGCTAGTATTAGTGGAGAGAAGTGGTGAGCCTGCCCATAAGGCATGTAAGGGAAATGAATACAACACAATTATGGTAATCAGTCATTAGCAAACATTGTAGTTCGTTATTAATAATCCTATATAATAAAAGCCTAATATGTAAATTGTCCCCTCAACCAGGAGTTCAACTGGGATTTCGACTGCTCACTATAATGTGTGCTGACCACCGGGGGCAGCACAGAGCATGGCGGGCATAGGCAACGAGGCACTGATAGCAGGCGGCAGTGGAGGCGCTGCCAGCTCCAATGGGCCCTGACAAGAGCAGGGCCATGGCGGGATGGTGGAGCAGGTGAGCAGGCGGCACCAGGCCATGGTGGGTGTGAGCAGGGCTCAATTGCCCCACCGATTGCCCCGCAGATATTGACCGGTGGCAGGGGATGGGGCCACCACCCGGCTCCCATGCACTGAGGGAGCCGGGTGGGGGCCCGATGACTCAGGTGGAGGGGGGTGCATGGGTGCCCAGGGGCCCAGAGGTCAGCTAGGACCTGCTCTTCCATGCCAGATGGTCACCGCTTTAATTGCCAGCCAGGCCTAAGGACCACACCCATGCAGGAATTTCATGCACCCGGTCTCTAGTTATGTATAACAGGATATTGTAAAAATTAAGTTACGAAATTTTTATTAAAACGTTTCTTACATACTGTTATATTGGCTGGGCCACAAAAATATTCATTGTGGGCTGCAAGTTTAACATGCTTGGCCTAAAACAATAGACATGGGTTATCTCACAGTTCTTGGAATTCTAAAATTCTGAGATCAAAGTTTCAGCAGAATTGGTTCCTTCTGGAGGCTCTGAGAGAGAACCTGTTAATGTCTCTCTCCTAGCTTCTGGTAGTTGCTGGAAATCCTTGCCTTACAGACATATCACTCCAATCTCTATCTTCATCATGGGATTCTCCCTGTGTCCCTGTGTTATCACATGGTGTTATTTTTTTAGAAAAAATATAATAACTGACATTCAGTATTATATTAGTTTCAGCTATATAGCACAATGCTTAGACATTCATATAATGTACAAAGTGATCCCCCCAATAAGCCTAGTATCTACCTGGCACCATACATAGTTATTACTATATTATTATCTATGTTCCCTATGTTGTACTTTACATCCCCATGATTATCTTGTAATGGCCAATTTGTGCTTACTTCTTAATCCCTTCACCTTTATCACCTAGCCTCGCCCCCCTCAATCTGACAACCATCAGTTTTTTCTCTGTATCCATGAGTCTATTTCTGTCTTGTTTGTGTCATAGAAGTAGGAAAGACAATATAGGAATCACCACAGAATCTTTGAACATAAAGGATTTTAGAAGTCTTTAACATGTTTGTATTGATTTCAGAGAGAGAGGAAGGGAGAGGGATAAAGAGAGAGAAAAACATTGATCAGTTGCCTCCCTTATGCACCCTGACCAAGGATCGAACACACAACCTGGGTATGTGCCCTGACCAGGAATTGAACTGGCAAACTTTCTGTGCATGGAACGATGAAGCTCCAGCAACTAAGCCACACTGGCCAGGGTGGATTTTAATCTACCTCTCAATACAAGAATCCTTTTAAGAATTCCAGACAGATTATCTTTTAGCCTTCGTTTGAAATCTTGTAGTAATAAACCAACTCGCTCACATGACAGTTCATTCTATTGTTGGACAACACCTTTTCACTCATATGTGGAATCTAATGAATAAAATGAACTAATAAGCAAAATAGAGATAGACCCATAGATAGAGAGCAGACTGACAGCTTTGGGGGGGGGGATGTTAGGAGGCTGGGGGTGGTGGCGGAGGAATTGAGCAAATAAAAAGAGAAAAAACTCATGGACAGGGACAACAGTGTGATGATTGTGGGGGTTGAGCTGGGGAAAGGTGGAGGAGGGTATAGGGGGGATAAATGGTGATGGAAGGAGACTTGACTTGGGGTGGTGAATACAATCCTACAATTAGAATTGTGCACCTGAAATTTGTATAATTTTGTTAACCAGTGTCACCTCACGAAATTCAATAGAAGGGGGGAAAAGGAAGCTCTTACATTAAAAAGGGGGGGTGGGGTTAGAATTTATATCTAGGTGGCCTGTTTTATTGGCTCTTCAGAATTAAAACAAATCAAATGAGCTATTAAAAGCCCATGAGTTAAGATTCTACTTCTTCATTAATCTTCATCCCTGCTCTTTGAATTATTAGTACTCCCACTACAGGATATATTTAATCTCATCTCCTAAATGAATTTTTAAAATTCACCTAGAAGCAACTATATATAAATATCCATGATGAAAATGCATGTATAGTACTTTGGATATCTATGGAGAAAACTAATTATAATTTGCCTGAAGTGTTTTTAAATATTTTAGAACATAAAAGTTGAGCTTAAAAAAAGCTATCATATAGGTAGACTTCACTGTCAAATAGTTGAAATTGTGCATTTAGAAAAGGCCAGAGAACAGTAAGTACTCTGAAAAAAAGATTGTTTTGTTTTCCTTAAAGTCCATATCTCACAGATTTCCTAAAATGTGGTTCTTAATGCAAGAGTAAATAAGATTGATTTTTACAAATGCCTATGATGTATAGGTGGAGAGAATCATACATCATATAGGACTCTTGGAAACTTGCTCAACTTTCTTAACAGTGGGAGACTTAATGACCATGGTCTCTCAAAAGAAATGCATCAAATTAATACAGTTATTAACTAAATCCTATAAATTGAACAATAAGCTAGATGTATGAAATTGGAGAACTCTGTGAATTACTGATGGCAAAGTAAACTGATAACATAATTGTTCATGTCAAACTTTTAGGGAAGTGGCCAGACTAGGTACATTATTAGTGAGTATAGGAGTCAGGAGACCTGACTTGTAACTCCAGCTCTGTCATTTGCTCTGTATGACTTTGTGAAGTCACTTCACCTCTGTGGGCTTCAGATTTCCAATCTGTAAAGTGTAGTTGGACTATATATTTATAAGGTCCCTTCTGTCTCTTAAAATTTTATTGATTGTGTAAAAACATCTGCCTTCATCTTGCTAGCATGACAGTGAAAGTCATGATGGCATTCAACTTCAAAAAGACTTTAAGAAAATATTTAGGAAATTAGAGAGCTTTATTACCTAATGTTTTTATTCTTTCTGGCAACAAGGAACTCATTTTGTTCAGCCTCATCAATAGTTTCCTCTCTTCTATGAATTATGCATGCTTTATGAAGAAATGTGGAAAGCTAATTTTCCCCTGGTTTCTTGTTTTGTGTGGATAAATGATCCTCTCAGGATTTCCATGTTAATAACAACTTCCCATTGACAAACCACTCATCATAAAATTTTTCTTCTACTGTAACTACAGCTTGAGACAAAACAACATAAAGAAACACTTGGTATGCTTGCTTCAGAGAAGTGAAGGAGACAGGGCCAAAAGCTACATCAACTATAAAAACTCTGTACCAATACACATTTGGAAGTACTCGACTAGTACTAAAAAGCAGACTACCAGCAAAATAGCTTTTGCTTTTGCTTCAATAATTATCATATGGCTATAAGAAAATACTCTACCTTCATTTCACGTGATTTCTTGGCATGGCTCTTATGCTTGGTAATTCTCCATTGAACACAAGGGAAAAAGGACACATTTGAAAGTCGCAGACAGCTGGTTTGTGATTTTGTGCTGAGGAAGAAAATACTTTGAAATTACATTATACAGCAAAGAAACCTAATTACACTTTCCATTTCTAGTCTTTCTCTTCTGAGAGGAAAGGTTTAGATTGCTTCCTTAACTAGACTTATATTAAATTCTGTAGTGGTTTATATCGAGTACTATTCCTGGATAATCTTTTCGTAAGTGTGAGGTCTTTGGAAAGGAAGGTACTGAAGCTAGGACTTTGGGGCTGTTGAGAGAAGTTCACTAAAACTCCCTTAAGCTTGATTTGGAATACATTCCCATATCACATGGATGAGCACAGATTAAAAATATTTTTTGAAATATGCAAGGCTGTTGATAGTGTGGAGAAAGTGGTATTTGAATTCACTATAATAGATTCCTAATGTCATTTCTGGAAGAAGTTTGATGGTATATGTAAAAAAAGCCTTCAAAATGTGCACATTTTTGATATATTAATGCTCCTAGGAATTTTTCTTAGAGAAAAATATGGTACAGGTTGAAAATGATGTTTACTATAATGTTATTTGCAATTGTGGAAAACCTAATGTTTTCAACAAATGTCAGGACAACTGAATATCCACATGCAAATCATGAAGTTGGACTCAAACTCACTCCATATACACAAATTAACTCAAAATGGGTCAATGGCATAAATATTAAGAGCTGAAACCATTAAATTCTTAGCGGAAAAATCTTTATGATCTTTGACTTAGCAATGAATTCTTAGATATAGCACCAAAAGCATGAGCAACAAAAGAAAAATGATAAATTGGACTTTACTTTTGTGCATCAAAGGACATTTACAAGACAGTGAAAGGACAAACTATAAAATGAGAAAAATATTTGTAAATCATATCTGATAAGGGTTTAATCCAGAATATATAAAGAACTCCTATAACTCAGCAAAAAAGATAAGCAATTCAATTAAAACTAGGGGCCCGGTGCACGAAATTTGTGCACTGGGTGTGTGTTGGGGGGGGGAGTGTCCCTCAGCCCAGCCTGCCCCCTCTCACATACTGGGAGCCCTCAGGCGTTGACCCCCATCACCCTCCAATTGCAGGATCGGCCCCTTGCCCAGGCCTGACACCTCTGGCCTAGGCATCCGGCCCGGGCAGCGGGGACCTGCAATGGCAGCAGGAGGTGCCACGATCGCGCGGGCTCCGCCCCTGCCCCTGCAGGACGCCTCTGGCTGAGGCGTCTGGCCCGGGCAGCGGGGACCCACAGCTGCAGTGGCCCCACGATCGTGGGCTTCGCTTTAGGCCCAGGCAAGGGACCCCTAGCTCCTGGGACTGCCAGCTTCGACCGTGCCCAGCTCCCATCGCTGGCTCCACCCCTACTTCCTGCTATCACTGGCCAGGGCGGAAAAGGCACCTGATTCTCCGATCATGGCTGGGGGGCAGGGCAAAGGCGGCCCCAGGGCCGCCTTTGCCCTGCCCCCCAGCTCTTAGCTCCCCCCTGGGTTTCCGATCACTGTCAGTGGCAGGGGGCTTCTTCCTGCTTTCCCTTTTGCCTCCCTGCATTGTGCCTACATATGCAAATTAACCGCCATCTTGTTGGCAGTTAACTGCCAATCTTAGTTGGCAGTTAACTGCCAATCTTAGTTGGCAGTTAACTGCCAATCTTAGTTGGCAGTTAATTTGCATATAGCCCTGATTAGCCAATGAAAAGGGTAGCTCGTATGCCAATTACCATTTTTCTCTTTTATTAGTGTTGATATGGGCAAAGAAAAAAATAAAATAAAATATGGCAAAGAACTTTATGAATAGATATTTCTCCAAAGAAGATATACAACTGTCCATGAAAAGATGTTCCACAATATTAGTCATTAGAGCAATGCAAATTAAAACTAGAAAGATAACACTTTATACCCACTAGGATGGCTACAAAATAAAAGATAGATAATAACAAGTTTTGGTGAGGATATGGAGAAATAAGACCCATGTACATTGCTGGTTAGAATGTAAAATGATGCAGTGACAGTGGAAAACAGTTTGGCAGTTCCTCAAAGTATTAAACAGAATTACCATGTGATTAAACATTCCACTCCTTGAAAACAAGAACTCAAACAGTTAATAGTATGTCAATGTTCCTTGCTGCATCAACTTCTATCACCAGATGAAAGGATAAAAATGTGGTATATCCATACAATGGAATATAATCCTATCTAATAATAGACAAACATGGTAATTGACCATACCTTCGCTACGCCTCCCATTGGCTAATCAGCATGATATGCAAATTAACCGCCAACAAAGATGCTGGCTAATTTGCATACTGCAGGCAGGGTGGGACAGCACCATCCGCCTGCCCCGCCACCATCTGGGCCTGCTATCTGCGACCTGGGGTGGCGGGCATCCGTGTGTGACCTGACCCGGAGCGGCTGGGCGGGGCAGCAGCAATCAGCTGGCCTGCCCAGGCATCCCGTGTGCGACCTGACATGGGGCGGCGCCCCAACCCCTGGATTGGCCCTGCCGTGTGCGCGACCTGGGGAGGCGGGGCAGGCACCGAGGGATCGGGCCTTCCATCTGCCACCCGGGGAGCGGGCCTAAGCCAGCAGGTGGTTTTCTCCCGAGGGGCCCAAGACTGTGAGAGGGCACAAGTGGGGCTGAGGGACACCCTCCCCCGCCCTCCCCCCCCCCCAGTGCACTGGGCCTCTAGTTTAGCTATAAAAGGGAATAAAGTTCTGTTACATGATGCAACATGGATGAGCCTTGAAAACATATGCTAAGTGAAATAAGTCAGACACAAAAGGACAAACATCACAACTCCACTTAAATGAGATATCAGGAATAGACAAAGTCAGCCCTAGCCAGTTTGACTCAGTGGATAGAGCATTGGCCTACAGACCAAAGGGTCTCAGGTTTGATTCTGGTCAAGGGTACTTACCTCAATTGCAGGCTCCTCCCCGGCCCAGGCCCTGGTAGGGGTACATGCAGGAGGCAACCAATCGATGTGTTCCTCTCACATCAATATTTCTCTCTGTCTTTCCCTCTCTCTTCCACTCTCTCTAAAAATCAATGGAAAAATATCCTCCGGTGAGGATTAAAAAAAAAAAGGAAGAATAGACAAAGTCATAGAGACAGAAAGTAGGTTACAAGTTACCAGGGGCTGGTGGGAGGGAAAGTTACAGAGTTTTTGTTTGGGATGATGTAAAGGTTTTGGAAATAGATAGTGGGGATGGTTGAATAATATTGTGAATATAATTATTGCATACTTAAAAGTGGCTAAAATGTGAGCTTTATGCTAAAAAAAAGAAAAAGAAAACCCACTCTCTAACACTAAAGTATAAGGTAAGGCATAATTTCTCAGAGTGATTTAGAAAATGTAAATAAGTGTCCTGAAGAATTAAAGGAGGAGGAGGAGGCCACAGGCAATCTATGGTCAAGTAAGTTTGGGAAACTCAGTTAAACTTGTTTCTTTAACATTGTGAAAACCCAAAATGGGAATATGGTATGGGACATTTTAAAACTGTTTAACCAAAGTTCTCTTTTTTGAGGGTCATCTTACAGGATTGCTGTAATGTAGAATACCCTTTGGGAAACATTGAGTTAAACAAATTACAGTACATTCATTCCATAGAAATCTCTGCACCCATTAAGAATGATGACACAGTCATATATCACTTGACATGGAAGGATGTTTACACTATATTGTAAAGTTAAAAAACAGTGTGATTAATGGGATCTCATTTTTGTTTTTAAAAATTATATATATATATATAATTGATAAATAGCAGACAGTCTGTAAAGCTATATGCCAAAATATTCAAGTCTTTGGGAGGTGGGAAGATGGATGATTTTATTTTCATTTGCTTTTCTCTTTGTATTTTCAGATTTTTCAACATGGAATATCTGTTACTTGTATAATCAAGAAATAATAGAATTTAAAATAAATATGTTATAGGAAGTAGTTATTATGTAAGGGAAGGGATGAGAAGATCAGAACTCCCTTATCACTGTTGGACTCTTTACTTACTTCTGTTTGAATTTTCAATGAGGGAAAGTCAAAGAGCCTTTCAACTATTAGAGAGTTCTACTCATTCAAAAATTCTTTCTGATACTGAACGAAAATCTACCTTTTATCCATTGGTCCTAATTTGTCATTGGGAATGCCATAAAATAAGCAAAATCCATTTCCTCTCCCATAGATATAGACTTTTGAATATTTGGCAACAGCTACAATGTCTCCACAAATCTTTTCTCTTCTAGGTTTCCATTCTAGTCTTTTTTTCTATGAGATGGTTTCCAGACATTATTAGCATCATGGCCATTGGCCTCCAATCATTTTCCAGTTTTTCAATATCCTTCAAGCATGGAACCCAGAAATGACCACAGCACTCCACACTCTTTTTTTACATCTCATCAGTTCCTAAAAATTGTGATTTAATCAGATTCCTCTGATTAGAAGAGTAATTTCAGAAAATTTCCCACTTCACTGTGCCTATACTCTGAATTCTAGCCTAAGATTATATATGAGATAGACTCAATTATATATTTCCCTCATCTTTTAATTTCTAAAGCTATATAGATGAATAAAATATTCCACATCAATTCCTTATCTCCTGCGTTTATTAAAACCTTAGTAGAGCCCTAGCCAGTTTGGCTCAGTGGGTAGAGAATTGGCCTGTGGACCAAAGAGTCCCAGGTTCAATTCCAGTCAAGGGCACGTACCTCGGTTGCAGGCTCCTCCCTGGCCTGGGCCCTGGTTGGGACTCACGCAGGAGGCAACCAATCAATGTGTTGCTTTCACATCAATGTTTCTCTCTGTCTTCCCCTTTCTCTTCCACCCTCTCTAAAAGATCATTGGAAAAATATCCTCGGGTGAAGATTAACAAAAAAACACAACAAAAAACAAAACAGAAACCCTTAGCATAATGCTCTCCAGTTCCATCCATGCTGTTGCAAATGGTAAGAATTCCTTCTTTTTTACCACAGCATAGTATTCCATTGTGTAGATGTACCACAGTGTTTAAACCACTCATCTGCATATGAGCCTAACCAATGGACACAGATAACAGGGGGGTGAGGGCATGAGTTGGGGGGTTGGTGGCAATGGGGAGATAAGGACATATATGTAATACCTTAACCAATCAATAAAATAAAACTTTAGTAGAACTTTTTACCAAACACGTAAAAGAGAATGAGAGAGCTTCCATTCTGATAGGGATGGCAAGGGAGTCCCTGCAGTCTGACCAAGGAATCTGAAGTTGTCCTTTAAGATTTTCTACTTTTTGTTCCAGTTATTGGTACCATGTTTTAGACAGTCGAGCTGCCTCCAGATTGATTGGCCTCTCTATTGCAAGGCACTTCGCAAGATGACAGTGACAGCAGATGTAGAATACATTTCTTGTCCTTGATCTGATCACAGTTCTGATCAACCTAGCATATACATTGGTCTTCTTTCCAGCCTAATGAATCATTTGCCTTTAATTCCTTTTGTTATTCCTCAAACATGGTAGGCACTATTTAAAAGAGCCTGGTGCCCAACTGGTGTGGCTCAGTGGTTGAGCATCGATCTATGAACCAAGGAGGTCACGGTTCGATTCCTGGTCAGGGCACATACCCGGGTTGCAGTCTCCATCCCCAGTAGAGGGCATGCTGGAGGCAGACAATCAATGATTCTCATAAGTGAGGTTTCTATCTCTCTCCCTCTCTGAAATCAATAAAATATTTTAAAAATAAAAATAAAAGAGCCTGGTAAACTGTATATTCCAGCTCCATATAGCATCAAACCCAATGCCTTCCACCAGGCATATATGCCTGTCTGCTTAGTTTTTTTCAAGAGAGTAGTTTTCTGATTGGAGGGACTGCATCTTGGTACACAGTTTACATAGAATGCTTCATATACTTGCTAAGCAAAAATAACTTTAAATCTTCAATTTAAAAAAAAATATTTTTTTATTGATTTCAGAGAGGAAGGGAGAGGGAGAGAGAGATAGAAACATCAATAATGAGAGAGTCATTGATGGGCTGCCTCCTGCACACCCCACACTGGGGATCGAGCCCACAACTTGGGCATGTGCCCTTGACAGGAATTGAACCCAGGACCCTTCAGTCCACAGGCTGACACATTATCCACTGAGCCAAACCAGCTAGGGCTGAATCTTCAACTTTTGAAGAGTTTTACATTTATGCTATTTTAAAGATTAACTTTATTAAGATATAATATAGATATAGATATAGATATAGATATAGATATAGATATAGATATAGATATAGATGTAGATATTTTTTTGGTTAATCCTTACCTGAGGATATTTTTCCATTGATCTTTTAGAGAGACTGGGACAGAGCAGGAAAGACCGAGAAAAATCGATGTGAGAGAAACACATCAATTGGTTGCCTCTAGCATGCACCCCTACCAGGACCCAGGCCGGGGAGAAGCCTGCGACCAAGGTAAGTGCCCTTGACCAGAATCGAACCCAGGCCCCTTTGGTCCACAGGGTAATGCTCTATTCACTAAGCCAGTGGTCGGCAAACTCATTAGTCAACAGAGCCAAATATCAACAGTACAATGATTGAAATTTCTTTTGAGAGCCAAATTTTTTAAACTTAAACTATATAGGTAGGTACATTGTTATTAACTTAATTAGGGTACTCCTAAGGCTTAGGAAGAACCACACTCAAGGGGCCAAAGAGCCGCATGTGGCTCGCGAGCCACAGTTTGCCGACCACTGCACTAAGCCAAACCAGCTAGGGCAGATGAGGATATTTAAAAAATGATATAGACCACTTCCATTACCACAGAAAATGTCCACTGCCCCTTTGTAGTTAATGTTGTTCATCCCCACTGCTGGCTCCAGGTTACACTGATTTCCTTTTCCTTATCACTATACAGAGGTGGGCAAAAGTAGTTTACAGTTGTTTGTATGGAAAAAAGACATGCAGGTTATGATTATAATGATGTAAGAATAAACTCTGTGTTTTATGTACTCACAACTGTAAACCTACTTTTGACCATTTCTGTAGACTAGCTTTCTCTTTTATAGAAATTCTAGAGGCCCAGTGCATGAAATTTGTGCACTGATGCGGGGGCGGTCCCTCAGCCCAGCCTGTGCCCTCTTATAGTCTGGGACCCCTCGGGGGATGTCCGCCTCCCCAGGGATTGGGCCTAAGCCAGCAGTCAGACATCCCTCTCACAGTCTGGGGTTCTTGCAGTTTGGGACCCCTAGCTCCTTACTGCTCGCCTGCAGTGGAGGCAGGAGAGGCTCCTGCCACTGCTGCTGCACTCATCAGCTGTGAGCTCAGCTTCTGGCTGAGCGGCGCTCCCCCTGTGGGAGCACACTGACCACCAAAGGGCAGCTCCTGCATTGAGCGTCTGCCCCCTGGCAGTTAGTGCACATCATAGCGACCAGTTGTTCGTCGATCATTCTGCTGTTTGGTTGATTTGCATATTAGGGTTTTATTATACAGGATATATATATGTAATCATACAATATATACTCTTTTGTGTCTTGTTGTTTTTTATTAGAATGTCCTTGAGATCAATCCATGTTGCCTCCTATATCTGTAGTTCATCAGTTTTTATTGCTGAATTGTATTTTATTATAATATATTGCACAATTTGTTTATTCTTTTGCATTTTGATGGACATTTGGGTTTCCAACTAGGGACTATTATAAATAAAGTTGTTATGAATATTTGTGTTTAAGTTTTTGTGGGGATGTGTGTTGTCATTTCTCTTGAGTAAATAGCTAGTAAAATTACTATATTATATGGTGAATGCATGTTTAACTTTATAAGAAATTGCCAGCCTGTTTTCCAAAGTGATTTACCATTTTATATTCCCACCAGCAATGCATGTTCATTTATGTAGTTCACATACACTAGTTTATTTAAACAATGTTTTGAATTTGAGATCCTATATTTCAAAAAGATTTGTTGTGTTAAATGTTGCTTGAGATAAGAAAGCAATGAATGAGGAAATATATTTAAACATGTTTATTTTATAAAAAAATATTTATCAGATTATATTTGTTTTTGAAGAATTGACTTTATGTGTCCTGGGTTTGGGTATTTGGTCAAATGTAATTATTTATTACTGTTTAAAATGGTCAGCCAAAGTGCATACTTCCTTCGAAAGATAATTCTATTTGATTTAGAAAATAAACTGACCTGACTTTCTCCAGAGGCTCCTAAAATTCTTAGGAATAGCTTCATATGACTTCTCACTTCTTTTAGTTAATTTTAAGATAAACTCATAGATAAATCATACTCAGTTAAGGAGAAGCTATGTGCATGTAACCTCCCAAAGTACCTCACTTCCTGGCAGGAAAAGAGTCTGATTTCATACATATTTGCCAGTGTCCTGATGTTAGAGACTGTGGGTACCTGGAAAGCTGTGACGTATGGTATCAGCCTTTGGATACTGATGACAAGAAAGAAATTTTAAAAAATACAAAAGGAAACAAAACAGTGGGTGTACTTTGTCTGTATCGCCATACCCAAGATCCAAGGTTTTGTAGAACACGTTACCAAGCAACAAGTTTTGCTAATATCACTTTACCAAATAGTAACTCCAGCATAAGTGCCAGCATGGCTGAGTCTAAGACTCCTCAAATGTTGTGCAAAAGAAGGAAGTGCTTTGTGTACTAGAAAATGTGGTGGTGCCTTCACCAGGTTATCAACTAAAGGATGTCTCCTTTCCTAAACTGTGTAAACCAGGGGTAGTATGCTTGCCTTTGAGGATTTCTATCCCATCATAGATGGTCTGCACCAAACAGATCCAATACTGTTTTCCTCTATGACATAGTACCCACATAACACATTACATTTATGGGTTATGTGGGGTCATTGGGCAATGCCTGCTCTGCACCAGAGATGCTAACTCCTTCTGCTTCTAGATTTTTTTTGTTTCCATGAGAAGTTTCCTTTAGCCTCCAATTTTCTCTAAGCTATTTAAAATATTATTTACTCTATACAAGGGCTCATCTTCCCTTTATAAATCAAATATTGAAGGACAGCACTGGTGTTCACAATCCAGGATTACTATATTAAATTGAACTTTTCTTGTTTGTAAACCTTTCAGGGAACCTGGATTCATCTGTGTGACTTTGTGGAATTCTTATTATTCAGTGTTAACTGAAACCAGGGAAAGACATATTTCTAGTTCAAATGTCTTCAGTTGAGTGGTTCAAAGTCCCATGTTATTTTCTATTAATGAAAATGACTTTTTAAAATATATCTATTTATTTCAGAAAGGAACGGACAGGGAGAAGGAGATAGAAACATCAATGATGAGAGACAGTCATTGATCGGCTGCCTCCTGATTGAATCCACAACCCAGGCATGTGCCCTGACCAGGAATCGAACCATGACCTTCTGGTTCATAGGTCGATGCTCAACCACTGTGCCATGATGGCCAGGCAAAATGACTTGTTTTTGTTTTTTGGTGTTGTTTTTTTTTAAAGAAACAAAGCACATTTCTCAGGAAGTTGAATAGCAGTAGTATGCTTTGAGAGACTAAGCACAGTAACAGAGCCTAGGCACTATCTCTCTAGCGATGTATTATTTGCTGTACTTTATTTTGCTTCTTTCCCCCAAGGGACTTGAATTAGAGATAACTGAAGTTGATACAGTTTGTCTTTCATTTCTTCCTACCTTGCTTTCTGCTGCCTCTTTCCCTCTAGCTGCCCAAGTGCCAACCTTCCCCTCCCCACTGTAATCTACCCATGTCTGCCCTCTTCCAAAAGAAGCCAGAACCGATGCTCCAAAGGTGCATTTTTAAACTTCTATCCTATCAAGTCGGAAATAAATTTGAACATTCTGATTAAATTTCACAGGAAAATTAAAGTGACCAATAAATTTAACTCTGGGGGTGGGGGGTTATTTTAAAGCAGTACTGTAGTTCTAATCTTAATCATTGGAATTTGGGAGGCAGTGGTCAGACGATGAAGTAGCTGGGAGCTTCTGTCCCCTTCTTGTCCTCCAAGAATGACATGGAGTGGGCAGAAGCCATGGACCCTACTCTCCTATACTAGTATCCCCATTATTGTCCTCATTTATTTGGGAGGATACTGGAGCTGTGGAGGGTTAATCACTTGCTCAAGTTCCTCCTAAACAAATGGGGACAATTAATGGTAACTACCTCATAGAGTTTTTAAAATAAAATTTCAGCTACATGTAAAACATTAAGCTACCTGAGAAATAATAAGCACATAACTTGAAAAGGGCTTGCTGTTATTTTTCTTATTTACAAGCTGGTTTCTGAAAGAAAGAGGCCAGTCCTAGGTACCCTCTAGTCTTCCTTTCTGGACCTTCATTGCATACAATACTGAATTTACATTTATGTTGGTGTTATAAAGCTTCCTTTAAAATAATTTAGTGGTGAGCATTGACCTATGAACCAGGAGGTCATAGTTTGATTCCCGGTCAGGACAGATGCCCAGGGCACATGCTCCAGTGGGGAGCATGCAGGAAGCTAATCGATGATTCTCTCATCATTCTTATTTCTATCCCTTTCTCCCTCTCCCATCCTCTCTGAAATTAACAAAAATATATTTAAAAAATGAAATAAATTTAATCTAACATAGGGCATGGTAAGTTTATTTATAGAAAATCATTAGATATCAGGTGTCAGGATGTATGTGGATATGGCAAAGATGGTGATGATGTAAGTGAATGCTTACTCCAGTGATTCCTCATTGCTAGAATAAGTTCAAACTCCAAAATGGAGCAGCCACTCTACTTAATATTGTACTGTACAATATTAATATTAATTATTATTAACATCTCCCACTCCCAGCCTTCCTAGTTCCTTTTAACCTGCTCTACTTTTTCTTTATTCTATAGGACTTAATCACTTTCTAACATTTTTTATAGTTTAGTTATTTTTATTGTCTCTCTGCTAGAATGTAAGCTTCTCCAGGGCAGAAACCTTTTACTGTTTTTTGTTCACTAAGTGAACAAGGTGTCTAAACTAGTGTCTGGTCTGTTGTAGGTGGTCTCTAAGTATGTGGTGACTGAATTAATGAATAATGGAGGCATTCACAGTCCTTCAGAATTTCGTCCCATTGTCTTTTTCAGCCTCACTCTTGTCATTCTCCTCTCTATGTGTCACTGATACGAGTGGTTTCCCATGCACATCATTTGCTCCCCCATCTCAACACTTACTCATACTCTCTCCTCTGCCCTGATAATCATGGACCTATGCAAAGATTTAGTTGTAAGAATGTTTTTCATAGTTTGGGTTTGTATCAGTGAAAAATTTAAAGCAGCCTTAAAGAATAAGTTAGAGAAATCATGGTAACTCCCACTTGATGGGGGGTATATGGCAGTATCTATCAAAATTACAAATGCACATAGCCTTTGGAGTGGCAGTTCTGCTTTTAGGAGTTTATCCCACAGAGAAACTTGTTCGTGTGCCAAAGTAATATGTGTTGGTGAGTCACTGCAGTGCTTTTAGTCATGCCTATTAGATACAGCAGTGACAGAACTCATTAAATTATTATGTAGAGCTATATTTATTGACGTGGGAAGATCATAATAGCTAACATTAATTCAACTTGCTATGTGTCAGGAACTGTGATGTGTTTTTATGTATTTTTATCTCATTCAATCCTCATAACAGCCCTGTGAGGTAGTTACTTAAAATAGTCCTCATTTTACACAGGAGGAAATGGACTCGAAGAACTTAATTTACATAGCCAGGGTTAGACAACTCATATAGCAAAGTTGAAATGTCTAAAATATATTATGACAAAACAGGATGTATACTATGATCCACTTTTGTAAGAAAAAAATATATATAGATATACAAATGTTTATATGTGCATATAAAAAGACTGGAAAGGAATACATCAAAATATTAACAGTTGGATGTGGGGTTGTGGGTGGTTTTATTTTCTTCTTTTGGCTTATTATTTCCTGACTTTTCTGTTAAATTTTGGGGCTGACTGGGAAAGAGTAAGTGAAGTCAGCAGGTATGAATTACTTGTGTAATTTTAAAGATGACTAAATTTTAAAAGTTTGATGGTAATATGGAACAATGGCACAGGGGAAAATGTTTTTCCATTGAGAGGAAAAACTAATGGGTGGGGAAAGCTTGCCCAGAGGGAAAGAGGATAGTCCCTGGAGTAAGTGCAGAAGACAAGAAAGCCTACTGTCAAGGTCACGAGTGGAAGAGACAACCCTGGTTCCCATGAGGCTGAGGGGTGGGAGATGAGCAGGCATAAGCAAAAATGCAGAGAAACAGGGAAGGACAAGATAAAGAAGGGAGAATTGAGGGAGCTCCTGTTAGGTGACCTGTGTTCTGGCATTGATATCCATAACTAGACCCTTCACTGAGGGGTTGGGGTGAGGGTGGGGCAAGGGATCTGAGGAGAGGGGGAGGATTTGCAACAGTCCCTGAGAGTGTATGAAAGTATTGCCTCCCAGCCCTTGGGGCCTTGATAAGGCTAGCTGTCCTGGCTTTGTGTGTAGCCAGTTTCATGATCTTCTCCAGCAAAAGTTAGCAGCCTGGGAGCAGGGGGAGGGGGAAGGATGGATGGTGGAGTTTTCACAGGGCCAAGGATTGGCAGAGCAGGTGCTACAGAATGTCATGGGAGAGTAAGTCCAGGGGTCAACACTAGCACAGTAAAACGGCTGGTCATGAGGCTAACTTGGAAGGAAGAAAGAAAACCAGCATGCTACACATGACCTCTGGGAAAAGAGAGGGGAGGAAAAACAGGCTGGTGGCTGTCGGGGCCAGAGAGTAGTAGAAGGATACCCTTAGGAAGCTGACGTCAGAGGGATGAGTGCTTCTGAGTTTGTATATTGCAGTGGTCCCCTGGGGGCCCTTGAAGTAAGTGGAAAAGAGTAGCAAGGAAACTGTGGGTGATAAAAGGGCAAAGACAGCATTAAAATAACTCCTACCTTGATGGAGGGCAATTTTGCAATATCTATTAAAATTACAAATGCACATTCCCTTTCAAATAGCGATTCCTCTTTGAGGAGTTTCTGTTACAAATACACTTGCTTGTTTTTGTGCAAGATGAATGTGTAAGGTAAGTTATTGCAGCACTGTCTGTAATGGCAACAGATTGGAAACAGCCTAAAAGTTCATCAACAGTGATTTTATTAAAGTATGACTCAAAAAATGAAATGCTAGGTAACCTGAAAAAAGGAGGAAGCTCTTTATGTTTTGATATAGAATGATTTCCAAAATATTTTGCTAAGTGAAAGAAGCAAGGTGTAGATCACTGTGAGTAGTTTGCAATCTCTTTGCTAACATATGCATAAAACATCTTTGAAAGGATACATAAAAAAACTTAATACTAGTTGCCTCCAATGAGGGAGAGCTGTTGGCTAGGTGACAGGGTTTGGAAGGGGACTTTTCACTTGTCCTTTTGTTTTGTACCTTTTTTCAACTTTATGGAAGTGTAAGTTGACAAAAGTTATACATAGTAAAGGTGCACAATGTGATGTGCCTTTTGAATTTTCAGTCATTCGAATACTTTACTGAGAAAATAAAGTAACTAAAACTCCCATCATGATTTACTTCAAATAACTCAGGTTTTCCAGAATAATGGGTGGGTTTTGGGATTAAATGAAATGGACCATGTGTCAATAATTGCTGAAGCAGAGTGATGGGATATGGGCTTCATATTCATTTGAAATATGAAATTGCCATTTTTAACTAAAAAATTGTCACATTTTGGCAATTTCACACAGTTTAAGCTAGTGCTGTTCTCATTATTTTTGTAAATTTTCCACAATATGAAAGTTTTCAAATAAAAGATAAAATGTTACCTCCCACCAGGCCTTTGCTAGAACATGAATGTACTTTCTTATCCTGGCTCTTGTATCTCATAATTGAGTGGAAATTCCCATTCCACAATCAACTTCTCAAACAGCAGCACTGCCTCACTGATTTCCCTTTATTATGGGACCTGGTACTGTTCTCAGGATTTTTCCTATTAACAACAATCTCTCCCCATCCTGTTGTGTTAATTGGATACTACCTTATCCTTATTGCTGGTAAAGCTCATCCTGTTCTTGAAAAATCACTTCGTTAGTTTCTTATGATCACTTCACATTCTCTTCCTACCTCACAGTCTATTATTGGCAATCCTAACTAATATGGAGGTCATGCCCTTGTCCAAGTTACTTATATTTACCAATCCGGGTGCTGATGTCTCTTTATTTGTCCAGTGCACCCCAGGTTGTGAACTCCTGTATTAAGGACCGAGACCCTGTCTTCTATGAATATCTCATGCTTACATGGCATTGGGCACATAGTTAAATGCTCAAAATATTTAATTTTTAAAAATTTCAAATACTTTCAACTTTCAGAAAATTGTATATAAAAATGGCAAAAAGAACTTTCACATACCCTTCACAAAGATTCATGTTGCTAGCATCTTATTACCTCTCTCTCTCTCTCTCTCTCTCTCTCTCTCTCTCTCTCTCTCTCCTCCCTCCCTCCCTCTACACACACACACTTTTTTCTGAAACAGTTGAGAGTAAGTTGCAGACTTTATTTCCCTTTGCCCTTCAATGTGTTTCCAAGAACAAGGACATTCTGTTATATATACATAGTAAAGTTAACAAATTCAAGAAATATAACATTGATACTGTACACTATTATATAATATACAGATCATATTCAAATTTTGTTAATTGTCCCAAGAATGTCCTTCATTGCTATTTTATTTTTCTGATCCATGATCCATTCTAGGATCACACATTGAATTTAGTTGTCATGTCTCTTAATTCTCTGAAGTCTCCTTAAATCTGGTACAGTCTTCAACCTTTCTTTGCCTTTCATTACATCAATACTTTAGAAGAGTACATGCCAGCTATTTTGTAGAACATCCCTTAATTTGGGTTTGCCTGATATGCCCTCATAATGAGAAGTTATGCATTTATGACAGGAGTAAAACATAAAAAGGTACATGATTGTGGGTGGTGTTAACTTTGATTACTTGGTTAAGATGATATCTGCCAGGTCTTTCCACTATAAAGATACTTTTTTTCACTTTGTACTTAATAACTAATATATGAGAAGATACTTTGAGAGTACATAAATATTATGTTCCCCATCAAACTTTCACTCATTTTAGGATCCATTTATGACACTTGCCTGAATCAATTACTATGGTGGTTGCCAAATAGTAAAATTTCAAAATAATACATATGCATTGATTAATATGATTCATTCATTTGTCCTACAGAAGGGACATCTCCTTCACTAGGACAGCAGCCTCTGGTTGGCTGCAAGAGTGGAGTCTAGGAGACAAGCTAGTAGCTTGGCTCTAAAACACAATGATACTTTGCAGTGTTTGAACACCTTGGATGAGGTTGGTTCTCCTGCAAGCCCCGCTGGCCTTTATCATGGCACAAAATGGACTACATGACTTTCCCAAAATAACTGTTTGCTCAGTAGATCCCATGACTGCCTTCTCTTACTATTTTCCATCAAACTTGAGACAGAGGTGGTAAATGGGTGGGAGGGTACTCTTGCCTTCCATTTTGACTTATTTGAACAACATAAAATGGAATTCAGTATTCCACACAAGCTTTATTGGCCATTCTGGAGACCCACATTTTTAAGCACCAGGATGAAGGCATCATTTTTTATGTGGATTCACATACAGAAAATGAGGGCACCGTGACTACATGGAGGGCAGAAAGAAGTATGTTGTGAAGCTATTTCTTTTGGGGACTATATAACTTTCCTAGGGCTGCTGTAACAAATGACCACCAACTGGGTGGCTGAAATTTATTCTCTCACAGTTCCAAAAGCTATTAATTTGAAATCAAGGTGTGGCAAGGCCATGCTCCCTCAGAAGCCTCCAGGAAAGGATCCTTCCTTGCCTCTTCCAACTTCTGGTAGCCCCTGGCATTCTTAGCTTGTGGTTGCATAACTTCAAACTTGGCCTTCATCTTCACATGGTCTTCTTCCCTCTGTGTCTTTGTGTGTTCTCTCTATATATGTGTCTATATCCAAATTTCCCTTATAAGGACATCAGCCATATTGGTTTAGGGCCCACCTTAAAGACCTCATCTTAACCCATTTCCAAATAAGGTCACATTCACAGGTGCCCAGGGCTAGAACTTGAATGGGAGCCAATTTAACAGGAACCATGTCTGAAATCCAATCCATTTGAGAACACAAAGTGGAGTGCCATTTTGATATAGTACATAAGCCCAATATAATAGGGCCTTCTGTCCCTTCTGCTCACTCTGGTCTTGGTTGGCACTGCCAACATGTAAGGAAGGAAACTGAGCAGACAGAACATGCTCAGCCCCCTTGAAATAGACTTTGGACATAATTTTCAAATGATCACAAGTTATTCAAGTAACCATTACATAGAAGACAATAATAGAGAACAATCCACAGTCTGTAAGGCTCTGGCCCCTGCATTCTTCATAGAATTCTCATAATTATTATATAAATAGATTTGTCACCATTTGATAGACGGGGAACATGAGACCCAGTGAGATGAAGTGACTTCCCATAGATCACAGCTACTGATAGGAAATTCCATGCAGAGCTGAGCCATGTCTGTGAAGCATAGAGCCTGGCCCCATGGTAGGCGCTCAGTAAATATTTGTTGGCTGAATGAGTGAATGGATGACTAAATCTGGGACCATAGCTCTGTTCTTCATTTCCGAATCCATTACTCTTTCCACTGGATCACACAAATGACTGTAGACTGAAGTATGGTCTCAAGACAATGACTGGAGTATAGATGTGACTTGGTCAATTTCAGATTATTTTTCTATATTTAACTAGAGGACTGGTGCATGAATTCATGCACAGGTGGGGTCCCTCCGCCTGGCTGGCGTTCGGGGATGATCAGGGCCATCTCACCCAGTACCTATCGGGGCCAGCTGGCTGTGGGGAGGGACCACGGAAGGTTGGCCGGCCAAGGGAGGTTGGCTGTGGGAATGCATTGACCACCAAGGGGCAGCTCCTGAGTTGAGTGTCTGCCCCCTGGTGGTCAGTGTGCGTCATAGCTACTGGCCGGTCATCCGGTCATAAGGGTCACTTAGGCTTTTATATATATAGATAACCTTCTGAATTCTGTGCTTATAAGCACATCAGTCTATAATTGATTTTTTTACTACTCCACATGTGCTAAACTGATCAAGAAGCCAATTTGTCAAGGTTCTTAAGCCACTAATTTTACTTGGACTACATATTTGTCACAAATTACATTTGTACAAAAAAAATCCTTATCACATGGACAGTTTTATAATAACAATGTATCAAGGAAGTAAAGAATTCAACATGTTAACTCCATATCTTTGAAATGGACTGTTGATGTTCCCTTATACTTATTTCTGGATCTTCATTAACATCACTGAAGTAGCCAGGAAAGCTCTATTTAGCCTCGCCAACAAGGACTCATTAACCACATGCTGTGTGCCCAACCCTATGCTAGTTACTGTGGTGGTGGCGGGCGGGGGTTAGAGATCAGAAAGAACCTCTCTCAAGGAACTTCCAATCTAGTGAGTAATGTGGCCTTCACCTGAGAAACAATGAAGAGAAGGGTTACATTTGCTAAGCACCTGCTGGGGGCCAGAAACTTTACAAACCCTGTAAAGCAGGTATTACTCCCACTTAATAGATGAGCAAACTGTGGGGCAGAGAGGTTAGGACAACTTGCCCAAAATCACATAGCTAGTAGGTGGTAGGACTAGGATTTGAACCTAGGCCTCTGTGACTCAAAATAATATGAGACAGTTTATAGTCAAGTGCTTGGTTTCATGGGCCAGATAAGATGTACTGAAGAAGTTTCAGCCAGAAACTTAGAATCTGAAAACCAAGATGGGGCCTCTAGGACAGGGGTCCTCAAACTTTTTAAACAGGGGTCCAGTTCACTGTCCCTCAGACTGTTGGAGGGCCGGACTATAGTTTAAAAAAAAAAAAAACTATGAACAAATTCCTATGCACACTGCACATATCTTATTTTGAAGTAAAAAAAACAAAACGGGAACAAATACAATATTTGTATTTGCATGTGGCCCGCGGGCCATAGTTTGAGGACCCCTGGTCTAGGAGATAGTGGCAGGAAGCTGACAGTCTTCAGTAGTGCTCTCTTCCAATTCCCTTTATAACCTGCCCTTACAACCACCTATTCACACTGAAGAGCTCAGGCTCTCTCAATTCCTCTTCTGGTGTACTTGGGGAGGTGGGAAGGAGAAGATGGTTCACATTTCTACATTCCACTCAAACTGGCCCCTCTCTGAAGCTAGCTGAATTGTTATTCTTCCAAGTCCCTGACCTCCTGGGTCAATTTCTCCATGGTTCTGAACTCCAGAAGCACAGCTCCCTCTGAGCTGAAAGGAACCTCTTTGCTTTGTGTGATGACTGGGTGCCTCTTATTTCAGAACCACAAGACAACTCTCCCTCCTTCCTATCCTTATGCTTCTATTTATATCAAAGGCATAAAAGGAATTTAACATGTTTCTGTTTTGTTTTGTTTTCATGACAGGGAGAAGAGCTGGCTCAGTCAGATGTAGAATCTTCCCAGTCTGCTCAAGGCATTATCAACCAAATAGTTGCATCCGAAACATCAGATCTGTTAATTAAAAGAAAAGAAGGGAACATGCATTCTGACTTTTTTTTCCCCAATGAAGAAATTAAGCCCTAACCAGTTTGGCTCAGTGGATAGAGCATCGGCCTGCAGACTGAAAGGTCCCAGGTTCGATTCCAGTCAAGGGCATGTACCTTGGTGACGGGCACATCCCCAGTAGGGAGTGTGCAAGGAGCAGCTGATTGATGTTTCTCTCTCATTGATGTTTCTAACTCTCTATCCCTCTCCCTTCCTCTCTGTAAAAAAATCAATAAAATACATTAAAAAATAAGTGGAACAACAATAAATCTCTCTTTAAAAAAAAGAAAAAAGAAATTAAGATGGAAAAGAAAAATGTTTCCTAAGTCCGTAGTTCTAACTCTCAAGAATCAAGGTGTTATAGTGTGTATGTGTGTGGGGAGGGGAGTGGGGTAGGGTTTTCTCAAAATAAAAATTAGATAAAGGAAGGCTTTTATAGAGCACTTAAAAGAAATGCAGGATTGTGCTTGAGATGTTTTTAACTTTTTATTTTGAAATAATAAAATAAAAGATCTTCTTATAGATTTATAGGAAGTTGCCCAGTCTTCCCCAATGATTACATCGTATGTAAATAAAGTACCATATAAAGACCAGAAAATTGACATAGGTACAATGTGTGTGAATAGCTATTTTATTACATGTATAGATTTGTGGAACCATCACCACAATCAAGATACGAAACTATTCCATCATCACAAAAATCACCCTGGTGTACCTCTTTATAATCACACCCACCCCAACCATCCATGAACTCTGGTAACCATTAATTTGTTCTCCATCTCTATAATTTTGTACTTTAAAGAGTACAATTTGCTTAAGAAAGGATTGGCACCTCTAGTTTTCATAGAATCTCAGGCTTGAATTAGTGAATTCTCCAGCCCAATCTCCTGTCCCATGCCCAGATTCCCTCTACAATATCTCTTCCAAGTGTCCATACAGCCCCCACCACAAACCAGAACCTTGATTTTTGGGGAGTGTTAAGGTATTTTATACAAAAACTTTAGAGCAAGAACATTGTTTGCTTCCATACACTTATTCAATAATTAGCAAAACTCTTCCGAAATTCTTTAACTGTAGATTAAATAGTCTTGCCTTCAACAACAGGGACCTTTCAAATGTAAGTGGTTCATGTATGGAATTTATTTCCTGGGCTGATTGTGTGTGTGTTATCTACATATCTACAATGATCATTCCTTGAGGTAATCTGAACTGGAGCCCAAATCCCCTGGAGTCCAACTCCTAGGACTCCCTTGTGGGAAAGAGCTCTACAGGGCCCTGTAGAGCCCATAACATCATAAAATATTGACTGAAAGTCATGGTAAGGCCAGGTAGGGCTAGCAGAAGTGAAGCCACGGGGGCTCCATGGCTCAGATTAAGTTGGAATTCCTATCCTCTTCTTCTCTGGACTGTTCTGTAATCTTTCTTCTTTGCACAAACTTAACTTGCTGTTCATGTCACAAAGAACACTGTACTCTCAACTGGATAGCAGCACATACACAAATCCACTCAGACCTTTTAGGATGTGCCCTTTAGAAGAAATGAATTCAAACAAATGGTTCCCTTTAAGAGCTAGCCCCAGAGGTAGAGCTAAGGCGGATATCTGACTTTGGGCCAGCAGACACTACAGTTTAGTGAATGTTCTCTTCCTTCTTGAAGTCAGAGCAATGGTGCTCCAGCTCCCTACTTTCTGAGTAGGGGCCCCTGCCTTCCAGAACATTTATCGCTTTCCCCTGCAACAGCCATGCTGTTGGTCCACAGCTGAGGAGAGGATGAGGAGCAGTGTGGGAGGGAAAGAGAAAGCATCTACCTAGGTGCCCTACATCAAATGCCACTGCTCTGGGTCCACATCACAGCTTACAACCCAAAGGCCTTCAATATGCATGAAGAACGCAGCTACTCATGTCTCAACATCTTTTATCTCGCCAAATAACCCAAGTAGAATTTGTAATTTCCAAAGTGAAGATATTTCCAACTGATTTAATAATCCTGAGATGTTATCAGCTGCCATGGATTTTTAAGGGGATAATTATGTGACTACTTGTGTGCTGTCTTTTCCTTTCACCTGTGGTAAACGAAAGGAAGACAGCACAGGTTATGGTCTGGGTGCCAATTTTGGCCCTGCCCTTCTTTGCTGAGCAGCCTTCTTGTGGATGCAAAGTAACTTCAACTCTCAGAGCCTCAGTTTCTTCATTTGCAAAAGAGGTATAAATAATAACTGCTCTCTTAACCTTACAAAGATTAGAGAAATATATCTTAGAAACGTCATTGTAAAAGTTTCAGAGGAAAATATAGTGATAAAACATTCAAGTACAGTACTAAACCTGGTTAAAATTTTTTTCAATGTTTAGAAAAACATTCTTAAAATAACTCAAAATGTTGTCTATTTTGCCATATATGGCTTTTTTGGCATATTTTGAGTCCATTTTTATTTATTTATTGAGTCAATTTTTAGTATTAATTATATTTTTTATTTTTTTATTTTTTAAATATATTTTATTGATTTTTTACAGAGAGGAAGGGAGAGGGATAGTTAGAAACATCGCTGAGAGAGAAGCATCGATCATCTGCCTCCTGCACACCCCCTACTGGGGATGTGCCCACAACCAAGGTACATGCCCTTGACAGGAATCGAACCTGGGACCCTTCAATCCCCAGGCCAACGCTCTATCCAGTGAGCCAAACCAGCCAGGGCATTAATTGTATTTTTTAGCATGATGGCAAAGTTAGCCATAAACTGTTATGAAATCTGTGTTAAACAAAAATAAAATTCCACGACTAAAGTCTGTTTTAAAAGAAAAGGTTAATATTGAGTCATATGCTAACCAGAAGGTTCTGGGGTATGAAGTCTAAACCAGCAGCAGCATGGCCAAATAGAAAAGACAGCATGCCCTTTGACCTGGAGTTGCAGGCTCTTTCATATCTTGTTTTGGAAAGGAACGATGTAAGTTGTTTTGAAAGAATTTACATTGGCTACAGATAAGGTGGGCAGAAAAGGTGAAGCAGAGGCAGCTTTACGGTGAGTGCACAGTTTGTAAGGGAGAAATATTTACTGTTGACTGGCTACAGGCCACAGTCCTGAAAGTTCATGCATATGCAGGATGCTATGGCACCTAGTGGTCAGTTAATAGATGCCAGAAGATTGATTCAAAGCTCCCACATATATTCAGGAATGTGAGCAATTCTTGTTAGTTGCCCCACAGCTACTAACTGCTTAACTATTCTTGTTCCTTTCTTACTCTCCAGCTGCTGTAATTTCGAACATCTCAGAATTTTTCTTTGGTCATTCCGTTTATAATGTGGGATTTTAAAAAATGTGGAATAAAGTGATCCAAATACCTATTTATAAGGCAGAGATGATACACTAGGAGTTTGATTTCACACATAAAGGCAATTAGCTTTGTTTAGCCAGTAGGTTTACTACTTTTCGGGATTACTGTTTCACAACAGCAAGTTGTATCCGGGTCATCTGGTTGTAAGTAGAAAGTGAATCATAACCCCTGTGACAGTCGATCACAGGACAGTTTGTGTGCCTTTTCACCTGGCCTGTTTGTGTGTCTATGTGTTAGGGCAGATTGCCCTGAACAGGATCCCCAGGGCTTTGAGTTGAGAACTTCATCAGGTTCCTGCTAGAGTCTAATTAATCATCAAATCAGCTCATTGCCATGCTGATCCAGTAATGCAGGTCCTTAAAGTCATTAGAGCAGCAGAGAGAAGGAAATGGCCTAATCTCCCAGGATTAGAGGGGAGAAGTTCCTAAAATCTAATGAGTTCCTGCTAAAGTGGGGCATGCTCCAGGAATTATGATTTTTCTCTTTCCCTGTAATACCCCTTTCAAAAAGCTACCCAGAAAACAAAAGGGCCTATTGCATTGCCCAGCAGTACTCAGGCATTTAAGGGTTCCTTCTCAGTGTAAGCAATTCACGCTTGCACAGAGCTATATATGTAGACTTAGACCCCCCCGGCTGGTTGGAAAGTGAAACAGCAGCCAACTACCTGCCCTTCCTGCCTATCTACTATGAAACTGGGTGGTTGTTTTTTTGTTGTTGTTTTTTGTTTTTTTTAAATGCATTTACCAGTTATTTTGGTTTACAGCAAAATCTTTTGTTCTGGGAGAGCTGTGGTTTGCAGTTTGGTTCATATTTGGATCAACAGTCACTGTCAAGGGGAGTGAGTTTGATAATTGCTCCAGTTTGTTTGTTTTCCTGACTGCTCTGAAATATTTAGCTATCTACATGATACCATAATAACTTCTTGAAAGTGAAAAGATCTTTCAGTGGAGCAAGTGATTGCTTGCATCACAGCAGCTTGGTTTTCTGTTATTGTTGTTACTAGAGGCCCGATACACGAAATTCACGTAAGAGTAGGCCTTCCTACCCCCGGCTGCTGGCACCAGGCTTCCCTCTGTCACCCGGGACTCAGGCTTCCCTCCAGCTGCCAGCAGGCACCGGAGATCCTGGCTTCCCTCGCAGCCCTGGCTTCGTCAGGAAGGTTGTCCGGTCTAATTAGCATATTATGCTTTTATTATAGATCATCAAGATGACTGGTTGTTTTTGAGTAAACACATGCTACATATCCTTTTCTGAGTTGCCCCACAAATGAACTCCCTAGCTGGGAGACAGCATGCTATAAGTGGTTAAATAATAAACTCGGAAGCCAGACAAATCTAACTTTATTAAAAGCAGTGAAATCTTAGAATGGCCAATAATATCTCTGAGCTTTGGTTTTCTCATCTATAAATTGGGCATGATAATATCTGCCTTGAGGTGTTGTTGAAGGATTGTTAGATTATTTTAAGTGTTTACTCTGGGCCAGTCAGTCAGTGCTTAAGAACATTTAATGCACATACAGATCTTGTTAAAATGTTGACATGATTCAGTAGGTCTGGGGTGAAGCCAGAGAGTCTTCACTGTCAATAAGCTTCCATGCTGCTGGTCCACAGGTCACCACTCTGAGTTGCAAGGGTCTAGGTATCAAGTGCAAAGTGCCTAGCACAGTTAGTACTTAATACATGTCACCCAAAAATAATTTACTCACTTAAAAATTACTGAAAAGATGCTCTAGCCAGTTTGGCCCTGTGGATAGAGTGTTGGCCTGTGGACTGAAGGGTCCAGTGTTTGATTGTGGTCAAGGGCATGTACCTTGATCCATGGCCCCAGTCAGGGTTCGTTCAGGAGGCAACCAATTGATGTATCACTCTCACATTGATGTTTCTCTCTCTCTCTGTCTCTCCTCCTCCCTTTCCCTCTCTCTAAAAATCAATGGAAAAACACCCTCGGGTGAGGATTAACCAACACACAAAAATTACTGAGAAGAAACCTTTTTTTCCCACATAAGTAATACCTGTCTGCCTATAGCTATATTCTTACAGTCTTTACAAAATGTCTCTTTGAAACTGGCCATGGTTAGTAATTTCTGAAGGCAGGTAATAGGTAAATGAGAGAGGTTCATTACACTATCCTGTCTGCTTTTGTACATGTTTAACAATTTCCATAATAAATTAATTTTAAAAAGAAAACCCCAATAAGATTTTTAGGGCAGCGAAACTATTCTGTATACTAGTATGGTGGATACATGTCATACATTTGTCCAAACCCATAGAATAATGATAGCGAACCTATGACACGCGTGTCAGAGGTGACATGCGAACTCATTTTTTTGGTTGATTTTTCTTTGTTAAATGGCATTTATATAAAATAAATATAAAAAATATAAATCTTTGTTTTACTATGGTTGCAAATATCAAAAAATTTCTACATGTGACACGGCACCAGAGTTAAGTTAGGGTTTTTCAAAATGCTGACACGCTGAGCTCAAAAGGTTTGCCATCACTGCCATAGAATATACAACACCAAGAGTGAACCTGACATATATGATGGACTTTAATAATGATGTATCAATGTGGGTTCATCCATTGTAACAAACGCATCACTTCGGGATGTGATAGTCGAGGAGGTTATGAATGTATTTGAGAGGGCAGGGATATATGGGAACTCTCTAGTTTCTGCTCAACTTTGCTGTGAGCCCAAAACTGTTCTAAGTAATAAAATCTATTAAGAAAAAATTCCACCAACAAACAGAAAACACCTGTTTCCTAGCAGCCTGAAAACAGTTTAGGCCAGTGGTCAGCAAACTGGCCCCTTGAGTGTGGCTCTTCCACAGAATACCATGAGCGGGCGCACAAATACACAGCGATTGAAACTTCGTGGCCCATGGCAACTGAGGACACAGTTGTCTTTTTCAATCGGGAAGGAGTCTCAAGCTCCCAACTGCTCTGAACTCCAGTTCCAGGCGAGTCTCTGGAGACCCAGACTCATATGGGGAGAAACTGGACTGTCTGGCATTGGTCGGAACTTGAGGGCAGCTTTCTCTGAGGTGCTTGCAACGATTACCGGGACACTGAGACACTGGGCCTCTTAGGTAGGACTGAGGGGCAGCCACAGCTGCTTGCTCTGCCCTGTTGATCCCCTGAGACCCCGCCCTGCCGGGAGCCGGTCCATCCTTGCTGTTTCAAGGGACCTGGCATATATGGCATACTGTTCTTAATATGTTTGCTCACCTTCTTGGCGCTGTGTTTTAACCAAGGTCACCTCTTCGAGAAAGGTTGAATCCCCAGGTAGGGATTTTCCCCTGAAGTTAGGGAGGGAATAAAACCCCTCAACTAAGTGCCAGGCGGGTAATTAATCACTTTAACTATGAACAATCATGCTTAAACTACATAATCTTTTCTCCCTGGAATGGAGATAAGAAACGCCCTAACCTTTGTAATAGAGATTGATAGGATTGAATCAACTGGTATAAATACAGTTGTACCAAGACAGAAACACACAGAACTCAGAACACAGAACTAAGAACACAGGACTCAGAAGACAGGACCAAGAGAGACAGAACCTACAGGGAACCAGGAGATGGAGGAGCTTCGCTGGAGAGAACATGGCAAGGGATCCTGGACTGAACCTGACTGCAGAGGTTGGCAAGAGAGCCTGACTAGAACCTGGTGACTGAACCTGGCTGGAGATCCTAAGCAGAACCTCTCTGGAGATCGAGACCAGAACTTGGTTAGAGATCCTGGCTACAGAACCTGGCTGGAGACCCTGACAAGCGAACCCGGCTATGATGATCAACTGAACGCTGCCTCTGTGACATTCCTTCTTCGCCGACTCCGTCCACACCTTTGGGGACCCCTGGACCTGCTGGGGCTGGACCCCGGCATCTGGCGCCCGAACAGGGACCCTTAGGTAAGCCCCCCCACACTCGGGACGGATAGGACTCCACCGTAGGAAGAGGGTGGATAGTCTTCGCCGACTCCGTCCACACCTTTGGGAACCCCTGGAACAGGATTCCCATAGGTAAGCCCACCCCCCCCCATTGAGAACCCCCACACTTGGGACGGATAGGACTCCACCAGGGTGCTACAGACCCCCCTATAGAGGATAAATAGGGTAAGAAGGTGGATAGTACAGAACTTAGATTGAGAAGATGTGCCATACTGAGTCCAAAGAAAGAAGACTCTGTATTGATCTTTAGATTAAGAAGATGTGCCATGCTGAGTCCAAAGAAAGAAGACTCTGTATTGAACTTTAGATTAAGAAGATGTGCCATACTGAGTCTAAAGAAAAAAGACTCTGTATTGATCTTTAGATTAAGAAGATGTGCCATACTGAGTCTAAAGAAAAAAGACTCTGTATTGATCTTTTAACATATATGGTTGCTAGCAGAGGAATTAAGGTTACTCCCAGTCAGACAGAACGTTTTATACAAGAAGTATGTCCATGCTTTTCTGAGGAAGGAAAGGTAAATGTAATGGCATGGGAGAAGGTAGGCCCAAGGAGCCTTATCCTTAACCCCACTGCAGCCTTTCTACCCTGGGAAAGTGCAGGATTGGCAAGCTCTCCCTGGGATGATAGATCAGGACTCAGGTAATAGCGGAAAGTGCCAATCCTACTCTTAAAATGGATATAAGAGAGCATTTGAGGTTTTTCTTTTTAATGCCTGCTTTTAAAAAATAAAAAAGGGGGAATTTGCCGGGAGCCGGTCCATGCTTGCTGTTTCAAGGGACCTGGCATATATGGCATACTGTTCTTAATATGTTTGCTCACCTTCTTGGCGCTGTGTTTTAACCAAGGTCACCTCTTCGAGAAAGGTTGAATCCCCAGGTAGGGATTTTCCCCTGAAGTTAGGGAGGGAATAAAACCCCTCAACTAAGTGCCAGGCGGGTAATTAATCACTTTAACTATGAACAATCATGCTTAAACTACATAATCTTTTCTCCCTGGAATGGAGATAAGAAACGCCCTAACCTTTGTAATAGAGATTGATAGGATTGAATCAACTGGTATAAATACAGTTGTACCAAGACAGAAACACACAGAACTCAGAACACAGAACTAAGGACACAGGGCTTGGAAGACAGGACCAAGAGAGACAGAGCCTAGGCACAGAACCTACACAGAACGTTCTCTAGAGACAGAAGAACTTCGCTGGCGAGAGCATGCTGGAGGATCCTGGACAGGGACTGGCCTCGGAGCCTGGAGGCGGAGCCTGGCGAGAAAGCATGGCAGGGATCCTGGACTGAACCTGACTGCGGAGATTGGCAGGAGAGCCTGACTATGACCTGGTGACTGAACCTGACTGGAGAACCTGAGCAGAACCTCTCTGGAGATCGAGACCAGAACTTGGCTGGAGATCCTGGCTAGGCTGCTGATCAACTGAACACTGTCTCCGTGTCATTCCTTCTTCGCCGACTCCGTCCATACCTTTGGGGACCCCTGGACCCGCTGGGGTTGGACCCTGGCATCTGGCGCCCGAACAGGGACCCCTTAGGTAAGCCCCCCCACACTCGGAATGGATAGGACTCCACCATAGGAAGAGGGTGGATAGTCTTCGCCAACTCCGTCCACACCTTTGGGAACCCCTGGAACAGGATTCCCTTAGGTAAGC
The DNA here is from genome assembly GCF_963259705.1 of Myotis daubentonii. Taxonomy (NCBI): domain Eukaryota; kingdom Metazoa; phylum Chordata; class Mammalia; order Chiroptera; family Vespertilionidae; genus Myotis; species Myotis daubentonii. The sequence continues at coordinate 26,672,321 of NC_081861.1, read as the reverse complement.
CCCCCCCCCATTGAGAACCCCCACACTCGGGACGGATAGGACTCCACCAGGGTACTGCAGACCTCCCTATAGAGGATAAGTAGGGTAAGAAGGTGGATAGTACAGAACTTAGATTGGGAAGATGTGCCATGCTGAGTCCAAAGAAAGAAGACTCTGTATTGATTCTTAGATTGAGAAGATGTGCCATACTGAGTCCAAAGAAAGAAGACTCTGTATTGATCTTTAGATTAAGAAGATGTGCCATACTGAGTCTAAAGAAATAAGACTCTGTATTGATCTTTTAACACATATGGTTGCTAGCAGAGGAATTAAGGTTACTCCCAGTCAGACAGAACGTTTTATACAAGTATGTCCAGGCTTTTCTGAGGAAGGAAAGGTAAATGTAATGGCATGGGAGAAGGTAGGCCCAAGGAGCCTTATCCTTAACCCCACTGCAGCCTTTCTACCCTGGGAAAGTGCAGGATTGGCAAGCTCTCCCTGGGGTGATAGATCAGGACTCAGGTAATAGCGGAAAGCGCCAATCCTACTCTTAAAATGGATATAAGAGAGCATTTCAGGTTTTTCTTTTTAATGCCTGCTTTTAAAAAATAAAAAAGGGGGAATATGCCAGGAGCCGGTCCATGCTTGCTGTTTCAAGGGACCTGGCATATATGGCATACTGTTCTTAATATGTTTGCTCACCTTCTTGGCGCTGTGTTTTAACCAAGGTCACCTCTTCGAGAAAGGTTGAATCCCCAGGTAGGGATTTTCCCCTGAAGTTAGGGAGGGAATAAAACCCCTCAACTAAGTGCCAGGCGGGTAATTAATCACTTTAACTATGAACAATCATGCTTAAACTACATAATCTTTTCTCCCTGGAATGGAGATAAGAAACGCCCTAACCTTTGTAATAGAGATTGATAGGATTGAATCAACTGGTATAAATACAGTTGTACCAAGACAGAAACACACAGAACTCAGAACACAGAACTAAGAACACAGGACTCAGAAGACAGGACCAAGAGAGACAGAACCTACAGGGAACCAGGAGATGGAGGAGCTTCGCTGGAGAGAACATGGCAAGGGATCCTGGACTGAACCTGACTGCAGAGGTTGGCAAGAGAGCCTGACTAGAACCTGGTGACTGAACCTGGCTGGAGATCCTAAGCAGAACCTCTCTGGAGATCGAGACCAGAACTTGGTTAGAGATCCTGGCTACAGAACCTGGCTGGAGACCCTGACAAGCGAACCCGGCTATGATGATCAACTGAACGCTGCCTCTGTGACATTCCTTCTTCGCCGACTCCGTCCACACCTTTGGGGACCCCTGGACCTGCTGGGGCTGGACCCCGGCACCGCCCCACCCAAGCTGTGTGCAGAGGCTTTTGCATATGAAAGGCCTGGCCCTTTGCAATCTGAAAATTCCCTAACAAACTGCAGCAGGGTCAGAGAGACCCAGAACATCCAAAAGAAGGCCCAAGGCCCCACAGCAGCTTGCATTGCTTCACAGCTGGGCCTCATCTGGGCACCTCCAAACCCCAAACAAAGAAGAGGAATCTGAAGATCTCTCCATAGCTCCTGCTGGATGGCCTCAGGCAGAGGCTAAATTAGCACCTCCTTAGAGATCCAAGAGCCAGTGTACCCAGTGGTCAGAGTGGGACCATCCAGATTACAACTCCTCAGATCCATAAGGGACACACTCAGGGGGCAGACTCAGTGAGCACCAAAGCCCCACTGAAGCAAGTCTTGCCCCATAAGAGTGTCTCCAGCACAGAAGTTATCCCACCATAGACACAACTGATTCTCACAGCCAATTGGCCGGGAGGTCAATTCCTCCCAGTAATACCAACTACAATCAAGGCTTAACTACAACAAGACTGTGCACAAAGGGGTGCACCAAGAGTGTCCACCTCAGGTAATTGGGGAGGCTGAGCCACTGGGCCCTATAGGACACCTAGCACAGAAAGCCACTCTATCAACACAGGGAAGCATAAAAAATGCGGAGACAAAGAAACAGGTCACAAATGACAGAAATGGAGGAAAGCAAACTACTGGATATAGAGTTCAAAACCACACTTTTAAGGTTTTTCAAGAATTTTCTAGAAACCACCAATAAATTTAGTAAGACCCTTAATAAGTCTAGTGAGGCCACTGATAAATTTAGTGAGACCCTCAAGAAATCTAGTGAGACCCTCGAGGTTATGAAAAAGGACCAACTAGAAATTAAGCATACACTGACTGAAATAAAGAATATTATACAGAGTTCTAACAGCAGACTAGAAGATCGCAAGAATCAAGTCAAAGATTTGAAATACGAAGAAGTAAAAAACACCCAACCAGAAAAGCAAAAAGAAAAAAGATTCCAAAAATATGAAGATAGTGTAAGGAGCCTCTGGGACAACTTCAAGCGTACCAACATCCGAATTATGGGGGTGCCAGAAGAAGAGAGAGAGCAAGATATTGAAAACCTATTTGTAGAAATAATGACAGAAAACTTCCCCTACCTGGTGAAAGAAATAGACTTACAAGTCCAGGAAGCCAGGAACCCCAAACAAAAGGAATCCAAAGAGGACCACACCAAGACACATCATAATTAAAATGCCAAGAGCAAAAGACAAAAAGAGAATCTTAAAAGCAGCAAGAGAAAGACAGTCAGTTACCTACAAGGGAGTACCCATACAACTGTCAGCTGATTTCTCAACAGAAACCATGCAGGCCAGAAGAGAGTGGCAAGAAATATTCAAAGTGATGAATAGCAAGAACCTGCAACCAAGATTACTTTATCCAGCAAAGCTATCATTCAGAATTGAAGGTCAGATAAAGAGCTTCACAGATAAGGAAAAGCTAAAGGAGTTCATCACCACCAAACCAGTAGTAAATGAAATGCTGAAAGGTATCCTTTAAGAAGAGGAAGAAGGAGAAAAAGGTAAAGATACAAATTATGAACAACAAATACACATCTATCAACAAGTGAATCTAAAAATCAAGTGAATAAATAATCTGATGAACAAAATAAACTGGTGAATATAATAGAATCAGGGGCATAGACAGGGAGTGTACTGACTATTCTCGGGAGGGAAAGGGGTGTGGGGGTGCGGGAAGAGACTGGACAAAAATTGTACACCATGGATGCGGACATTGCGGGGGGGGGGGGTAAGGGCAGAGGGTTGGGTGGGAACCGGGAGGAGGGGAGCTTTTGGGGGGAAAAAGAAGAACAACTGTAATAATCTGAACAGTAAAGATTTAATTAAAAAAATAAAAAATAAAATGAATAAGCCGCACAAAGGATAGGAGAAAACTAAAAAAAAAAAGAAAAGAAAAGAAAAAGAAAGAAACTTCGTGGCTCATGCCACGGGGCCAAAGAGCTGCATGTGGCTCTGCAGCCGCAGTTTGCCGACCACTGGTTTAGGCTAAAGATACAGTTTACCTAGTATACAGTGATTAGCTCCAAAAAACTGTTCATTAGGAGAAAGGTTTCATTTCAATTCCTTAAATAAATCCATTCCTAACCTTGCCTCTTATGACATGATTGTGTAAAAGTAATTTATCCTTCCCAGGGTTTAGCACATTTTTTCCCTTACCATTAGCACAGCTCACACTTCAGTTTGTCAAGATGGATTTTGCATTGTTTTTCTCTACCTTGGTGGACTAAAATCTGTCTACATGCTCATGAAATCATTTTATTTATTGAATCAGAGCTTTTCCCCACCTACCTGGATCACATCCTAATCTTCCCAGCGTGTGGTTTCATTAAGTCTGTGATTCACAAAGCAATCACCCAGCTAATTGGAAAATGCATTCAGTGGACTGAACATTCCCTTCATCATCTTCCTACTGGATTCCATTTTTACTAGGTACTGAGCTGACATCGTCCAGTGTAGGTGTCACTTTAAATTTTGGACAGCTTTTGATTAACCAAGTGACAGGGGCAAATCAGAGAGAAACTAAATGAACAAAATAAAGGAAACAGCCAGATTTGAGTTTGATCTATTTACATATTTTTTCTCTTGGTTATATAAAGTGTCTCCAAACCAGTGTCCCAATTGATTCCTTTTTTTTCTGCCAACAGCTTACTTAAAGGGTCTTTGATGTGGTAACTGGATAAGGCTTCATCTCAAAGTCTGGGTCAACTCTTTTTCATTTTGTTTGGTACTTAATCCTGGAGCGTAATGTTCTGCTCTGGTATGTTGTTTATCACTTCCAGACTATAGGTGTAGCAAATATTTTCCTGATGAAATAATCACTAACTTGACATTCTGCTACTGGGATAATACATCTAGGCTCTGTAGAGAATCTTCTAGTGTAGCTGCATGGTCCCAGTATCACCATCCTTCTAATCATTATAAATTGTTCCCTTTACGCATGTTCTCTCAAAATAACAGGGCTTTAGATGCTACTTGAAATCTTCAATCTCTTTCATAATAGCAAAGTTTTGAAACCTCAGCATTCTATTTCCGTTTTCATGTAGAAACCCTGGAGGTGTCTTCTGGGCAGCTGCTATATAGTTTTTCCACTCACTTGTTTGGTGAATGAAAATATCTAGGAGACACTCATTTCCAGAATCCCATCTAGAAACCTGAAACTTTACATGCTGACTTTGTATAACTCCTTTTGAAGTGGACTCGGGTGGCAAAATTGTGGAGGCCTAACAATTTTGAGGTGACAGAAACACCTGCAGTTACAGATAATTATAGCTATTGCCATGGCTCTTGCTGTACATTGCCTGTTTGCTAGATCCTTTTTTAGGATGAATCATAATTGTTTTCATAATGAAAACTACCTTTTCACTTTATCCTTGATTAACCTTTGTAATACTTGTGGCCCCTTAGTAAGCTCGGTTCTTTCCTCACTACCCTGTGTTCAGCCCTTTTAATCATGGCAGGAAAGTTTTCTTTCTGGTAGACAGGTAATAATGGCACACACATTGCAGTCTCAAATATCTCCCTAGGAACTATTTCAAAACAACTCTATGTCATGGCACATGCATCCTTGCCTTTTCTTATGAACCCAACTCTTTTCCATATATAAGTCAAACCTACCCTTTAAAAGCCAGCTCAGGTACCCCAACCCCTACAACATTTGTAGGGTATGCCACGCACTTCAGCATGGAATTGGATCAAAGGCTGTCTAAATTCCATTTCCTTTTCTGCCCTTCCCCAACACCACCACACACTCAACTGTGAACTGCAATCTAGACAGTGCAGATACACAGTGTATGATCACTTGCCAGGCACCCAGTTCTTATTGATTACAGCCTATCAAAATGCAGCATTGTTTTGAATTAAAGGGCAAGACTTAGTGAATGGAATTAAGTAATCTCTAATAGGAAGATTCAAGTTTTATGATTCTAGGAATCTACTTTGGCAATTAATTTTTGTGGAGGCCCTTTTATAAAACTGGAACTTACATTCAGGAGAGAAGAAAAACAACTTCCAAAGGGAAACACTGATTGCAAATTTAGTAGTTGATATGAAATACTGCTACTGAGTCATCAAGAATTAACCTCTTACAAGATTATATGAGAATTAATAATGCCACATTTTTGGCTAGCACCTTTATTGTTTTGTTTTTTACACTTATGTATTTGCATCTGTTTCTGTACTTCTGATTCTTTTCCACTGGTCTATTCATGGGCAAATACCACACTGTTGGAATTTTGGGGTTATATATTTTAATATTGGGAAAATTTCCTCCTTTACTCTTCTTTTGAAGAGTTTTCATAGCCATGCCTATTTCTCCACATGAATTCTAGAATCAATTTACCTAGGTAAAAAAAAAATACCAAAACCACTTGGTATTCTTATTGGAATCATGTTAAATTTATATAACTTAGAAATAAGGGAAATTTTTATGATGTCAAGAATATACATATCTAAGAATATGCCAGATGTCTTCCATTTGTTCAAGTCTAGTTTTGTGTTTACAGGAGTATCTTATAGTTTAAAGGTTTTGGGACTTTTTAAAGATTAAACCTAAGGCTTTTTAGTTTAATTTTTTGCTATTATATTATTAAATCTCCTAACTGGTGTTTGTGTGTATACATACATGTATCCATGTAACCTTGGGGTGGGGTAGAGTTTTCTATTATTCAAAACACAGAAGTCATAAAAGATTAATAAATCCAACTACCCCAGAATAAATTTTGCATGCTAAAGACACCATAAGCCAAGTCAAGAGAAAATTATAAACTGAAAGGAAATATTTGCAACTCATATCAAAAATAGCTCCTACAAGTCAATAAGAAAAAAACTCACCCACCCACCAGAAAGCAGGGGTTGGGGGACAAAGGATGTGAATAAATTAGTCTATGAAAAGATATACTCAACCTCACTTATAAGTTAATAAAAATTAAAACTACACTGAAATACCATTCCTCATGTATCAGATTGGAAAACACATGGCTAATGAGACTATGAAAGAACAGGTACTCATGCATTGCTGATAGAACTGATAAAGGAGGAACTGGTAAAACGCATTATGCTACATGCCTTATAAGAAAATACTACGCAGCTGTAATAAAAAGAATGAAGACATTCTTCAATTAATCATATAGAAAGTTCAATTACTGATATAGTGTTAAGTAAAAAAAATGCTAGGTGCAGTATGTAAAACATGCTACCATTTTTATATAAAAGCATATAAAAATAAGAATAAGGTTTCCCCCACTATCAGAAACTATTCTCATTTTTATGCTTTTAAGAAATTGCATCCCTATGAAACCTTTCAAAAGCTGAAATGGTGTAAAGCAAAGAAGCAATTACCTTAAGACACATCTTGCTAATGGGTGCAAGATAATAAATCACACATGCTCAGAGGTCAAAGCTATGGCGGCTTGATGCTGACATGCTGAGTATAATTCCCAGGTAAGGAGCTTGGTGGGGTCCACTCTTGCTGCTCCGGGTACATACTGCAAAACAAATATTGAACACTATTTTTGCTTTTTGCCTTTTTCATAAAAGCAAAAATCCTTTTTAGATCTTTTGGTTAAGGGAAACAAGTATTAAGTAATTCTTTTGTAAAAGAAGTGGCATAAAGCAAACTTTCCAAAAGCAGGGAATACCAGTATATATGTATTTGGATAAAGAAACAATACCATGTTTAAACTAATAAAAGTGGTCACTTGTGATGAGTGGACAGGGAATGGGGTAGACAAGAATGAAGAGGAGTAACTTTTCACTATACACCTTTTTATTTTTGAAGCACGTGACTGTTACTTTTTCAATAATTAAAAATAGTAGCTGCTTTGGTAAATTAAGATAAAAATTTAAGATATTTAAGCTCACATGTTTTGCTCATTTTTTTCTATTTGACCCACAGGAATAGGAGATAGTTTAGGAATTAGGAGAGCTAAAACTTTTGAGTTCCTCAGAGTAACCCAAATAAAATGTGTAAATCAATGTGAAACTTGTGTCTCCATTTTCTTTTATTTTTAAGTAATTTATTTTTATTACAATGTGTTATCATACACACACATGCGTGCACATGCATGTGCACACATACCCATACACACGCGCACACACACACACAGGACTTAAGATGGACAGAGAAACAAGGATAGCCTCCAAACAGGTTTTTTTTACAAAGTTCAAAATAGATTACATTGACGTTTATGTGCTTTCCATTCATTACACAATGTACAGACATGATCCGTTTAATGATTTATGCTCCCCAAATGGTTAAACCAATCAGGATTTCCTATGAAAGAGTATATGTAAAAGCTTTTACGTTAGACGCAAAGAACTGTTTCCTGCTAAAACCAACCTCAGGCGTACATTTTGTGTTTACATATACTCCTTGAGAATACTACAGTAGCAGTGCATAAGTTCATTCTGTAAAAAGATCTGAAAAAAGAATTGAGACTCGTAATGCATTGTGCTCTCAGATAAAAATCCTAAGTATGACAGTAACAGTTAAAACTGCATATATGTGTTAGAGATCAGAAGATGCTATAAAGAAATGTAAATAGTTGTGCTTCGGGGACTTTTTCATAAAGTTGTTTTAATAATAAATATAAACTTAAAAATGTCTCAGTGACTGATATAAAATAGACACAGATTTCAAGGATTTTCTATACTTGGCTTAGAGTTTAAAGGTGAAAAATCATCTCCACATAAACCATCCGGTATCTGGTAATCCCAAACTGGCCTAGTCTCCTACAGTCAGGCAAGAGGCTGGGGAGAAAAAGATTTTTCCTCCTATTAACATAAAGCATTATCCAAAGCAGGGGTCCTCAAACTTTTTAAACAGGGGGCCAGTTCACTGGCCCTCAGACCGTTGGAGGGCCGGACTATAGTTTTAAAAAAAAACTATGAACAAATTCCTATGCACACTGCACATATCTTATTTTGAAGTAAAAAAAACAAAACGGAAACAAATACAGTATTTGTATTTGCATGTGGCCCGCGGGCCGTAGTTTGAGGACCCGTGATCCAATGGTAAAGCCAAGGTGAACCACTAGCTAAACACATGCCTACCTTCCTTTAGATTTCTTAGACCAAATAAGAGAGGTCAGCCTACTTTTATGAGGTTTAAAATAACCCCACATGTTTGGTGTCTGGACCACAACCTATTCTGTAATTCAGAAGATGAATTAAATATGTCCTGTCTTCTGTGAGCCCTAGAATAAGCATGATTCCTCAATACTTTGTGCTTTATAAAAAACCCTCAACACATTAACTGTAAAACTCTTATTTCAGAAACACCATGGCAACTGTTTATAATAGAAGCCAAGGTATAATTTACATAGTAATGTTGATGTTCGTAGCAAGGAAATAAATGTAATTTTATTTTTAGGCTAGTCAGTTTGCTGTTTTAGGACTTTAAATAACTTTGAAGGACACATGAGCCTAACAATTAAAGTAAATTTAAAATGAATTAGAAAAAAGATGAGAAAATAACAAATGTTTTAATTAAAGTCTTTTGCACAACAGGTTTAGATATAAAAAGAATTTCTTCAAAGAATTTCCTCGGTGTCACTCAGAAGCATCCTGGTATGTTGTTGGTTTTTGTTTTTTTGTTTTTTAATAACATAATGTGCTGGAGTCCTTTGAATAAAATTATAAAGTAATTTAAAATATATATTATATATTTATAATCACTGTAAATCATTCAATAGTTTATAGCATATTAATGGAGTGAAATAGAGATAAAAGGCAGTCCACATTCATATTTTCAAGATAAATTTACTTCAGAAGTCAATTGAATTCCTTGCTCATGTTCTAAATATAGCCATTGTGATAAGACCTGAAAGAAAAGAAAATGAAGAACAGTTAAAGACATGCATTTTACAAAATTTTCCATTCAATAAGCAATTGTTTAGCCCTCAATGAGCAAATAAAATACAGCACATAGGCAGGTACTCTACCCAGAGCTTGAAGTCAATTTGAATTTAGTTGATATCATACAGAAGAAATCCAATTTATAGCAAAGGGCAGTCACTGGATATATTTAATGTCTGAGCACAGCTAACGTTTTAACCATCAAATATACCTCCCACTTTATCCAATCACTTCAGCTATATAATAATAGCAAATGTGCCATTAAAGTGTCAGTAAAGCCAGTTGACTTCATCCAAAAAAAGAAAATAACTTTGTGGGCCACAAAGAGACAGAAGCATGGTACTCCTCAAGAGATATCATACATAAAACCATAAAAATTTAATAAAATGTTCAGTCCTAAATGAGTGGTTCAAAACCACAAATGTGAAATGAAGTACAGAGAAGGAGAATAATCACGTGGGATTGGGGCAGTCAGAAAACATACCCCAAAATATAAAGCTGAAATAAACCTAAAAGATGATCAGAAAAGATGCAGAACAATGAGATGGGCAGACATTCAGGTGAGGGAAGGATAAGGGCAAGGGCATGGAGATAAGACTGGGACTCTCGATGAGCTTTTTGGGGATCAATAAATAACCTAACAACTCTAATTAAGGATTTATGAGTAGCTCAGAGAGATCTCAGACAGTATATGGAACGTCTTAAATGCCAAACTATAGATTTATACTTCATTTTATAGACTATGGCAGGGGTGGGGAATATCCAGCCAGTGGACCATATAAGGCCCTTGAAATCATTTGGTCTGGCCCTGCCAAGGCATTAGGGTTACTTAATTAAATGTCTGACCAAATACAACAGGCTAATTTATATATATTATTGATTTTTTACAGAGAGGAAGGGAGAGAGATAGAGAGCCAGAAACATCAATGAGAGAGAAACATCGATCAGCTGCCTCCTGCACATCTCCTACTGGGGATATGCCCGCAACCAAGGTACATGCACTTGACCGGAATCGAACCTGGGACCTTTCAGTCCACAGGCGGACGCTCTATCCACTGAGCCAAACCGGTTTTGGCAACAGGCTAATTTTTAAGTTGATACTTTTGTATGGCCCAAGAATCTATAATAATAAAAGTGTAATATGCTAATTAGACTGGACATCCTTCCAGACGACCTTCAGGGCTGTGAGGGAAGCCCGGGTCCCGGGTGCCAGAGGGAAGCTGGTGTCGGCAGCCAGGGGAAGGAAGGCCTATTCTTGCATAAATTTCTTGCATCGGGCCTCTAGTCCTATATAATAAAAGCCTAATATGCTAAATGTCCAGTTGTCCGGTAGGCATTCAACCAATCAAAGTGTAATATGCTAATGATATGCTAAGGCCATTCAACTGCTCCCTATGATGTGCACTGACCACCAGGGGGCAGACGCTCTGCCCAGTAGGTTATCTTGCTGCTAGGGTCCAGCCAATTGGGACTGAGTGAGATGGGCTGGACACACCCTGTAGCCCTCCCATGGCCCCTCCCAGGCTGGTCAACCTCCCATGTCCCTCCCTGGCCCCGACTGTGCTCCTGTGGGGTCCCTCGACCTGGCCTGTGCCCTCTTGCAATCTGGGCTGAGGGATCCCCTGAGTGCACAAATTTCATGCACCGGGCCTCTAGTGATGTTATAAATATACAAATGAGCACTGGTCCGAATGTAGTGAGTTATCACAAATGACTGCATACAAATGTCCTTTGGCAGTAAAAAGGTTCCCTACTCCTGGACTATGGGGAAACATTGAAGGTTTTTGAGCAGGGAGTGGTGGTAGTGAAACCAAAACAGAATGGAAAGCAATGTGACAGCAATATAATAGATGTGGGTGTTTTTTTTTGGAGGGGGGGGTGAATAATGGGAAAAGACAGAAATAGGAAGGGGCACAGTCAGAAGATAGGGAGATAATTTAGAAAACAATTTTTAAATTAGAAAGAGAAGGCACCAGCCCAGCTAGTGTGGCTCAGTGATTGAGTGTCAACTCAGGAACCAAGAAGTCACCAGTTCAATTCCCAGTCAGGGGACATGCCCAGGTTGTAGGCTTGATCCCCAGTGGGGGTCGAGCAGGAGGCAACAAATCAATGACTTCCTCTCTCATTGATGTGTCTCTCTATCCCTCTTCCTTCCTCTTTCTCTAAAATGCAATAAAAATATTTTTTTTAAATGAGAGTGTACCAAGGAATACTGAAAAGGGTTGGTATCTCAGAAGAGATGAGAGACAGAATCTTAATCCTTCACACATTAGACAGGTACTGAATAAATGTTCCGTTGAACTAATTACAAATTTTCAAATCAGGATGACTGAAAGAATGACTTAACAGGAAAAAGGGGAACTGTTTTAAAGAGAAAGGTTCATTGCCCAGCCTGCAGGGCTCAGTGGTTGAGCATCAATCTATGAACCAGGAGGTCACAGTTGGATTTCTGGTCAGGGCACATGCCTAGGTTGTGGGCTCAATTCCCATTGGGGGGCATACAGGAAGCAGCCAATCAATGATTCTCTCTCATCATTGATGTTTCTATCTCTCTCTCCCTCTCCCTTCCTCTCTGAAATCAATAAAAATAAAGAGAAAGGTTCACAATATTAAACAAGGTTGCATTGTTCATCTCTATCATTGTGTATACTTTGTCTAAGTGTTCCGTAGGATCAATTCCTAGAAGTAGAAAAGCTGTATCATGGAATATATGCATTTTACACATGTTTTATACCATTGTAACTCAGTAAAAATAAAATAATCAAATGAATACAGTATCAGGTACTAAATAAATAAGCTAAAAAAAACTAAATGTGAGCCAAAAAATTAAATCTTAAAATGTACTTGGCCTCAACATGTTTTCAAAGCAATCTTTTATGTTTTGCTAAAAAAAAAATCAAACCAACACCAACACCATCATCCAATATACATAAGACCATCACTACCACCTCCAAGCCATACATAGTGCCTACACATATGCCCCAAATCTTTAAAACACTTACCTAAGATGTAAGCAGCCACTAATTTTTGATTCACACTTAAGTGGAGGTAGAGAGGCACCAGCGATTCCACATCCCCCAGTGTAGGAAGCATCAGAGCTGCAATGCACACCACTGCCAGGAAGACAGTTAGTAAACTAGGTCCTGAGGAGACAGTTCTGTTTTCTGTATAAAAGACAAAAATCCTTGAGCTTGCTTCTATAAACAACTTAGACAAAACTTTGTTCACATATACTGTCCACCATTCATCAGGATTCTGGTTTTGTCTAAATTCTCTGACTCTTTCCCCATCACTCCCATTCCATAGGGACCTATCTGCTGAACTTATGTGGAAGTCCATACTTCTCTGAGTCATAGGGTGGAATGTTGTAACAGCATTGTGAGGTAGTGAGTTCCTATTGAAAGGCTACCATCCTTCCGCACACTCTCCTCACTGTAATCAGTAGAACGTGTTCAAGCATGTATCAGCTGTGTATGTTTATAAATTATATGCACAAATACTGTCCTATTATACTTAACATAAACCATACAAATAAAATTTTTAAATAATGAGCTAAAAATAGACATTGAAATTCTGATGTTTTCTTCCTGTACCCTAATGGATTGCTTATGTGAACTTCTTCTAGAACTACCGTAGGTAGGTCTCCAGACATTTGGTCCTAATAACCCAGCATCCTGCAACTAATTTGGAAAATGTTAAGGCAGCAAAAAGGCACTATTTGAGTGTTTTAAAGCTACTTATGAAAACTCTTGCCCTCTGCTCTACTCCCATTTACAGCAAAGAAGCAGCAGAAACAATATTTGGCAAATATTATGCTAAGTGAAACAAACCAGTCACAGGACAAATACTGCAAAATTCCACTTATACATAAAAAATTCCACTTAGATGAAGTGTCTAAAATAGTCAGTCATAGAAGCAGAGAGTAGAATGGTGGTCGCTAGGGGTTGGGGGTGTTTGAGATGGGAGTTACTAATCAGAGGACATAAAGTGTCAATTATGTAAGATGAGTATGGTCTAGAGATCTGCTGTACAACATTGTACCTATAGCCAACAATAGTGTTTTGTAGACTCAAATATTTGTGAACAGGGTAGATCTCATGTTAAGTATTCTTACCACAACAAAATAAAATTTATAAAGCACTTATTATCGGCCTTACTATTCTACAGTTCTGGTGTATGTGTACAATATCCATACCTATATTTTTAAGAAACCCATTAAGAGAATTTTCTGTTATTTGGCTTTTCCCACTACCCTTCCTTTCATTAAAAGGAATAGTCAACAACAACATAATCTTTGTCTTTCATTAATGAAATAATCCTGCTCATTTTATTATTAAATGCAGCTTTTCTAAATTATTAATACTTTAGCTTTTGTGCAAAGTTTCATGGAGCATCGCCAAAACCAGGTAAATGAAAACAAATTCAAATTTTATAGTGATTATTGTTTGAGGTGAAACAATAGCATTAATACCTAAAAACTTGCCCATGAACATAGACATAAGGGTAGTGAAGGCCTAGAGCCTGGAGCGGGACAGGAATTGAATGATGGGGGAGTAGGGGGATAAAGAGGGGGATATTTGATGGGGTAAATACCTCAAAACAAGTCTTGTTTTCGTTAATAAATGAAGTACCTTTACATTTATATTTGTTGCAAAGATATAGACATACCGAGAGAGAGAGAGAGAGAGAGAGAGAGAGAGAGAGAGAGAGAGAGAGAGAGATCAGTTGCCTTCCCTAAGTGCCCCATTGGGGATGGAACCCGCAACCCAGGTATGTGCCCCGACCGGGAATCAAACTGGCAACCTTTTGGTGCACAGGATGATGCTTAATCAACTGAGCCACTCCACCTGAGCAGGAAATCGCTCTTTTTATGATTGTTGTAAAAATTTTATAGAGATACAGAAATTATAAAATTCCTATGTAATCTCATCTTCCTGGAAATAACACTATGTAAAGCTTGCTACAGATCCTTTTGGATTTTATTAATGCCCATATAAACATGTAAAATAATTTTTTACATAAATGAGACTATAACACACTGTTATAATATTATAATATACTGTTCTATACCTGTTTTTTCTCACTTCAGAATATATTTGAACCCTTAGGAATATATTTGAACCTCTTTCCATGTTAATATACAACCATCTATCATTCTATTAGAACCTTATATATACCTGCCTGGCATCCCATCTCACAAACATTTATAATTTAATCAATCCCCAACTGATAGACATTTATATCCTTTTCTTTTTTATTGATTTCAGAGAGAAAGGGAGAGGGGGAGAGAGATAGAAACATCAATGATGAGAGAGAATCATCGAGTGGCTGCCTCCTGTATGTCCCCCGCTGGGGATCAAGCCCGCAACCCGGGCATGTGCCCTTGACCGGAATCGAACCCAGGACCCTTCAGTCTGCAGGCTGACGCTCCATCCATTGAGCCAAACGAGCCAGGGCTATATCCTTTTCAACCATTTATAATTATAAATAATAATAAGGACCCTAATTTTCTTAAGCCAGAGGGCACTGACTCAAACATTGCAAAGACATAGTTCATTAGTAATGTAATTAAGACAAGCCCACTATGATTCAGCTTCATCTTTTTAATAACCTGGGCTGTAGTATTATGTAAAAGTATGCTTTGTGGGTTCCCCTTAGTTAAATTTCTACTAAATGAATATATACAAGATTATATTTATGTGCATACACAAGTCCTAGAAAGTAACATGGAACATTTATATCAGCATATTTGTTAAGTGTATGGTATTATAAGGGTTACTTCCTTTTTAAAATTTAGTGCCATATGTTTTTATACAATAAACTTTAGAAACAAATCTCATTTTTACTGCTTTACAATACATTTAAAAATCCAAATCTTTCATGAGCATAGCCTTTGACCATTTTCCAGCTAGCTCAGAGCCTCACAACATTGTTGTATTGATAACATGTCTAATAAACACTTTCCAAGCTAAAGACATGAAAAAATAATACCACTTCAAAACCTCTCCAGAAACAATCTCAATTTGTTTCAAAATTTTAGTTCAGTCCTCGCCAGTTTGGCTCAGTGGATAGAGCATTGACTTGCAGACTGAAGGGTCCCAGGTTTGATTCCCGTCAAGGGCACATGCTGGGCTGTGGGCTCAATCTCCAGTTTGGGGCGTGCAGGAGGCAGTCGATCAATGATTCTCTCTCATCACTGATGTTTCTATCTCTCTCTCCCTCACCCTTCCTCTCTGAAATCAATAAAATATATAAAAAAATTTTAGTTCAGAGAAACTTAATGATAAACCTGAGAATCTTATATACTGGAAACTACACATAATTCACTATAGTTGTGTGCCATATCTGATGTTTTGGTCAACTACAGACTGCATATACAACTGTAGTTCTATACGATTATAATGGAACTGAAAAATTCTTATCACCTAGTGATGTTGTAGCCATCACAGTGTCATAGCATAACACATTACTCGCATGTTTTTGGTGCTACTGGTATAAACAAACCTATTGAGCTACCATTTGTATAAAAGTACAGCACATATAATTATGTACAGCACATAATTATTGATAATGATAATAAAAGATGATGTTACTGGCTTCTGTATTTACTATATTACATATACTTTTTTATCATTATTTTATAGTATACTCTTTCTACTTCTAGAGTTTGCCGTAAAACAGTATGCCATGTTATGCAGGCAACAGCAGCCTCACAGGTCTTATGTTTTCCATGTCTCTTGATTGTATCATTCTCTCTTGTGCTTGATTTAATCATGTGTTGTTTTGTGCATTAACATGCTACACAGGTTTGTAGCCTAGAAGCAATAGGTTATAACTTATAGCCTAGGTGTGTAGTAGACTATACTATGTAGGTTTGTGTAAGTGCACTCTATGATGTTTGAATAACAAAACTGTCTAATGAGCCCTGACTGGTTTGGCTCAGTGGATAGAGCGTCAGCCTGCGGACTGAAGGGTCCCGGGTTCGATTCTGGTCAAGGGCATGTACCTTGGTTGCGGGCACATCCCCAGTGGGGGGTGTGCAGGAGGCAGCTTATCGATGTTTCTCTCTCACCGATATTTCTAACTCTCTATCCCTCTCCCTTCCTCTCTGTAAAATATCAATAAAATATATTTTAAAAAAACTGTCTAATGACACATTTCTCAGAATGTATCCCAGTGATTGACACATGACTGTAATAAAAAAATAAACAGAAGTTTAAAATATCACGTTGTCAATACAGACTAAATCAATCACCATTGCACTCTATTAAAGAAGAAAACTTTATTCAATTCCATATTAGAAACATTAGAAACCTATCGCCCTTGGTCTAGAGTGTCCATAGCAGTGGAAACCTTATAAGACAAAGAAAGCCAACCCGACAGACCCTACCAAATAAGAAGTTCAGTGAAGCTATAGTCAGCCACAGACTCAACAAACCATTGATTTTCAGTTGGAAGATACGGAACCCATGGATACAAAGGGCCGAATAAGACTTGAGCAACTGCTGATTTTAGTATTGGGGGGGGGGGCGGTTCTGGAGCCAGTCATCCTCGGATACCAAAGGACAATTGTACTCTGTGCCGAGAACATAATGGTACACCAGACAAGAGGCCTGCTTTCACTGAGCTTTCTGACATGGATTTTTTTTTTTTTCAAAACAGAGATCACATGTTATTCCAGTATCACCTAATTTTATGTATTTACCTACTCCAATTTTACAATTAGAAGAATACTATATTTCAGATACCAAAGATTCATTATAAAAATAAAGTAAGAATAAAATGCTCAGCCAAAACCGGTTTGGCTCAGTGGATAGAGCATCGGCTTGTGGACTGAAAGGTCCCGGGTTCGATTCCAGTCAAGGGCATGTACCTGGGTTGCGGGCACATCCCCAGTAGGAGATGTGCAGGAGGCAGCTGATCGATGTTTCTCTCTCATCGATGTTTCTAACTCTCTATCTCTCTCCCTTCCTCTCTGTAAAAAATCAATAAAATATATTTTTTTAAAAAAAGAATAAAATGCTCAATTAATACACATTGTAATTATTTAGCCTTTAAGGATAATTTTTCACCTAAATTTTCATACACTTAAAAATAAAAGAGGATAGAGAAACCAAGATGGCGGCATAGGTAAACAACTGAAATTGCTGCCTCACACACACACTTCCAAAATACAACTAAAAGATAAAACGGACATCATCCAGAACCACAGGAAGGCTGGCTGAGTGGAAATTCTACAACTAGAAGGAAAGAGAAAAGCACACTGAGACTCAGAGGAGGTGCGGAAGTAACGTGCAGAGCTGGGCCTCATCCGGACACCTCCAAATCCCAAACAAAGAAGAGGAATCTGAAGATCTCTCCCTAGTTCCTGCTGGGTAGCCTCAGGCAGAGGCTAAATTAGCACCTCCTTAGAGATCCAAGAGCCAGTGTACCCAGTGGTCAGAGTGGGACCATCCAGATTACAACTCCTCAGATCCATAAGGGACACACTCAAGGGGCAGACTCAGTGAGCACCAAAGCCCCACTGAAGCAAGTCTTGCCCCATAAGGGTATCTCCAGCACAGAAGTTCTCCCACCATGGACACAGCTGATTCTCACAGCCAATTGGCCTGGAGGTCAATTCTTCCCAGTGATACCAACTACAATCAAGGCTTAACTACAACAAGACTGTGCACACAGCCTACAAAGGGGTGCACCAAGAGTGTCCACCTCAGGTAATTGGAGAGGCTGTGCCACTGGGCCCAATAGTACACCTAGCACAGAAAGCCACCCTATCAACACAGGGAAGCAACCAAAATGCAGAGACAAAGAAACAGGTCACAAATGACAGAAATGGAGGAAAGCAAACTACTGGATATAGAGTTCAAAACCACACTTTTAAGGTTTTTGAAGAATTTTCTAGAAACTGCAGATAAATTTAGCGAGACCCTCCATAAATCTAATGAGAGCCTTGAGGATATGAAAAGGACCAACTGGAAATTAAGCATACACTGACTGAAATAAAGAATATTATACATAGATCCAACAGCAGACAAGAGGATCCCAAGAATCAAGTCAAAGATTTGAAATACGAAGAAGTAAAAAACACCCAACCAGAAAAGCAAAAAGAAAAAAGAATCCAAAAATATGAAGATAGTGTAAGGAGCCTCTGGGACAACTTCAAGCAAACCAACATCTGAATTATAGGGGTGCCAGAAGAAGAGAGAGAGCAAGACATTGAAAACCTATTTGTAGAAATAATGACAGAAAACTTCCCCTACCTGGTGAAAGAAATAGACTTACAAGTCCAGGAAGCCAGAGAACCCCAAACAAAAGGAATCCAAAGAGGACCACACCAAGACACATCATAATTAAAATGCCAAGAGCAAAAGACAAAGAGAGAATCTTAAAAGCAGCAAGAGAAAAACAGTCAGTTACCCATACGACTGTCAGCTGATTTCTCAACACAAACTATGCAGGCCAGAAGGGAATGGCAAGAAATATTCAAAGTGATGAATACCAAGAACCTACAACCAAGATTACTTTACCCAGCAAAGCTATCATTCAGAATTGAAGGTCAGATAAAGAGATTCACAGATAAGAAAAAGCTAAAGGAGTTCATCACCACCAAACCAGTATTATATGAAATGCTGAAAGGTATTCTTTAAGAAGAGGAAGAAGAAGAAAAAGGTAAAGATACAAATTATGAACAACAAATACACATCTATCAACAAGTGAATCTAAAAATCACGTGAATATGCCGAAACCAGTTTGGCTCAGTGGATAGAGCGTCGGCCTGCGGACTGAAGGGTCCCGGGTTCGATTCCGGTCAGGGGCATGTGCCTGGGTTGCAGGCGCATCCCCAGTGGGAGATGTGCAGGAGGCAGCTAATCGATGTTTCTCTCTCATCGATGTTTCTGGCTCTCTGTGTCTCTCCCTTCCTCTCTGTAAAGAATCAATAAAATATATTAAAATAAAAAAATAAATATATAAATAAAAAAATAAAAAAAATAAAAATCACGTGAATAAAAAATCTGATGAACAGAATAAACTAGTGAATATAATAGAATCAGGGGCATAGAAAGGGAATGGACTGACAATTCTTGGGGGGAAAGAGGTGTGGGGGGAGTGGGAAGAGACTGGACAAAAATCGTACACCTATGGATGAGGACAGTGGGAGGGGGTAAGGGCAGAGGGTGGGGTGGGAACTGGGTGGAGGGGAGTTATGGGGGGGAAAAAGAGGAACAACTGTAATAATCTGAACAATAAAGATTTAATTTTAAAAATAAATAAATAAATAAAAGAGGATAGCCCTAGCTGGTTTGGCTCAGTTGATAGAGCATCAGCCTGCGAATTGAAGGGTCCCGGGTTTGATTCCGGTCAAGGGCACATACCCAGGTTGTGGGCTCAATCCCCAGTAGGGGGCATGCAGGAGGCAGCTGATCAAGGATTCTCTCTCATTATTGATGTTTCTATCTCTCTCTTCCCTCTCCCTTCCTCTCTGAAATCAATAATTTAAAAATAAAAATAAAAGAGGATAAAATATAACTAATCTTTTAACTCTTTTTTTAAAAAAATATATTTTATTGATTTTTTACAGAGAGGAAGGGAGAGAGATAGAGAGTTAGAAACATCGATGAGAGAGAAACATCGATCAGCTGCCTCCTGCACATCTCCCACTGGGGATATGTCCATAACCCAGGTACATGCCCTTGACCAGAACCGAACCTGGGACCTTTCAGTCCGCAGGCCGACGCTCTATCCACTGAGCCAAACCAGTTTCAGCTAAACTTTTAACTCTTATTCTTGGCTATTAAACTGGTCTATTAATTACAAATGGCTCCAATGATCACTTTTTTAACCATTTGTATGCCATAAGCATCTATAGACACAAGCAGCAGATATTTTAAAATTAAATTCAAAATATCGTGGCAGTTGATTTAAATTATGAGTTTAACATAAAAAACAAATATTCATTTTATGGCCTTTCTTGTTCTAGAGAAGGCATTGTGAAAGGGGAATCTTAAATATCATAAATATTTATAAGTTGACTTAATATTAATATTAATCTGAGGTCAAAGTGGCATTTGACAAAGGGTCTCTGTCAGCTTCAAAATAAGAAAAGCTGGTCCTGTCAGTCAATAACAGTTGCTGAGAAGAAATCAATCTACTAGCTACTACCCAGTCCCTAGTTTTGCTATCACCAGAAAATCTGGGCACTCCCTCCACGGACAGAAGCCTTGCCTCAGTAAATCAAAGAGGCATTACTCCCTGTGTTATCAAAATAAACATGCTAAGATGAACAGACTGATAGGGAATCTATGAATTAATATAATGACAAGTAGACTTTACGTGACAATTTCAAGGGCAGCTGCTATCACATTTATATATCACTATCAAAAAGTTCCCATGCTTTTCTATGGAAAATTTATCTACCTCCTCTTTTAATAGGGTTGGAGAGAGATAATGAGAAATTAAGAAGGAGAGGGACAGATGTCCAAAGAGTTGAAGATGAGGATACTGTAAATGTTGAAATAATACATCATAACATGTCTATATATTTAAGCTGGAAGGAAATGAGGAATAGAGAGGGATTGAATCAATAGCTCACAGGGGATATTATAATCTACTTAGTTTAATTAACTTCAACTTTAATGACTTTTTTTTTTTTTCAAAAATAATGTGAACAGTGCACCAAGCTTGGACTATTGCCAAACACAATCTCTCTCTCCTTCTTTGAACTAATCAAATGAGAAAGGATATAGAACAGTCACAGAAACAAAAGTATATAATTGCCAAATTGTGATAGCATTATAAAGTACAGTGCCTGCATTTTCAGGTTTTATAGATTTAAAGGTTATGGCAACATTTGCCTTCTCCTTACAGCATCCTTTAGTCCTCTCCTCTCAAAGTCCAGCTCTAGGCCTCAGCTCGATTTTAGGTACCTGATTTTTAGGTTCTGTTTCAAAAGTAGTTGATTAATTTTAAAGAAACAGATTATTTTTCTAGTAATTATTTTTAGCTCCCTAATTATTTTAAAGTTAGAAATGTGTAAGACCACAAAAGAGCTTTAAAAACCACCCAAAATTACCTGGTTGAAAAGACTGCTCAAAAAATAAGCTATCACTTAATGGTTCCTTTATTCTTTTTTCCTCTTCTTCCTTTTGTTGCTCTTTTGCAGAAGGGAGAAGAGTGGCCACAACCTCCTTCCTTCCTAAAGCCTTCCTCTGGCTTTGTTCAGAAACTTGGAGACGGAATTTGTCCATTACTCCATAGTGACAGGATCGAACATCTTTATGACGAATCACACTGAAAACATTTAAAAATAACAAATGCTGTTTAGGTTTTGAGGGGGGTGGCTGTCAAACAGAATTCAGCAAGAGATTTCATACATTAAAATAATATTAACTGATTATAACCAAATATTCAAATACAGAGATTTGCTAATGATGCTTTAAAAAAAAATCACAGTATAACCCAAAAGGAAATGGGTGCTGCTGAAATATTTGATGAAAGCACATACTCTAAAACAGAGAATAAAAGTAAAATATGATGGGCAGCTCTAGCCGGTTTGGCTCAGTGGATAGAACATTGGCCTGCAAACTGAAAGGTACCGGGTTCAATTCAGGTCGAGGGCACATGCCCGGGTTGTAGGCTTTAAAAAAAAAATGATGGGCAAAGAAAACTCCTTTTGGCAATGACTTTTTTCTGGATATCTATATATATTAATATTTACTAAATAAGATATATGAAATTGTTTCTTCCTCCACAAAAGTGTCATAAATTTTCTATTGCCACTTATTGTTCAAAAATATTAACACATTTTACAAACCTCACCCTAGACTTAAAATCTGAAATCCATGAATGCAGATAAAAATAAGCATTTGCATGAGTAATTCAGTCTGACCAATCCAACAGAAGGCTAACAATACACTTCTGTATCTCTCTGAAAAGAGTATAAAGCACTTCAATTTTTATGAGTTATCTGAAGTTCCATATATTTTACTTTGTTCTTTTTTCTTTGTTCTTAATAGAGAACACAGAACAATTAGGTAAAGATAGCACATTTATTTGGCTAGAAACTACATTTCTTTGGAATAGTCCTTGCTTATTTTGTATTGAATGAAAATCAAAAGAAGTGTGCAAAAACACATTCTTAAAGATACATAATTTTAATGCTGTAAGTCTATTAAAAAGAAAAGACTTCTGCTTCTCATTCTCCCAGAAAATTTAAACAAATACAGCTTACTGGGTGGCTTAAATTAACGGCTGGTCAATGGATCCATCTGGTCATCACCAGTTCTAAAGTGAAAATTAAGTATGAACAGCCTGAACAACCAGTCATTTATCTGGCACTTTAAGAAGAAATTATCTAGAAGAGCTCAGATAACCTTTTATAGATGAGTAGTTATGCACTTGCTTCCTGTTTGTATAGATTAATTTTAAAGCTTATTAGCTGAATCATTTTGGATGAACTTATATTACCATTGTTCTGAGAGTGTAGCATTATTAGTTTCCCAAATTTCACTATAATAGCAAGATGTTCCAAAGAAAGTTAAATTTCTTATTATAGCTAGAGAAATTTAAAGGAATAAGTTAGAACTTTACCTTCATAAATGTCCATTATAACTAAAAGCACAACAATGAGGAAATGTTCACAGAAATATTAACACACATCAGTTATAACATAATTAAATATTATTAAGTATTTGTTTGACCTATTTAGAATCTATTAGCAACTTAACAAGAATTTTTTCTTTCTAATTCAACTTATTGGTGTGACACTGGTTAATAAAATTATATAGGTTTCAAGTATATAATTCTATAATACTTCAATTGTATATTGCATTGTGTGAGCATCACCCAAAGTCAAATTTTCTTCCATTACCATATATTTGACTCCCTTTACCCTTTACTACCTCTCCAAGAATTTTGATAGACTAAAACTTTCAGCAAAAATTCAAAGTATAATAAATGCTATGTGGGAATAGCTTCAAGAAAAACCTTTTCAATTTAAACATATAAATATTAACACATTTAAAACATGTTACCAGGAAGTGATTGGGACTTACATATCCACACAACACTGAGGCTTTACTGCACCTGCAGCATCAACGACAACATACTTATTTGGAGTAGTACACAAAACTGAAAGAAAAAGTCACAATGACCATTAGTGTTTTTAAAAAATTAGTTTCTACAAGTAAAAAATTAGTAGGGACTAGTTTAATCCATCAAATAGACCTAGGAGACTCACCTTTGAACTTTAAGGCAAACTCATAGGGGTTATATAAAGTCAACACTTGCTTATGTGTTGACTGGTCATCTGCATAAAATATTAGCTCCGTGGGAAACACAAAAACAGGAAGATTTCCTTCCACTAAATCTTGCTGTTTTTTTTGTTGATGCATTGGCACTGAATCCCCCTTGCTGCAGCTTTTTTCACAGTCTCAAATCTATTTTGGACTTTCCTTAAAGTCAGTTAAAAATTCCAAAGCATTTTGGCAATCTAGAAAGAGAAGAGAGAAAGAAAACTGAATGATACCTGTTTTCATTTGTTGTCCCACCATGAAAAAGCATGTTTAGCATGCATTAAAATAGACCCCCAAATCATTTAAACAAGCCTTTTGACTTTTCCTCTAGGCTTACTTATACAGCTTTTAGCTAACTAAGCAAAGAAATTTATACATATTCCTTTCACATTCAAGGTTTCAACCTACAATAAATAACATTAATACCTGAATGAGGGAATAAAGGCTTTGTACCTCAATTTAATCACCCCCTTTCAAAGAGATATAAAAAAGACATCACTCTTTTAAACCTCAGATTTTTAAATAAAGTAGAATAAAGTAAGTATTCCCTCCACCAATTTTATGTGAGCCAATCAAAATTCTTAAAGACTAAAAAAAATATAGAACAAAAAAATATAGGACAAAGTAAGTTTCCATGGTTTATGGAAGAAAAACATGAGAATCACTTTCACACTCATCTCAACAATACTATAGTGCCTTCAGGAAGCATGGATGGCAGAGTTATTTTCATCTTTTTTTCTACCGAAACCCAAGATAAGCAAAAATGTCTGGAAGGGAAGTCGAATATCCAAACTGTCCATGGAGTTTTCTATGAAATTTCAAAGTCAGTAAGTAGGTCTTGGTATGTGAGTGGCACTATGCCTCCCCCGCCCCTCCACATCAAGTGCACAAACTTCATAAGAGCTATTTTCTTCTTCCAACTTTAAAGACCTTTCTGGATTCCTTCGGGGGTTGTTGAATATGTTCCAGACAGTTGTAACTGGCAGAAGTCTGACTGATAAGTGCAATGTTTATGATTTGTTACCTAATCTAATTTTAAGCAACATTACTTAGCTAGTACCCTGTGTGACTTTTTCAAATAAAATGCAAAAGCTAAAACATACAATCACAGAAAATACCTGATTTTCACCCTGTAGATGACTCATTTAAAATAAGTCATAAGCATTTAATAGTTTGCTTTCAAGTTCTCATATATTCAAAGTAAATATAACAAATGATTAATTTTTTGTTGTCTTACCGGATATTAGAGTACACGTGCTGTGATTCTGATTTAAACCTTTCCCACTTTTATCAAATAGGATACTGTATAGTCATGCATGCAAATTTTTATCCTTTTCTTTCATCTAAATGCCTATTATATATAGGCCTGGCACTATGTCAGGAGCTGCACAAAGATAAAAAGATAAATAATGCACAGGCCTTGTCCTCAAGAAACTCAAGTCTCACTGGTAAAACAAAATAAATATTAAAGCCGCCTCTATTATAATGCATAGTATTGTATATGAAGTACTAGGGGATTAGAAGACTACATGAATAATTCTACCTGGAAGAGAGGCCAGGAGATAGCACTTGAGGTAGTCCTTAAAGAAAAGGATACACACTTCTATGCTAGGGGTAGGGGGTGGGGATATGTACGGAGGGTATTCTGACCGAGGGAACAACATAAGCAAAGACACAGAAACATGAAGAAAGAAGGTTTAAAAGGTCCTAATCAAGGCCCTGGCCAGGTAGCTCAGTCCCCATACACCAAGGTTGCGGTTCCATCCTTGGTCAGGCTACATACAAGAGTCAACCAATGAATGCATAAATAAGTGGAACAACAAATTGATGTTTCTCTCTCCTTACCGAAAAAAAATATCAATAAATAAAAAATACTGTCAGGAGAACCAAGATGGCATAGTAGGTAAACGCCTGTACTCACTTCCTCCCACAGCCACATCAAAATTACAACTAAAATACAGAACAACCATCATTCAGAACCGCCTGAATAAAAGATTAAAAAACAAAAAAAGAACTGCCTGAAAACTAACTGAATGGAAGTCACACAACTAGAAAGGTAAAGAAAGCACACTGAGATTAGTAGGAGGGTAGGAGGGGTGGAGGTGTGGAACAGGCTGGTCCAACACCCAAGTGTGCTGTTTTTATAATTGGGAGGGAAATTGTTTGTATGGAGGCTGCCCTTGAGGATAAGGGGTCCCAGCCCACCCCAAACCCCCAGCCCAGGGTTCCAGACCTAGGAAGAGAAGTTCCTGTAACTTTGGGCAGTAAAAACCAGCAGAGATTGTGGTTGAGTGACAAGGAGGCTGCTGAAGTCCCAGGTGCTCCTCTTAAAGGGCCATCACACAAACTTACATGGTCCATTGTTTGGCATCGGGACAGAAACTCAGAGGTGGCTTTCTCCCAGACAGGGGTGCTAGCAAGGGTCATTGTTCCTGGGATGGAACGTCCCCTGTCACAGGGATGACTGGAATCCATAGCTGAGTCTCAATCAGCCTGAAGCACACAGTTTGCTCTACCCTGGGGATTCCCTGAGATCACACCTAACCCAATTTACAGCCCCACCCAAGCTGTTCACAACAGCTTTTCCATATGAATGGTCTGTCCTGGCTCAGGCTTCAGATTTTGCTAAAATCTGTCAAACAAGCTGCAGCTGGTGACAGCATACCCTAAACCTATCAATAAAAGGCCCAAGACCGGTGGGGGGGGGAGAAAATGGCAATGGTATAAACGGATGTGTCCCATGCCGTGTCCCGGAGCAGATAGGGTGAGCAGCTGAACCAAGTAACATCTAGCCTG